>NW_027286070.1:38064236-38401736 GCF_022747635.1 Hetaerina americana
GTTTGTGTATGATTGCGATTTTCCCGAGGGAAAATGAACTTTTGGATTGAGTTTTCAGCATTTATACCTTTTTTATTTTATTTATTTCTATATACCCTGAAAGCCACTGCCAGGGTGTGTGGCAGGGGGTGAATACACACCGGAATAATTTTACCCGAACATGAACCTACCGTGGTCGAACAATTTTATTATGTTCCCCTATCGTTTGTGGAATAAATTACATCTTAAATTTATCTGTTCTACACTTAATATCTCTAATTTCATGAACATGATCTCTCCTACCGCCTTTTGACTGCCATCAGCCTCCCTGCTCCAGCAGATATTTTGCGAGTCTGCAATTATTCCGTTATCGCTAACAAAATCACACCACGGATGCCATTTTAAAATGTTTGCCTAATCATCGAGTGTTCCTGCTTCCATTCAGTTTTTGTAACAACAGTGAAACTGTTTGGGCTCTTTCATATGCCGACTTTCTTAGCCGGCCTCGGTGGCGGCGGGGTAACGTCCTCGTCTGCCAATCCATGGGTTCGATTCCCGCCTGGGTGGGTTTCTTCCACCTAGGGCTTGGGTGTTCGTCTCCATTGTTATTCTTTGTTAATAGTCCGATGTGAAGGCCAGAGTGCTGTTTTCGGACTAAGGCTAAATAAATATCTATTGTCATAAAACGTGTCTTAAAAGCCCCCCACTTAGTTTTCGTTCCATTTTTGAGACGTTGTGTCCTTCGAATGCTGTTTTTCACTAAGCAACTATTTTTTATTTAATTTTCTTCTTGAGTGAAGTTTTTCTTTGATCGACATCGACCTAAATCCATAACAAAACTAACAAAACAGTGTGTGTCAGGGGGTGCAAGCACCAGGTAAGAAAGGTGAGTGATAAGGAAAGGTTTGGGAGAGAAAGAGGAGCATATTTGTTAAAAACTATCAAATAAGTCCCGTTGTTGAACCCGCAACACCCGGAGGATATTCGAATTTGGGTCTAACTATTCGGAAAGAGTATGCCTCATTTTCTTATCAACGTATTTTGTCTCACATTGTCCTCACTATTCTGAATTATTTCACGGAATATTAAGATATATCGCATGGGTTTTCTCCATTCCAGCACCGAGGTGACGGCAAAACCGAAAGAGTATCTGTGCGTGATCGACATTGCTCATTTGGACACCTCTCGTCAGGTGTGTCCGTTTGACCTTTCTAGAAGTGTGCCGTGTGGCGACTTTTCTTATTTGACTGTATAACGTCCGCCTTCATTGCGCAACTCCTCCCACGTTCATTTCACTCGAAAACGTTTCCGGATGCGTGTGTGGCTCGCTACTTCTCTGGAGTGTAACTCATATTCCCTCAATCACCGGCCATGGAAGAGAACTGGGGAAATTCAATGGACGGATAAGTGAGGAATGTAGACGTGCTGAATCATAAAAGCATAGAAGTTTGAATTATATTGGCATTGAAAAATACCGACAATGTGGGTGGAGCACGTGTCCCATTACTCTTTGAGTTGATCTCCGTCTATTCCACTGCTACCAGGCTTGAGTTTTAGGAAATTTATGTAATTACTGTGATTTGTAACTCCAAGTTTGTATATGCTAATTAGGTTTATGCAGCTGTGGCCAATCTATGCACGGTGATTTGATGACGTGTCACCATAAAACGAAACTCGGTTTGCACTCAATCGTTCATTGTGTCGGACATAGATTTCTTTTATTTTCACCCGGGAGAGATGGGATCCAGAACTCAGAAGAGGGAACGCACTAAATAAAAATCGCAATCTAATATCAAGTGTCCTGCAGGCAAAATGTAAAAATTGTAATGCACTCATACAGATCGTCGTACCAATCAGAAATTATCATAACAGTGAGTCGATGGCTAAATGTATCTTCCTGTTTTTTTACTAATTTTTTATGCCGTGCGCTGAACTTGACCAGGAAATAATTTCAAAAGCTCGTTTCCTTGTCCTTTGAAAAGCAGTAGGATATGGAAGATAGACGGATGAGGAGATAAATTATTTGTTTGGAGAGAGGACCTAGTGATTAGTATCTTCCTCTCTCATTGTTGTCCGCCTCACTTCGCACATTATCTCCCTTCCGCATCCCCACGTGGATATATGAATAAAAAATGAAGGGCGATTTCGAAGAATTTTCCTGTCGTGCTCATCGCGGTGCTGAAACCGTGAAAAAACCACGCCGAATGAGAATAAACGACTCGTAATCAACGCTGTCGGTTGACTCGTGCTGTGAAATAAATTGCCATTCCAATTCAAGGAAGAGTTTTTTCGGGAGAGATTTGGTAATAAAAACAAAGAAATGCCTTTCATATTTTGAAATATTGATGGGAAGCGATGATAACGAAGGTAATAAACGAAGAAATGTGGCTTTGGAAGACGTTTGGGTAACTATTGTGCTAAATTAAAGAAAACCTTTAAGACTTAGATTCGAAGAGTAGTGTTGCGAAGTTCTGAACCGGCTCAGAAGTAGAGGTTGAGCGTAAGTAGGAACTTTAGCGATTTGGATAAGAAAAGAAGGGAAGGTATACGTTGAAGAGAGTGGAAGACAAAAGAGGAAATGTGGAGGAAGAGAGGAAATTGTTATGGATAATTGAAAAGAGGCAGAAAAACTAAATGTAAGAGTTTATGTGGAAAAAATAGTGGAATGTTGCGTGCGATGATGGAGACTGCTAGGAAAATAAATCATTTGCGATGGCTCGAAAGAGGCAACATGAGAAGATGTAGGAGGTTATGGTGAAGAGCAAAAGGAGTAATTATTTTCGGATGTGTAGTGGAAGTTCGCGACGATCTGTAATCGTATGGCACGGTACAATACTTATTCTCCGTGCCTCTACCCTCTGCACTGCCAGTTGGAAGACGTCTTTCCGCTCAAAACTTGTTCCATGACGAACCTTGGGTTTTTCAATTCTGCGCGGCGGAGGGGAGAATGCAGTCGGGAAAAAAAGGGTTTGTTTGCTGTTTGGATGGGTGGGTGCTGCGGAGGTGTAGCGAGAGCGTGAGGAGAGGGTTTTGAGTGGTCAATTTTTTGTGTGGGGCCCGGAAGTGGAGGGGTATAAAGTGGTTGCGAAAGGGGTACTTAGGCGTAAGCAAGGGTGGGAGGACGGCTTAAGATGGAATTGGGGGTAATAATGAGGCAGAGACTGTTCCTGAAGAGAGATTAGGGAACATCTCGGGCTGGTGCGTCATCGGGGGTTACCGAGTGCCCGTTTTGAGGTTCCGTTGGGTATTCGAAGGCGGGAGAGTTTTCTTAAAGTGGTTCCTTAATGACCGTATTCACTCAAGCAATTCCCGAAAATCAACCTGTCCGGAGGTGAAATATTATGCTGTGGGTGGAGAAAAACTCTGTCATGAAGAACTTGATTTTTCTGCACACAGTAATTAAAATGTACATACAAGTGTTTAGCGTTGGACCAGTGGGAATTAGGGGTACTCAAGCAAAAAAAAGTGGCATTTTACCAAAAAAATGTTTACCTTTTTAACGTCTATTTATCAAAATATTTTGGAAGTTGACGGGAATATTTTTCAAAATATTCGAGAAAAGCCGTCTCTCTCTTTCGAACCCACAGAATTGCATGATTGAAGTAAAGTACGTACTTGCCTCAATATACGAACCTCGTTCCATAGATAATAGTTAGTAAAAATATTAAATTGAACCGCTTATAACCTAATCCACATATTTATCTTAGGCACAGTACATTGCCTACTCTAATAGTTTTAATCTGGTGTATCCCAACTGTGGTTCTGTTCGTGATCGATTTGGTCCCAACAAAATTTCAGTTCCCCGAACTAAACGGTTGTCTCTGTTACTCTTTCCTGTCACCCAAAACTAGAACTAGTTTTCATTAAATCATTCGATTTGTCCAGAAGGCGTTTTATGTGGATACCTGTAATAAGGATGCAAAGGGACCATTCAAAATCAGCTGGTGGTTCTTCTGCTTACGTCTTACTCCATGTTTTGCGTATTGTCTCCAGAGATGTTAAATCATATTAAGTTCAGGAATGAATTCACCCTCAAAAATTTCTGAAGAAATATAGTCGAGAAGAAATTTTAGTTTTAATGGTCTTCCGAAGCACTTCCATTTTGGTACTACAAAGCAATGCCACAAAAGTTCCACAGTTACAGGATAGTATGATTTTCTTTTCAATAGATCTTAGCAATTTACGACTTATTTTTATATTACCGGAAACCCTTGATCTCTTGGTCTTAACTTTGTTATCTCTAGCATTTTTCTTATCATAAAAGATTATCTTCCTTAACATAGCCTACTCCAAAATGGGACGGCGTGTGGGTAATGTACGAGTATGTCTAGAATTCTGATTAATTAGATGGTTCTTTCTAATCGTACATCACGGTCAGCCTAGTCTTTTCAGTGAGAAGTTGAGAATGAGATGAGAGAAAGAGATGAGAAAGAGATCAACAATGAGATGTTGAGAAAGACTCTTTACGCTTGCAATATCCTCGTACTGGGAACAGATAAATTATTTTTTTTTATTTTGTCGCCATTCCGAGAAGGCTAGGATGACTCAAAAAGGGGTCCCACTTGTCTGCATTGACCGCGTGGCATTTCCAACTCCAACGTCGGGAAAGAGTCGTTCCTCGATTTCTTCGTGTGCCTCTTGTGCAATGCGCTCTTTGATCGCTTGCTGATTGTCGAGTAAATCGCCGTTCACTCACCCGCGCTGCAACACCTGCCGTTTCTAAGCGCGACAAACTGCCGAACAGCTTCGATAAAACTCCCCGATCGGAGGAAAGGCAGCGGGATTAATTAACTTCTCTCGATAAAGAGGCGGCGATCACCTTCGTAATCGCTAATCGATCCTGTCAACGAACAGAGACGACGGACGCGTAGGGCATCCTGCCCCATGCATCTTAGGGAGGTATCATGCACTGCGTGCGATAAAAGCTGTTTCTCAAGCGGCCTTGGTGGGGCAGCCTTTGTTTAATACAATTGTTGGAAGTAATATAGGGACCATGATGTTGGCCTAATGGGCAGTGCGTACGGATGGTGATTTATGGGCTACGGGTTTTTAATCTGGGTGATGACTCTGGTTACCCTGCCTAAACCCATGATGGATGATTTTCTTGTTACGATTAATTTCCGCGAACCTGAAGATCGCAAGAAAGTTGCTGGCCACCCTCGCATGAATTACAAAATTGTGCACGTAAAAGTGGTTGCTAATATGCGAGGTTTTGTACCAAATAAAGCCGAACTGTTATTTGATGTCTGTGATCTGGGAGACATAGGACGGAACGTCGTCACTTAATATTTTGACGTTATTTTTTTGTGGCTGCAGCCTCGTCACTAGATATTTTTATGCAGAAGTTTTTCGTTACTGCGAGTCTGAAACAAAAATGAAACCCATCTGGCACGCATATCTAGAATTTTCATTCAGGCTAACTCTTCTCATAATTCTCACTAGTGGTTATATCATCACTTTAAGAAACAAAAAAAAACTTATTTGATGGGATTAGTGATAGCCATAATTTGAAACGCAATTATAAAACAATAAATTCACCATTAACTATTTGGAAGAGTATTTGACAATCACTATTTACAATTCAGGATATCAATGAACAATTAGCGATACACGTTGTTTAAAAATCGTTTTTGGATTTTAATATTTTTTATGTCGGCCGGTTTCTACTATCCCTGAAGAGCAAGGCAAGCATTTCAATTTATTCTAGCCTTTGATGAGCCAAATAAGTGTCCACGGTCAACTACTTCCGACGGGTCCATAATGCGTAACGCCTATTCTGGAAAGTGTCCGCTCTCCGAGTCGGACCCTTCGTCCCTGTGCCCCCCCACAATCCGACGCAGTAGAGCTCAACCCCAGACGCATACTCGAGTTCGCCCGCACGTGCGGAGACAGGCATCCACCATCATCGGTTGCCAAATCTCGTTTGCCTTACTTCCATTCCCCGTCTCCTTTTCCTTAATGGTCTTTCAGCCTTCACTTAAGCAGTTCGGAACGACGAGCGACTGTCGACATGCATTTGATGATCCGTTGACAATGCACGATCGATAAGCCCAGCTTCAAAGACATAAAAAGAGTCAATTTTGAGCCTTATTGATGCCAGGAGCGCTTCCAGAATCTTCCCAAGGAGAGATTCCGAAGCCATTTACCCACGTGAATGGGTAATGTTTTGGCAGCAACCAGAAATATTTGTAAAATTGATTTGCATTTGGTACTAGTACTCCCTTAGAGTAATTTACTAAAAGTTAGTAATTATTTGTTGTATCATGTAAGAGAAGCCTGACAGTCTTGGTTTCTTGATTTGACCAGTCAAGAATTCCTCATGTCCCATAGCCTGAATTTCTTTCCAGTTGCATACACTTCGATTTATCATTACACTTTCCGAATTTTTAGTAGACAAAATGACCAAAGCCATGGCGGGTGGTATTCAACAGCAAGAAAAATGGTCACTCCCTACATTTTCGTTGATTCGAGCAATTCAAAGCTAAAACTTAAAATAAAAGTATGAGAAACATTACTGTGCTCAGGCCTTTGAAGTTTTTGGAAAAAGTTGTATTTTGATTATTAATGATTTTAATATACATATGTCACCTGCTTGATAACTCGATTTAAGTAACTTTTTCCTAACAATTGTGTTTGCATTATCTTTACTATGATGAGATGAGTCGTAATCCGTGTAACGCTTGAACAAATTTCAAGTTCTCCCGAATTTCAGTTAAGTAGTATCACACCATAACTTTCATAAGAGCCATTTATCGTCATTCCCAACTATGAATGACGATCATGCACGGTGTCATATTGAAAGCAACTTGAATGAACCCGATCCGTTTGCAGGTTACTATTCGACCTACCGATTAAAGAACATGAAAATGGAACGGTTTGATTGCATTTCGCAACTTTATCTTGAAATGTTCTTGTATCACTTGAGGTTTTCATTGAATAACTCTTGCCTCCCCTCTAAACGAAATGCGTTCGTCCTTTAAGAGAATAATGGCTAAACATTTTTAGTGCAGTAAGTTTATTATCGTTTAAGATTGGCACTTCTGGTGCACCTATCTCTAAATTTCCTAGTAATACGCTGGCTTTGTAAGGATGGTTGAGCGTAAGAAAGCTTTCATGCTGTTGATTTTTTCAAAAATAAATGAAAGCCATTTTTCTTCCGCTTGTGCCTCTTTTAACTCCATCCCCTTCTTGGGAGTCCCTTCATGGCCGCTCCCCTTTGAAGGGCACGTTCCCACATGACGACGACAAGGAATGAAGGGCATAAAATCAAGTCGCATAAGGAGAGGAAGGGAAAAAATAAGTGAAGAGGAACGACCTCTTTTTTTTATAAATTTACAAATCGCACGTCGAAAACCCTTTGAGGTCTAGGGATCGGATAGCCGCCGCAGCTATTGGGGAAGGAAAAAATAATTTGCGAGAGCGCGTTTGTCGTACGAGCGATTTGTGGATTCGGGACGACATTTTTTTATGAACGTTTTGAAGAGTGGTGGACTTGGAATGCGAGGTTTCAAAGGCATCGCTTCCCCTCTCACCCGAAGAGATTCGCTATCTTTTTCCTTGCCTTTCTCCTTTCCTCCGCTCTGCGCCCTCTCACTGACTCCCGCCGCCAATCTCATGAATTATGAACGAGACTGAGACGCTCGCTCCACCATTCCCTCCCTTCCCGGAGATCCATCCGTCCGGGAGTCGACGAGGGGTTCGGCTGTGGGGAAACGTTCCGGGATACGAAGCGAGAGGGAGTCATTTGGGGTGTTTGGAGGGCAAGGGCATGCGGAACCAGTACGTTGTCTATAAGTGTTTGCTCATGTTTGTTATAGACCGTGGAGAAGACCATTATTTTGTAGGATCGTCCCAATAAATTCAATACATCAATAAGTGCGTATTTTCTCATTCTGATGGCCATAAACATCACAAATGTGCAATAATTTTCAGATTAAATCATGAAAAAAGGTACGATTATTATCATCAGTGATCAAAGATACCGAGCAATTTAATTGCGCTCTTGGGAACATCTGGTTTAAAACAGTAAGTCATGCTCAATGTTTTGTGGATCCATTCGTACACTGTCAAGGTACTTGTATTTCCATTGATTCCCTGCCGCCTAGAAGGTATTTTTAGTCATGTATTATCCTCATAATTCGTCAAATTTTTCTTAGTGAACCGGGATAAAATCATCTCAATATTACATCTACACCATCACAGTCATTAGTCGAATTGACTCTTGAGACATCGGTACGAACTCCTTGTTCAATTATCATGAAAGAACTTCATGTGAATTTTATATTTTGAGTTTCTGTATTAACGGCTTCCTGTAGCAGAACGAGGCGGAAGACCAGGCATTCCGAATAGATTTTCGGAAGTTATATACGGGACACGTGTTGTCATTTCTTCCCAAACTATGTTTGTTAAAGAATTTGGCCCAAACTCGAAATCTTCGCCGTGGGCTTCAATCGCGGGAACTTCAATACATCCTCCGGGGAATATACGTTTCACCGATGCGACAGGTGGAAATCGTCGACAGAAATTATAATAATACCATTGTGCTTGGGAACAGGAAGTTGGCGGGAGAAAAGCGGGTACCATTCAAAACTTTTCCGATTGCGGGAAATCGAAAGAAACGAGAAACTTCTCGGGAGATTTATGCTTGGTGTGTATCTCGCAAAAAACTGTCGAGAGGCGTATAGGAGAAATAAGGTGAGAGGATCTTATGGTGTACTGAAAGGTAATGCCCCCTAAGAACGGGGTACGAATAGTTGTTTCAATCAGTCGTCTATAAGTGCCTACCTTCATATCATACGGAATGCAGCAGGTGCCTTTCGGAGGCGAAAAAATCTTTTGAAGCAAAAAACAGGAAACGTGCAGTGAACAGAAGTTATAAAGTATCACACAAAAAATAGACGACGAGGAGAAACAATAGGCAGGTATCGCTTTTCCTCCATAAGAATTTTAATAAAAGTAGCGACGAGGCGAGCAGGCCTTTGGAAAGAGGCGTGACTCGGGTTGAACCTAAGAAAGAGGAAATTGAAATGGAATTTGCGAACAAACAGTCCAAAGCAGAAGTGCCAAAACGTTCGAGAGAGTTGACCCACGTGAAGGTGCGTGGTTCGCTACATGCATTCGCAAACAGTCCACGTCGCAATGATGGTAGGTGAGAGAGCTTTGAGAATGGGACGGGCGATGGCGGAAAAAGGAGTGCTGGGGAAGGGATCGAGAGGTTGGGAAGGGAAGCGAATGGAGCAACAAAACATCGGGTGGGCACAATAATGGGAAAATAAGATTAGGAATAGGAGAGCTATGTACCTATCCATTGTTTTGCGCCTATTCGGCTGTCCACGGTTGAATCGACGACGGAAATTGAAAATATTTTCATTTTACTTTCCCCGTCCCGGATCGAAACGAAATGGCAGTGTGTGACAAACGGAATCAAAGTGATTACCGAATTCGTCAAACGGCTTCCTTTTACTGCTTTTCTTGTTCCTTACAAATAGAAGGAAATTTCGGCTGGCCAAATATCGGTAATTTTACTATCCACATCACAGTCCTGACTTTAAATGAATTTATGATTTGGTTTACTTACTACAAAATTGTGCATAAACCGTAGGGAAATTGCAGGTGCTCCACATAGCTTGTGTTCTTTGATTTATCCAAATTTTGTCTCAAAGTGATTATGCAATATCTCAAGTATGCCAAGGAGGGAGTTTAATTTTAGCACGACATTGTGATTTCGTGTATCAGATGAAATATCTAATCGATTAAGTACTTCCTTGAAAATCTGCTTTGCGCAAAATGGTTTTTACGTTGTACCGAGAGAGAATTATCGTAGCTCAAACAAATCATTGCGTCATGCTTTGTGTCAGAATAAAATGTATCTAAGGCACTTGTAACTCTAAATTCTTCAAATCTTGGGTGCTTTCCTCTAGGATATGACGGGAAGCTGTACAAAATGTCTCGGTTATTATTGCTAAATGATGCAGTGTGTAAAAAGCAGTCATGCCATTTAAAGGAATATTTAACCATAAAATGATTATGACCTATTGACATGTATTCAAAAACTGTTTTAAAACCAATTTCAGTTGGTGGAAAGTTAAGTTTCCGAGAGCATAATCTGAGTGATACAGTTAAGTGACCATTACTAGTAAGTCTCTTGTTTTCTAGGAATTTAGTTCCCAAAGGAACTCATTCCACTCATTACCACTCATGCGTGGTAATTAATTATTCTTTTTGATGATGCTGAATTAGAAAGCATCTTCTGGAATGTCAACGATGCATTTGATCTCAAAATACTTACTCCAACTGGTCATAATCTAAATACCCTGTTTTAGGTAACAAATAAATGAAAACTTTGATAAACACCTTAATCGGCTTGTTTCTATACGACTCGAATACCACTCCTTGCTCATGAAAGGAATATATTAAACTCTACTTTTTTCCGCTCTTTGGGGTTCGTCGCAGGCCGTCAGCTTGGACCCCAAACTCCAATGGACCCTGATCGTTATTACGATGATGACTCTAGATTTTAATCACCCCAATTCCCCTTCTGCTTGACTCCCTCTCTCCTGATTAACGTTCCCTCCCATTCAAACGCCAATCCATCCCTTTGCGCAGATGAGCGCGGTAGGGGTGGGCAAGTGGGCATTTCAATAACGTCGTCCCCTCCGGAACTTGCTTTTGTTCTCGAAAACATAATTTAGGGGAAATGGGAGCGGGTGGGGGCGGCGAGCGAAATCCTTCACAGCATATTCCCGCTTCACTCGGTGTTGGGCCGGCGGAAGAAGAGACGGTTGTCGGCGCGAATGGCGCGGAGTGGTGGGATGGTGGATAGAGAGGAGAATGCAGAAAAGAAGATATTTGATTTGTGAGGCCTCGATTGAATCTCGGCGGAAATAAATTTCGCCTTGCGATGGCTTGCGCGTACGGGAATGGAAAATTTCCCGGAGCTGCGGAGTGGATTTCGTGTGGAACGAACGAGAGAGGAAGAGAGAAAGAGTGGTGAGTAAAAGGGGAGGTTTGGAAGGACCGCCGCGTGTGTGGCGGAGGCGGGGAAGGCAATAGAAACTCTGACCCTGATCAATTGTGGGTCCTCCGCCACGCCCCTTCAAATAACTCAAACTTCCCCTGCCTTTCCAGAAAAGAGCCGCACAGACGGGGAAATGTAACCAAAACACATGCATGTTTACGTGGCCGTGCTTCCCGGCGCACGGGGAAAGAGAGCGGAGGACGAGAGGAAGGGATGGGCAACTCGTGTGCGAGCATATTTTGCTCACATTTACCCGCCCTCGTTGCCACAACTCTGAAAATGAGAGATGTGGAGAGAGAGATGAAAGATATCAGGGGTGACAACTCAAGCGAGGGAGAAAGATTTCTGTTCCGAACGACGATCCGACACATCTATATTCGCGTCTGCTGCAAATTTTTCACCTACCCTTATTTATGGCGCGAGTCATTTCGACCGGAAAGTTACGGAATGAAAGTCTTGCGTCGCTGGACGGTGACAGAGTAAAGGGGTGGCAGAAATAGAAATCCGTCGGCGCATCAGCATCGACGCACATGCACCGCAATGGAACCGTGAAAAGAAGGCGGTCAAATATGTCATGCGATATGCATCGATGGAATCCCTGTATCAACCCGATGCGACGGTTTGCCCCAGTGACGGAGTGTTAAATTAGCAAACGTTTTTCCGATGTCCCATGGAGAAACCTTTGGAATTTGTTCTCAACGCACGTATAATCTCATGGGGTTTCAGCTAACTTCCGGCCGAAACGTATAGGAGTTTGTCGTGTACTCGATCGTCGAGGCGATACATAATTCGATCGGTTTTCATGGTTTGACGCATTGAATTCTGGCAGCGACGTTTCTCATGCATCAAAAAAAGGAACCCAAATACCAAGCATGGATGTTTCCGCTTTAAAAAGTTATTGGCGATAAGACTTTATCAAAGAATAAACGGTGGCATTATTTTTTCCAGCCAGGATTGTGGAGCTGTAGTAGTTATCATAGAATGCGACCGAAAGAGAAGGTCATTTGCGCTGTTAGGGAGGGATGGGAGGTTACTCTGGTATAAGTAGGATATGCAGGGATTGAGGGAAGGGTCTAGAGAAACCCACAAATAGTATAGGCCTACCATTAACGAAAGACCGCACTTTAACGACCAGACGTCCTGGCTCACTTGAAATGGTGTCAACTTAGCGCCCAAGTAGGGGGTAGAATTGTATGTTTCAACTGCGACGATATCCTTGAATCGAGTAGTTATTAATCATAAAGAATATGGCTCATGGAGACGCGGGTGCGTTTTTGGAAGCATTCTCGTATCGTCTTGATAAAAGACCATTTCTTCTCCTTTACTGGAGAAATCATCACGGTTGAATCGAATTCAGGAATTGCAACGCTGAATTCGACTAGGATTTCAAACCTGAAGAAGGCTTTGGCAATGGAGAAGAAACGTTAGTGGCCAACCGCGTTGCATTGGCTTCCTACCAATGCAACGCGGATTACGTACGTCCTTTAAGCAAAAGTCTCCATTAACGGATCGTGAATGTTTATATCAGAACAGGATCTGTTGTCTCGAACCATATTTTTAGAAAAATAACCTGGCTGACAGGAGTATTTGCGATCGAATCCCAAATGCGATTTTGTATCACCCTCGGTAGTAAACGATGGTAGTATGGTTTTATGTAGCTCTCCGCTCGATTCCAGAATCAATTATACCTTTTTGTCGGTACATTTCTTCTCTCTCACATCAGAGACGGCTTTTTTCGGCGGCTTTGTCGACTTAATCCTATGTGGTCTTCCTCTTAATTTTTCCGTCAACATAATACAGGGTGTGGCAACATAACTTTGCGTTTTGCGTTTGAATAAAGGAAGTTATGTTGCCGCACCCTGTAGCTCTGATGGAAACAGCAACTATCTTCATCAGAGTCAACTTGTGTCAAAAAGAGTTTGAAAAGGTAATCACTT
Organism: Hetaerina americana; assembly: GCF_022747635.1. Classification (NCBI taxonomy): domain Eukaryota; kingdom Metazoa; phylum Arthropoda; class Insecta; order Odonata; family Calopterygidae; genus Hetaerina; species Hetaerina americana. The sequence goes on from NW_027286070.1 coordinate 38,077,170, forward strand.
TTTCATATCAATGCTGTTAATAGATGTCTTTCCTCCCGCATCGTGTATCTTTTTCGTTATTATTTCATTCACCAATTTGCCTAAAACATTATCTATTGTTTTATAATGACGCTTGTCGCAAAATACTTTCTCACTGTCTGCCTTCGTTGATTTTGATAAACAGTTTTCACACCCCTTTTCCAGTGTGGTTTTCTTCCTGCGTGCGGTGTGTTTTTTCGTTAAGTATAAGGTTTCGATTAGGATATCACTTCACAATTCTTAGGCCTTTCCCACAAATGTATATATTTTTCAAACTCTAGTTAATTTTTTTCACCATTAGCATATACTTGTATTGACATTTCGAACCCGGTTTGGAAGTTGAATTACTTTCGCCTTTCGCTTTAATGGCTAATAGTAATAAATATATTAGGTCATTTTCTATAGCCGTCCCTGGTCTTCATCAGCTATCATTTACTTTTATTCCATGTACGTTCTCTTATACGATACTCTTATACTTCTGTACTGTACTTCTCTTATACGATACATTAAGGAACCTAATTACAGCATCTGTAGCATTTGGGGAAATACGACCGAGGAATCTCTTAGTCGTTCACCTACACATGTCGCTTGAACGGGAAACGCTTCGTTAGTGGATTGATTTCATTCTAATGCGTTAATGTAAAATTTATCCGGCTCCGCCAGTTATTTGCTACATTAGAAAGAGAAAAAAAATCACAGCTTATATGTCATCATACAAAAATAAATAATAGAAATTCTTGCGATGGACACTTTTGAGGGGCCCGCTCCTCTCGATTGGATCGTCAATCGACGGGATTGCTCTCCGAGGATGACAAGTTCGAGCGAGCACAGAGTTCGGTGAACATGATGGTGGGAATCGAAGCGCGGCTATTATGAGAGGTCGTCGACGGCCCTTTCCCTGGCTCTCCCTCCCATCCTCTCCACAGCAACCCCCCTTCATTCCACCCGACTGACACGGCCGATCGACGCCACCCACCCCAGCGATGTCCGTGCACTTAATACGCTCGGGATCTTCATCCCCTCGTAAATCAATGATCGTCAAGTTATCGTAGTATTATTGTTAGAGATAAAAGCGCAGAAAGCTTTTCTCTTCCGCCGCGTGAAAACCAATTTTTATTAGTGCTCCAAGGGAAGGATGCCTTGAAATAATTAACTCCATGTGGAGTGAATCCGCGTTCAATTTTATGGTCAACCTTTTGGCTGTATCCATGTGGTAGCAGACGACCTGTTTTCATCATGGGTTGCCCTTGATAGTCCTCCACCGTGATGGAAGAACCGTACTGTTTCTCTCTGTACGATACTGTCTCAGGTCAGACTAGGTGGAATCGTTCCATAATGACCGAAACGTGTTACTAATTTTACATTGCGATTATTAAACCCGAGGAAAAAATTATATTACTTGAAAATTACAAAAGTATTCAGTTGTTTCTCTGATTGAGCGAATATTGTTATACGTTTTTCTTATTAATTGACTAATAGGCTATTGCCTTAGACTTCCAAAATATCTGAAATGTTGCTGATTTTACCAAATAAGTAAAGTACAATGGTGGAAAATTGGATGGGTTTTCGTAGCGCGAAAGACATCAAAGAACTATAGACTGACAGAAAAGCCATGAATTCTGTAGAAACAAAATCTAGCCCCAATTAATTAAAGTAAATCAGATTTAAGAACTAGGTCGACATTAAAAATGTTGGAAAATTTATCAAGGGCCGACTTTCTGCGGAAATGCGTGCAAATATTTTTCGCATTAATTTGTTTTCATTATTTGCCAATTATTATTTTATGAGTTTCAGTTAGGTTTATGTATGACGAGTTATGATGCGGAGTGTCCGCTTTGCTGCACATAAAATAATTCGTCTGCCCTGGGTCGTGGATAAATGCCGACATTGAAACGAAAAAAGGTTTTGTGAAGACAGTGCCTAGTCTCGGAATCGCGCCAAAGATCAAAGCAAAGTTCCAGGACGATGTTTAGATGCCTTTGAATGCAGTTCCGTATGCAGATGCATACGCGGTGCCACACTCAAAGCCACCCCATTACGAAATAACCTTTCATTTCCAGTGAGCAGGAGCAGGCTTTGAATTACCTCGATGCTGATCAAACGCTTCTTTGGCTGCTGCAGTGAGGTGATTTGCAGTTAGCTTAAATTTACCCCGCATTGCTGTTTACCCTGCATGTATACTACTCTCTTTAACGGGAACGTCGCATACTAACTGATACTTACGTATAGTCACGGCAGTTTATTCGGATTTTAGGAAACATCCCGTAGTGGAAACGATATTTACTGGGAGGCATCAAAAAGATACCTCATCCGTATTTATATCATTATAAAGTTATATCATAGTGAGGTAAAATAACTGGTGGCAACAGTAAAATTACTAACTATTAAACAACGAGTTGAATTACGTCCTTATCAAGTGACAGTAAAAGCCAAGTGCGAGTAAATATTTAATTTAGGACATTTGAAGTTTTAAGTCAAAACCTTATCTTGGAGAATAGCTTAAAAACACATTCAGGTGGGCCATTCCAGTGGACGGTGGTTCAGGCAATGAACGAATATTTCCCAAAATTTCCTTTTGTTTTACCTTTATAATCATGGTCATTTTAGCTCATACATATTTCCCTCCGTAGATCCTTGGCGGTCAGATCTCCAATTTTAGGTACAAACTCAAATAAATGCTGATTGGTAATTTTGTGGCTAATTATCCATGCCTTATTGCGTAACCATTCATATTACTTTTTATTATCTTTAGAAGAATTTACGCGTGTCATTTTTCACGTATCATACAGGTATTTTAGTACTAATTTCTATTTCCCTTGGAATTTCCGAATAAACAATGCAAGTGATGTCCCCTCCTTGAGACTCCTAGCAGGGGCTATCGAATTTTAGCCCCCATTTTACCCAGACGGAAGCAGGAAGCCTTCGCTCTCGTAAGGTTTCTGTTTTGGGGAAACGTACATCCGGGAGAACAACACAGCCACACATACAGCCCACTTAAAGACTCCTCTCTTTACGCCTTTTATTTGGCTGAAAGTTATTTGAAAACCGAAATCATCATACCTGATCACGAAATTTCCAACAAAATTCGCTTGGTCTTATGTCATGCGCTTCCGAAGCGTAACTTTGCTAAATATTGGAACGGACCTTAGTTAATTCTTATTAAGATTTCGCATAATCATAACGTAACGTGTTTCAAGGTCAAGTGAGTACCTGAATCCCACCATTTTTCCAATTTCGATAAATTGGAAGCCTTATGTTTTATAGAGTTAAAGAGTTGATACGGGGCTAAGTTGCCGAGCATGGGATATATTTAAAGGGTCGCCAAAAATTCCCACGTTGCCCCAAGGATTTAAAATTCAGCATTCCCCGTTTTTATGAAAAATTTTACGTCGAAGGAGCTGCTTCGCCGTGCAACCAAGATAATATAAACCCACGAAGAAAATGGCACCATTTTGTAGCGGAGTATAAACGCATTCGACACCTTCTCCGGGGAAATCAAGCTTCGTGTCTCGCGTGAAAATTTGGCGAAAACCTCTCCGAGATCCATTCGGCAGGAAACAAGCTCTTTTTCTTCACATATGGATAACTCTCGACTTCCTGCCAGTTTGGGCCGGCACAGCGGATTCCATTGAGGTATCAAGTTATCAAGATAACATGCAGGCGCATTCGCCGCAGTCGTAGAGCTCTCGGAATGTGAAATCACTTTCTCCATCCAACCCCGTTCTTTATTCGGCAATCCATCTCACTCTTTCAGTTCGCCCTTCAACCCCCTTCTCTCCCTTCCACTGGGAGTTCCCCGTTCCTATCTCCCCCGGCCCTCTATGAGCGGGGTGGCGGTTGGGGGGTTCTGCGGGCCAAGGGGGTGGCGGGCGGGGGTGAGGGGAGGCGTGGTGGTGGCTGCTTTTGCTTTCAATTCCGCGGAAGAGCTTTCGCCGCCCCATCGATTCAATCCACCCTCCCTCCATCCTCCCCTTCTCTCCTATCCCCCCCCCCCCGACTCTCTCCCCGCCCTCCTCGCTAACCCCTTCACTATCCTTTCTCTGTCGAGCGGATAGGATTTATGTGCCCTCTCGTCCCGTTGAGAGCTGGCAGTCAATGCAACGAAACTCCGCAAGTTAGTCCAGTTTTTGCATTCGGGGTAAAAGTAGACTATGCCAGTGCTTATTTTCCCCTAGCCGTCAATTTGCAGTTGGGGGCACACATCACACCACGAGAGCTGTCAAGTCGACGTCTGGGCTTCGTAGGTTAGACTTCATGTGCTAGGTACCAAGTCCCAACGTAGTTACGCCTCGAATAAATCACGCCTTGCACTTAGGTGGGGGAAGATAGTTTCCTTCTGTCACTGATAGTTTACCGAGAGAACAGCGGCTTCCGGGGCAGCAATTAATCGACCTGGGTCTTTATTTTGGTCCATCAATATGGAATCCCATTAAAAGGGAAACAAGTTTAATATTAACGAAAGAAGCATCATATTTAATATCATTTACTCGTATTTAATGTCTCGCAATCATATTTAACACACATGTTGTTTGTGTCCAAATAAAAATTCGCCAGTCCATATTTCAGGCATTTATCACGTGTTACTTTATAAACGTTGCCTCTAGTGTTTGCCTCTATAAAAAGTTGAATCCTTAAGGAAACAAGAAATCCTGGTAATTTTCCGGAATGATCACTCCTAATAACAGTGATGGGAGACTATAGGTATGTATAGCTACAAAGTGGACAGCGTCGTTTCCACTCGGAAAGTTTTAACATCTTTTCAGTATTCCAAGATCGTCAGTAACATTTCCACAAGCATCGAGACCTAGTATTTCAAGGAAATCCACATTTTTATGGTTTTCCAGTTTAATGGGAAAAACTCTCCCCGCTACCGGCTAACCCTCAACGCAATTTTATCCATTTCATCCAACCTGCCTACACATATGCAATACGAGTGAAAATGATGGAAACTAAAACTATTCTTGAACTCCATGGCTTCTGGCGTTACCATGTGTAAAGAAGTCATCTGGTAACGATCGACATAAACCACTCTTCATTTCTTCAATGGAACAGCGTTTATTGTGCCACTGGTTTCACCTATTATGGGATCTTCTAGTTCAAATCACATTAACCCACTCTGCGAATCATACATTTATTCGGAGACTGCTTTGAATGGAATTTCTTTCCGAACATCTACGCGTGGAATGCTAAGTACAAAGATTGATACTATGGTTGAGGATTCCCCTCCATTAGAATTTTGACCTAGCTACTGACCTCTTATTTTCTTACTCTTCCCTATTGATCACGCATTCATTATCCAACCCCTTCCTCATTCCGACCCCTGGAATTCACCGGAATGATTTAAGAACTTAGTAGCCACAGATACCTTGAAAAAGTGAAACTTGTCACTCCATTAATTCCCATTTCCTCAACATACGTTCCCATTTTAATTTGATTCCACATTATTGTCATGAATCAAATTCAAAATGTTAAAAAATGGTTTCTTCTCCCAAAGATATTCAATTTTCCATTTCCAAATATAACATGTGCAGCAGATCGTACTTTAGTTATCTGCTAAATCGTAAGGACATGGCTTCGAGAAACATCACGAAGAGTTCGCAGAACACAACACAAATCAAACTGAGCCGGAAATAACAGTGTCTGCGATTTAATCGACCTGCGTCAAATATATCGTTTGTACGGCTAGTTTCGCACTAGATAGCGTTAAATAATAATGACACTATTTTTTCATTCTAGCATGCTTTACAGTATATTTTTATTTGCAAAATACTGAGTAAAAGTCATTGGCGAACAAAGACAAAGCAGTACGGAGTTTAAATATGGAATACTTTTGTGCATTAAGAGTCAGCGATGAACGCGTGAGTCTTTCGCATGCAGAGCCCATACGAACTGAGAGGCGATGTGCTATTATTGTGAAAGCAGTCCCAAAAGAATTACGCTATCATCGCCCCGAGGGACTTCCCACATGATTTAATGTCACCTTGGAGTAATTACGGTTTAAGTGGCCGTCAGAATAGACAATAAGGATATCCCCCGTCAACGGAACCAGAGAAAACACTCACTCACTCGGGAGATATCACAATTATATTTCTTGGTCGAACGAAATTAATTTCTCCACCCGCATAGGGTGGCGAATTCCGGTATTTCCTGGCGATTTGGTTTTTTCCCCTCACCATCATCCCCCCACCCCGACAACGACAACTTCTCTCCCCCGCCACTTCCTCCTCCTCCCCTTCCCTTATCCACCCTAGCTGACTCCCAGCCTTTCTCCTAGAGTTCAATTGATCCGCTCGACCATACGACTGATTTCGTCCGAATTTTCTCCTGCCTTCATTTTTTCGGTGAAAATCCGTAAAAAAAAGAAGCCGTCCACTGAATTGGGATTGGCGAGGAATAGTGTGCTCGGGCTGGAATAAGGGAAATGGATCCATGTCCTCACTCAACTTTATGCCCAAAGGAAAGAAGGAACTCGAAATCGGAAAAGGGACTGGAATTAATCAATTGGTTCCGCATACTGCTTACCCGAACGGAAGATCCGGGTTCGACTTCGTGGGATGGAAAATTATTTCATTTCCACTTCCAATTTTGTGTGGTTAACTTAGAATTAACTTATATTTTGAGAGGATGGGTATAAAAGAGGCATTCGGTTTTGTTAGCGAAAAGGCAGAAATAAGGAAATAGTTTTGAACGATGACTAAAGAAGTACGTATTAGGTAGTGAGGGAGAATAGAAGAAATGTGTTCAAATTGGATGAAAAGAATAAAAGATGGAGAAGATATGAAGTTTTTTCTTTCGAAATGACAACGTCGTTTTATTGTTCATTTAAAGCTTTATAAACCGACCAGGTGTAGTTCACTGTCATTATAAGGGTATCACTATCATCTTTGTCAAAACTCGGATCGATTAATGAAATTGTGAGTAGGTCGTACAAAGGAATTTTCATTTCGAAAATGAAATTTTTAAGTAGTGTGGTTGTAAGTGGTGAAATCCGTGGTAGAAAGAAGAAATAAAAAGGAATACGCATAATAATTACTTGTTAGGACGAAGTTATACAGGAAATATCAAGACAAATTTCGGAATTTTTTACATAATAATTGGGAATATTTGAAAAAACATTATAGGTGGGAAATACGTGTTTCAAATGCCGGGAAAGTGTTTCAAGAGTCCATAAGTATGGATACATATTAGTTTTTAGGGAGACCGAATGTTATATAGATCAAGGGAAACACCGTAGAAGATTTTTTGCAGGCATACCTACTTGAGTAAATACTCGTAAATACAGTATACTAGAAACATGGGCAAAAAAAAATAATTCGGCTTCATGGAATCCCGATCCCAGTCGTTTGACCCAATGATTGCCGGTTGGTTCATATCAGAGGGGCGTTGTAAGTAGCTAATGGAACAAGGAAGTTAAAAATTTTTTTCGAAATGAAGCGAATACACCAGTTGACCAAAACGATACTTTTCAATGTGAACTTCCCCTTATTTTGTACTTTTGTACTTTTCCCCTTTTTCATGCGTTCTCCTCTTGAATCATGTGCAGAGTATACCTCAGTGCGACCCCAGTCTCTGTACGACGAAAATTTACGTAGTGGACACATTTTTAAGTGCTTGGACATTCACTGACATTTAGTTTTTTTCGGCATCTTCTCCATTTCCTCCTGCCTATTTCTCCCTGGCAATAATGAAAAAAATCAAGCGACACCAGACGTGTAAGGCGACCATTTCCCGATTTCTCCGAAATGAGACATTTCGTCACTTTCGAGATATTCAATTTACATCTCGAAGCATTGCTCGGATCCTCTCCATGCTTTTGCCTCCAAAACTTCCTCCAATCCCCCCTCCCTCTCATTCGCTGAACGCTCGGAATCCTCCATCGGAACCCTCCATCGGAATCCCATGGCTAAACCTCCTCCTCCGGCCCCGTTTTTTCCTCTTCGCAGCAGCAATTTCCTGGCTTAAGAACCCTCCTCCTCCTGCATGTGCTTCCTTTGACTTACCCCATCCTTCTAGCCTTTCTGAGGAGAAACAACTTATATCCCCATCCAGGCACTTCCCCCGCAGGAAAACGCAAAATACGCCTACCTCCCCAACCCCCTCTCCAATCTCCAACCTCCCCTGCCTCCCACCATTCGCCCCTTTTCACCATTGGTTCCTCAGCGTTTCCACGCCAATGTGGTCTGTTGTGGGAAGTGTTGTTCATTACAAGGAAAACCGTTAATGTGCATCTTTTTGCAATTTCGATTCCGGCTGTGTTGCCGGAACAGAATTTATTTCACTTTTACTGCGTCTTCAGTGAATTTACAGGTGTCAATTCTAACAAAGAGCCAATGAATTCTCTACCGCATCGCCCTCTGTGGAAGTGCCTAGTCTTGAAGAATTAATTATTGTGTCACAAAATGTGCCTATGCTGTATTAGAGGCGCTCAGAAGTTTATAAGTCGCGAGGTTTTGCATGGTTGATTTAAAACCTACCCCTAAATTATAGACTACCTGTAAATTAATCACATTCAGTACGATCTTCGATGTAAGTGACAAGTTGCTCTTTCAACAAGATCTCACCGCAGCAGTCATACATTTTCTTTGTCGTAAAATGGCAATAATTAGAAACAGTATTAGAGTGTAAACTTACATAAAAAATCGAGTGAAATAGCGAATCGGCTTATATATAAATGAAGTGGGGAATTTTGTAAGAGTCACCTCTAAGAGGGGAAAAAGTACAGATCGCTCGACTCCGACCCTCCAGGACTGGGGAAAATCAAAAGAATTTTCCGACTTCCAGACGGAATTGATGTGTATTCTCTCAGTATGGATGGGTCGCACGAAAAGTCGTTTCAGAGGTGAAAGGTTCTGTATTGAGAAAAAGCATTATGCCGAGCCTACTTGTGAAACCTTTCATAATGCTGAACGAAAACGAAGAATACAAAGCTAAGCATGATTCGCTTCCCTCAATCTGTGATTCGTCAGTTTTCTTACAGTGACAACGATAAAAATAATCCTTGAGGAATGAGATTCAGTGAGTGAAGATTTTTTAGAATTTTTCCCGACACGCCATCACCAACTCCTGCTCACCTTTGATTTGCCTATTCAGCCTTTTATTGCTCCAGGCATTCACGAAACATTTACAAATTCCCGTTTTCCGCGTGATACACCGTAAGACACAAGCCTCAAAACATCTTTTTTTTCGGCATTCGCGTGTGGCAACTTCAAGGAAATTTATCTGGATCCAATTACTGGTGGCCCGCGGCGCGAAATCACTCCGGGCAATTGAAGTAAGTTACAGGTCGAGTACTCCTCAGCACCGGAAATTTCGTTGTTCCTGTTCAAGGTTATGTTTCATTCAGGTATTGTTGTATGTAAATCTCATTTTGTTAAATATTGAATTTAAGCGAGACCAGACTTACACATATACGTTTGAACCATCACCCTTACATTTATGCAACTTGGCTTTCACTCATTTTCCTATATAGATTGTCCCGAAAACTTACATAAACTAGACCAAAAGCGTTTATAACATGAAAATGTGTGCATAAACGTTTTCATGCCCCTCTCTGGCCGCCTCACTTATTAGACTTCCATCCTCCCATGATATCTCTCTGCCTCTTCAGAAAATCCTCTCCGTATCCCTTTCCTGAATCTCGGAAGACCTAAGGATAATGTGTAAACACTGCACTTCACTCGTGTCTTAAAATTGGCTAAAAAAAAGTCAAAACCAGTTGATTTTATTGAAAAACAATCGGAATAGTTACCCTCTCCGGTTAAAGTCAACATTCAGCAAATACAGAGACGACTTGCATTGAACCGTAGGGAATGATAGGAGGCTTTTTTCATTCTTAAATGAAAAAATATCTTTGACATACAACGCCCTTGCTCTTTTTGAAATCTAAATCAACAGACATGATTAAAACAAACACATCTCCCTTCATGTCATCTAAAATACCTAAACTTCTACTCCCCCTACTTGGCTTACCAAAAATTCTCGATCTAATGGACATCCACGCAAGCAGGGACGCCACCAGTATACTTGCCGGGGGAACTCGCGCATGCAGTTCTACCACGGCGGAATACCCTTTCCTTCCTCATTCTTCCCGCGTCCATGTAAAGCAGCCCCCGGTTCCTTCCGAAATAAAAGGACCGATAAGTTCGTCCCTCGTCCCATTCCTGCCCCTTCCACCGTTCGTTCCCTCCTCTCCCCGCCCTCCTGCCCTCCCAACATCCGCCCTTTTTAAGCCCTTCCTTTCCGCCGCTCTCCTTCCGCTCGCTTCCTCCTGAGTCCCCCCAATTTGTGGAGGGGGAGAGAGAGAGAGGCCCACGAGCGCTTGGGATCCATTTTTTGCTCTCGCCTCCCATCTGGCCCCCTCCCCCCATGCCACCTAACCCCCTTCCCCGCCACCCTGGCTGTGTCTCTCCCTCATCACTCCCCCCACCCGCCACTCCCCATCCCACCCCGGCGCATTCGATCTACTCAGAAATTAGAACGCAGAAGGGGAAAGGTTCCTCCTAAAACTATCCACGATCATCAACGTCCATGCCAAGATATTTTTTGCTCGGTAACATAAAGATCGAAAGTGTGTTTGGGTGTCAATGCCATTCCTGGAAATTGATGATTTTCTAAAGATTTATTACACATTTCTACGTACACTCATAACTATTTTTGTGTTCTTATGTTCTTAACTTAACTTAACTTAACTTATGTTCGAGTGATGCCATATCAAGGCTGCATAAACAAAGGTCACACACAATGACGACAGTTGAGTGAACACATATCCCGTCTCTAATACTACATGTCCCCTGAAATTTTCCTCACTGCGATGGTTCTTACGACCTTTTCACGCTCGTCGTAATTAATAGATTCCAATTTTTTGCTTCCCGGACATTCAATCTATTCCTATCCTTTTTTAGAGTTATTTTCACCTATCGGGTGTTACAAATAGTTTTACTCACAAATTGTTGAGTCTCTTAACAATAGTAGTTTGATGGTATGGAAGATTCTGACTCATTGAATCAAGAGATTGCTATATAGAATCGTAAAATGCCAAGTTTTTGGCGATATATTTAATTGGAGGGAGAGGCAATTTGAAATTAACACCATACACAAAAAAGTGTAACTGCATATGCAGGGAGCACTTAAGTTAGAGAGAGCTACGAGTGTGAATGAAGTGGCAATCGAGCAGAGCATAGGAAAGTGAGGTCAAGACATCGCTATAGAATGCGGAAAATATACGTCGGTCACCTTCCCTTCTCAGTGAAACCCAATTTCACCGATTATTTCAACTCCTCAATCTGGTGGTCTGTTCAATTATGCCTGCGACCCACCGTCTCGTCGTTTATTTTCCGTTCGCGGCCACATATCTCGCGAGTGTGTTTTGGAAGATTCTCGCTTCTTCGAAAATCCGACCCGAGAGCTTCTTCGTCCTTCCCCTCCGTACTTCCTCCACAAGATTGGACTGGTGGGGGAAAGAAGAGATGGGTGAACAGAGGGGGGCGATAGGGGCGGGAGAGGTGGAGAGGGGAGGGTGAAATTGCGTCGCTCGTGAAACCCGGGAGAAGGAGGTTTTGGAAAGAGTTCCTCCCGTCGCTGGGCTCTTCTCGCGGCGCGGGGGGTCGAGGGAAGAGGGGTGAGGGAGTGATGGAAGGGGAGATGGGTAGGAGACCTTTTAGGGGCGATTAAGCCGCACAGTCCTGCGGGTCGCCCCCCTCCCTTTAAGCCACGAGGCACAACTCCATAAAGATCCAAATCTTCGTCCCACCACACTTTCCGAGAATCTCCCACGGTCGATTTCTACCTAAGTCGCGACTTGGTCCCGCGATGAGAAGGATTAAATTTTTCCGATCCTCTGTACGAATCACTTCGGTGCCCTTCTTCCAAACCCTTGGCTGCACGTGAGTTCTTCTCTCAGAGGCTGTGAGCCACGCAAGAAAGCTGAGCGATATCTATCCGAAAAGCATATGGGTGCTGTATTATCCGAAAAATGCGGTGTTGTAAAATTTGCGGGTAGGTAACGATAAACACCGTGTTTTTCAAGGACTTATTTCGTAGCATAGGTTGGTTGGCAGAATTTTGGCCGTTTGATCGCCAAATTTAAAACCAAATAGTATTCTCACAGACCTGAAACACAAACGTTGTAAGCATTTATTCAAATCGAAACCGGTTTGCGTTTTAAGGCCCGTGACTTACTCCCATTTCCGCAAACTAATATGCATGAACCTTGAGGACAGATTACTCCCTAAGAAAGTAAGCCGAAATCATTTTCACGTATTCGCTATATGATTCACCGATTAAAACAGTTTCTTCGTTGCTAGTGCTTTGTATCCACGCAGAAAACTGGGGAATGAAAGTTATTGGGACATGAATGGGGAACACGAAATCAAACGGTTTGTCTTTATAGAACGACGGTTTGTCTTTATGGCCCCTTCTGCGCATAGTGGACGTTATCCAAGCAAGTTAGCAGTGACTCTTGACTGGACTCTCTAACAACTCTTTTTCTTTAACATTTAGTGCATCTGAGTCTTCGTATTCCTATCTATTATTATTCCTATATGATATCTATTGGACTTTTGGATCTGCCAGGGGGAATTGCAAAATATTCCTTCATAAAAATAAATAGTGGACGAACTGAAAGAATGTTGAAATGAAGTTTATTGGGCCATAATACTTTTCCTCGCCGCAACCAAATTCTCAATCCTTTTCTCTCTCTCGCTACCCCAGTATTCATCTGTGGGTAGATATGAATCCACGTCTAGAAACTACTCAAAAAAGTGTAAAACCACTCAATGCATTTCCGACAATAGGAATCCTCAAGAACACCATTTAATATTGTCTAGAACGATTTCACCATGAAAGGAAAAATAAATATCCAAAAGCCACACTGAGGAGGAACAATATTTTGCTGAGGATTGTCAATCAACGAAACTCGTATAATCGCAGGCTGAAAATACAGTTATTTAATGATTGTTTATTACTTTCCAGTAATTCACCATTACGTTTTTATGAAGCATTTCATCTAGACTCTATTAAAAACACTTATCACCCATCAAAGAAATTAATTGGATTCTCTCTACCATCAAGGTTGATATTTAAGCAACGCAATGGATTCAATATACTTTTACTACGTTTCATCAAAGCTCAAGAAAGTTGACCCGAGAGAAAAAATAACTGAGAAACCCTGTAGCCTTGTATTTAAAGAGATCAAGGGAACGTACGACTGCGTAAATCCAAAAGTTTTCTCTTTCGAGCAGATTGCTGTATGTTATGAAGCACTAGAAAAAAAATTGAACTCGAGGAGGGGAAGAATACCTCGAGGAAGAAAGGAAAGGCTTCCCCGTGGCCTCACGTATGAGTAGGGCTCAGTTCCGGGCTTCCCGCCAGGATGTTTTTGACCCACGTGTCGTGCGCGGCAAATGTCAGTGGAAAAAATCGTAAACAAGGGAAATAATCACGCGAGTAGCGATGAGAATGTGTGTGAAAAAGTTGGACTTCGGGACGTGGATTATTGTTGTTGAGAAAATTGCTTGCGTCGATGGAGGGACAGGCGGAGGAGGAGTTGTTCGGGGGGGGAGGAGGAATGGGGGGGGGGAAGGGCGGGAACGTCCAAAGATTCAGGTCCATTCCTATGCGATGGTCGAAAATAAAAGGTCTTCGGGAGAAGGGCAGGCCGTCACGTCCTGTGGTTCGAATCGAAAATTCGACCATCTCGTCCTAATTCTACCTCGAGGGAAGAAACTCATGGCGGAGCAGGCAACTTAAAATTTTCTTAGATTCTCGTGAAAAGTAATAACGATAAAATATGATATATTGACTTCATTTACTCAGTTAATTTGATTTCACTCCCTCCAGCTCTTGAGCCATCCTGGCGCGTCATGAAAGAGTTGATAGCACATCGGAATCAGTTATGCTACGACTTTAAAGCGACTTAGTCCAAATACCAGTTAACTCTTAACAGGTTCGTATATTATGAATACTTGGTAAGGTGATTGATCTCTCTATATTTTTGTTCCGAGAATTTTAAACGAGTATGGATGCGAGAAAGCAGGAGGAGAATGTGTTAATCCTATCGGTATTTGAGTTCCCTGTAGCCGCTAGCAGCGAAAGCATAGCTTAAAAATGAAAAAAAATTAATCCATTACCTTCGGCATAGTTATATTTAATAGTGAAGGGTCAAATGGCAGTTTTAACCCTTCGACAAATTGTGTACATCGTGAATAAAGTTAATAAAAGCAAGTGAATTTTATGTTCAGATAACATTATAGACAAATTTTCAGCAATAAATTGCGGGCTATTATATTACTAACCATGTCATGAAAATGTACACTACACAACGCCCCATTTTACACTGTTTAAATTAGTGAAACTAGGTAGGAATTGCTTCATAAATTCTTGCCAGTGATCCAGTGATGCCAATGCGGGAATTTCAGAATGTACTCGGGCTATTCTTCGGCGGGTAGAAGAGTGTGAATGGAACACATTCTCTGGATGTGAATCCATTCCTTCAGCAACCCCCCCCCCCTACCCACAATTTTTTTATGAAGAGATGTCCAACGACGGCTCAACCCAATCGGGAAGGGGAGAAGGGAAATGAGGAGGGAGAGAGAAAGGGGTTGAGGTATGTTTATCTTTTCATTTTGATCGGGGGAGGGGGATAAGGGAGAGTATACCGTTTTCCCTCTTTTATTTTATTTTTCTCGGGTGTGGGTGTATGTGAGTGTGGGGGAGTGAGGGAATAAAACCGGAAACTTTGGCCATCAAGTGGGCGTGAAAAGAGGGCCGGGTTGAAGGAAGAGGGGCGGGTAGGAAAAGGGTGGGGCGGAATTAAAAGGGTTCGTCGAGTGGCGATGTCTTCCTGCCGCCCCCGTCCTATCCCCTCCATCACCTTCCTTCCTCCCTCCCCTCCCTGCCCCTGTGGCGAGCAAGGGACGCCCCTCCATCCCAACACACTCCCACCGCTCCCTAGCTACCCTCCTCAAATCCTCCCACTCTTTCCCTTTCTTCGCTCCCGAGCGGTCAGTGTCCGAGTGCATTTCTCTCAACGAACACACTCCTGAGTTCAAAGAAAAAAACAGGCCTCTCGTGCTCTCGGAGACTTTATTATTTAACAAGAAAAGGCAGGTTACCGGAGGGAGAAGGAGAGGGGTAAAGCCCGGTCTTAACGTGGTACCGTTGAGTTCCCTGAATTCCGAAAGTGGACAGATTTTCCGCTTGTCCCAAGCAAGAAGAAATATTTCTCCCGTGATTCATGAGAAATCCACTCACACAACGCAGGAGCCTAAATCCGATGAGATTGCCGAATTTCCAGCTCGGTGGAGGTCTCAGCTTGTTTTATCGTCACGGTGATTTTCAGCGAGCCATTTTGTTAACTCCATCCCAGAGGCGGCATCCGCGAATGCGACGAGATATACGAGGGTCATCCGGAAAGTAGTACCCGTTCGTGCCGCATGAAGTGCTGACGACGCGAGTAGCCGCTGGACGAGGTCAGATAGCTTCAGTGGCTTGTCTGCCTTCTCTGAGCCAAGTTGCGTGACGCTAGCATTGCCTGTGTTGTTTCTGTGATTGTTTACAATGTTTAAAAAAATTGAGAACGCCGCCAGTTGTGAAGTGAGGGCAGTGATTAAATTCCTCAATGCAAGAAACGTTCGCCCATGTGATATTCATCGCCAATTAAAGGAGGTGTATGGAGACAATGTAATGGACGAGTCGTCTGTTCGGCGGTGGTGTCGCAACTTCAACATGGGGAGGGGGAACACACACGACGATGAGCGTTCGGGGAGACCGTCTGTCATTACAGACCAACTGGTGAGCTCAGTTGACGAATTCGTGAGGAACGATCGGCGCGTCACAATTGATGACATCTGTGAGCATTTTCCCAATGTTTCTCGAACAATTGTTCATGAAATTGTTAAACACCATCTGCATTATGCAAAAATTTGTGCAAGATGGGTCCCTCGCGTATCTCAATGAGCTGGCGGCGAAGGACTATGCAGCAGGAATACAGAAACTTGTCACACGTTATGACAAATGCCTTAATTTGCTTGGAGATTATGTTGAGAAGTAGTTTAAAGTATCCTCTTTCAAATAAAATTTTTTATGTTTGTTAATATTTACTTTTGTGTCTTTATTTCACGAACGGGTACTACTTTCCGGATGACCCTCGTATGTTTGCCGGTTTGAATTCCCGGCGCGGAAATGGAAGAACATCTGCATATACGCACTTAACATAGTTTCACCGCTTTGACCGACTCGGCACAGCTCGATTACACTTGCAAACACAGGAAGTCCTTTCAAATACCACTGCAAATTTTAAGAGCCCGGTTATTCATATATAAAATCCCCGTAACTGTTTTTATCTATCTTTAGGGGTAGGAAATAGCTCGGGATAGTGATCAATGGATTCATATTTATTTCAATACTACTTATTAATATTTATTATTGGAATAAAATTGCGATAGTCGTCTAGTGGAGCGGTTCCGAGAGTAGCTGCGGACTTTGTCCGAGCCGTTAAATTTTTCTCTCCGGCTTGTGAAAGACTGCCCGGAAAATAAAGACATTTCTAGGAATTCAAAAACCTGTCTGAATTTCCTAATTAATTTTCTTCCTCGCCTAAAGAAGGAAAGGATAGAAAATCCAATATAAATAAGAGTATGTTAAATAAATGTAAACATATGTTTATTATATTTGGCTATTTACAGGTGAATTTAATTTATGCACACCGAAAAGCATTCTAAAATAGAAGTCTAGATCCGACCGATCGAGAAATACGACTCGTGTATCTATGAAAGCATATGTTAAATAGCAATAAGGAAGAATGTGGAAATGTTGAAAAATCAAATAATAAACCAGAAAATTTGGAACTGAATAACAAATTATTATCAAATCTGGATGAATTTTGATAATGCGATGATGCACGTTAAATGTATAAAGTAGCACTCTATTAGCCAAAATTAGTCTCGTTGCCGTATTTTATCACTAAAGACTTCTTTTTTTCTAATATACGAATTATCATAGTCCCTATTCTCATATTTGTAGATAGTGAATTAATGGATTAGACCCATTGTATTATGTGAGATATATTCAAAACCATCAATACGATGGTACAGATTTTAAAATTTTTGGTTTATTGCTCATAAATAATTGCGAAGAAATTACTCCATTAATGGCATTTAATTGGATCTGAAGGTTCTAACTCGTGTGTTTTTCAAAAGCTGTTACGTTAAGGTCTTTGTATCACTGAACAGACCTATAAGTTAGCTTCTACGTGATCAGTGAGGGCTTGACTCGGGCATAAAAATTAGGATTTCCAAATTTAATCAATGAGCTTTTACGAGGAAGTTATCACTGTTAACCTTTGCATATTTGAAATGTTTGCATGAGACAACTCATTAGCTCCAATAAGAAATGCAACCAGTTGGGTAAAGGTGCTTACCCTCATGTTCAATGGACTGTGTAGTGTCCCTCATCTACACCTCCGAAGTAACGTTAGAGCCTGTGCGTGGCGGGAGGTGGTTCCGCACGAGCCATGCGACATCAACTTTAAGTAATACTTAAATATTTAGATAATAATAAAAAAGATAAATGATTTAAATAATGGAAATAATAAGTTTTACGACGACCTACATGCACTGCAGTTTCAAAGTTTTAAATACTTGTCCACGTATGTCAGACGAGTTTCTTGTGAAGCATGTCCTCTCCAGTAGAGAGACTGGGAATGGCGTCGAGAGAAGATAACTACCTCGGGGGATCGAGCCCTAGGGATCTCAGCGACTTGCAATATCGCTAACCTTTCCATACTTTTGCGAACAGTTACTATTTTTTTACCTTTACCTAGATACACAGTATCCTGTATCCTCCTGCCCTTTTCGCATATTTCTCTCGAGTGAGGGGCAGGTTTCTCATGGTCCGTGTTGATTCATCCGGGCTCCGTTGCCAGGCGGATAGCCAATGTAGCGACAGTTCACCCTCTCCCACCCCAACCCCGAGGGAATGAAAAGGGACAATTAAAAATAGCACTCCACACACACACCAACACATGAATACGGCGCCAATCGATTGTCGAACCACACGAGGCGCCTGGCATCCTCTCCCGCGTCCCGGACCACCGAAGCCCGCACTACCCTCACGCCCGCCCTTCTCGCCCCCGATATTTCCCGACGCTCCTACTCCCGCACCCTTTACTCCACCCTCTACCCCTTGGCCTCGCCCTCGTTCCGAAAAATGGGATCGGGGAGAGAGTCGGGAAGGCAGGTGATCCCATGGACCCGGAGTTTGGAACGAAGTGTAACAACACCGCGGGCCTTAGCCGTAATTATCCGCGTTCATCACGTACCGCTTTCAACGAAATATTTATGGAAAATTTCGCTGGGCGCGGCGCGTTATTACAGAATCATGAATCTGGATTCATTCATTAACTAATTGAAAACTTGCCCTGAATGCATGCCAAACCATCAACTGTGCCACTGAATATTTTATATGTAACACCCCTCAGAAATACGTTACTCGAATAAAACAATAAATACTTAACTGTTTCTTTCGCCACACTTCCACCATTGATATTATAATACGAAGAAGGTTCATAAGTTTTGCTGCATAACACACCTCAAGAATATGACGCATAGCTTCACGTCCTGATTAGTTCGGTATAGATATATTGTGATAGATAACTCGTATTATACGAGGGTCATCCGGAAAGTAGTACCCGTTCGTGCCGCATGAAGTGCTGACGACGCGAGTAGCCGCTGGACGAGGTCAGATAGCTTCAGTGGCTTGTCTGCCTTCTCTGAGCCAAGTTGCGTGACGCTAGCATTGCCTGTGTTGTTTCTGTGATTGTTTACAATGTTTAAAAAAATTGAGAACGCCGCCAGTTGTGAAGTGAGGGCAGTGATTAAATTCCTCAATGCAAGAAACGTTCGCCCATGTGATATTCATCGCCAATTAAAGGAGGTGTATGGAGACAATGTAATGGACGAGTCGTCTGTTCGGCGGTGGTGTCGCAACTTCAACATGGGGAGGGGGAACACACACGACGATGAGCGTTCGGGGGACAGACCGTCTGTCATTACAGACCAACTGGTGAGCTCAGTTGACGAATTCGTGAGGAACGATCGGCGCGTCACAATTGATGACATCTGTGAGCATTTTCCCAATGTTTCTCGAACAATTGTTCATGAAATTGTTAAACACCATCTGCATTATGCAAAAATTTGTGCAAGATGGGTCCCTCGCGTATCTCAATGAGCTGGCGGCGAAGGACTATGCAGCAGGAATACAGAAACTTGTCACACGTTATGACAAATGCCTTAATTTGCTTGGAGATTATGTTGAGAAGTAGTTTAAAGTATCCTCTTTCAAATAAAATTTTTTATGTTTGTTAATATTTACTTTTGTGTCTTTATTTCACGAACGGGTACTACTTTCCGGATGACCCTCGTAGATAGCAGTTAATTCGCAATAAACGCCTTTTGCGTAGCTGTTTTGAATTTCAGGTCACGCTTATAGCTGCAGCATGCCACATTGATCCTTCCTTCGTGCTTGCACCTTAGAGGCTAAAAGGGTAATACTGATGCGTAATTTTGATTAAGAGGGGAAAGAAGAAACAGATCAGGAGCTCGAAAAATCACGCAGCTTGGATGAAGCTGCCGAGAAGCATTACACGGAATCAAATCGCGGCCCTCCGGTTAGTTCTTTCCACTGGACTACCACATCAAATAGGGTTCATGAATTCAAGAAATATTATTCGACTAACAATCAAACTGAATGAAGACACCTCATGAAGACTTAAAAAATATATTTCCACCTCAGATTGATTTGAACTTACGTGATTTAACAATCCATTTCCGGCCTATCATTGACCAGTTGCATCATGTGGAGTGAGAACTTTCAAATACGGTTAAAGTCGAAAATAATCATCCACCAATTATTTAGTCCAATATTAGGTAGGTTAAACGTAGTAATCGGCACTATATACGTGAGCGTATGTTGAATTATTGAGTAGCTATTTAAAGAAAGTATTCTTACGGGAAATGCACGAGTAAAAACGTTTAATGACACACTGCTTGGGAGTCTAATTCCTGGAAGATCCCGGCACGTCAGATTAGATCGACTGCCAACTCCACAACTCGCACTGCTATTGCCGACTACTAACAAAAATTAACGGCATGCCTGTTTATAGCAGATCTTTCTATTTTTCCCCCTTTTTCCCGATAAACGGCCTTCGAAGAAAATTTAAAAAAAAACTATAAAAATCCACGGCGGGCGTTTTTTTTTCCATTCTTTTCCTCCCAACACACCGCTTGCAACTCAAAACAGCCTGTGCCGCTCCACCGAAGAGTGTTCCAGAATGGGAAAACCTCGCCGCTCCCCACCATTCCTCCCTTCCTTCCCGCACGAAACAACCACCCACACCCACGGCTCCCGCGGCGAAAACCAATACCCCCGCCCTTCCCCTCACCAACCCCCTCACTTTATTTCCCTCCGATAATCACTTCCCCTTTCACGTATATCCTCCTCCCACGCTGCGCCCGTCGTCAAATGGGAGGGAATCAATGACGCACGGGCGCACGCACTTTGGCCCCCTTCCCACCGCCCTTCCCCCGCCCACCTTTAGTTCTGCCCCCCTCGCCCACAAGGCTCAATGAAAATGAGACAGATGATGGAAATTTGCGTAAACGTACTACGTGCGTGCCCGTGCGTACGTTTATCTCGCCATACGCGCGGCATTTACTCGCATCTCCCTCCCGCACTCACCCCACCCTCGTTTTCGATGGGAGAGGGGCAGGGAGGGGAAAAACTGGCATGCAATAATGCTTAAGAGGAGCTCGCGTGCCCTCATGGGCGGTGTAGGAATCGGGGGATAGCTTCCTTTGAATTGGGTCATCCGATCCGAATCCCCACCGCGATGAGCCGTTCATCCCGGTCATAGTTTCCGCTAATTTCGGAGTGCATCTTTTTGCGTGAAAAAGATTTTTTCTTTCTCTCAGCGGAAATAAGTCGAGTCATGATCTCTTCAGTTCCCCGTTCACTTCGGGCTCCAGGAGCAGAAGAGTGCACGTCAGCACGGTGTAAGTTTGAAAGCAATGAACTCCATTCCACTAGTAAAACACTCGTGAATCGAATCGACATGGGATTGAGATAGACGTTGCAGGCGGAATATCGGTTCAGCTCAATAGTCCAAATTCCGATTCACCTTCAAGGCGTGATATTTCTTTTTCACTGAGGGCAAATCGAATTACAGCTCCGAAAATTGCAGACAATAATTAAGCTTAGATGGTGGCTACTCGAAGTATACTTATTGCTAAAATCAATAAAATTATTAGATGATTGCATTGTTTCACTACTGTGCCAGTGGTTGGAGTGACAACTTCCACAAACAAACCGTGTAATTTAAGGAAACCGGTACTGACGATGCCTTCGAATTGAGTGTTTCCTGTGTTACGTTAGCTACGTTATGCCTGTACTAGATACTGTGCTCTCGGCAAAGACCCAGGTAAATCATATTTTTCCTGCCAATGAGAGATTACGCAATAGGTCCAGATCGGTAATAAAAGAAACCCTACGAGGACTCGCCACTTCTTGGAACGGCTAAAGATTTTCTCTGAGATCTAAGTCATGCAGCGATACTTAAAACTTTTTCATATGCATAGAAATTATGCGCCTCGCTACTGAATTTTCCGAGCTCAGTTTAACTATCATTTTCGAAGCAAAAACAATCGAGTAACATTTTTGCCGAAAGGGAATTGATACTTAGCTCAGCGAATACAGATATCTGTGAGGGGAAATACAATTGTTTTACTTCCCTACTATTGTCTTTCTCGAAACTGGGTTTAAAATGATTTGGAATGGTCTATTCTGCGCAGTGGAGTCGCAAAATAAACACCTGGTAGCCCTCTTAGAAAGATAATCTTGTTTTGTTGGCCTGAGTGAACCGGATCAGGACTGCATATTCTATTTTGAACATTAAAACATTATCCACTTCCGCAAAATCTCTTTCCATGCAAATTTCTCTTGCGTAATCTCCAATTCCATGTCCTCCGGAAAATTAGATGATTTCAGCTACCTGCTACTGGAGGTATCTCATGAAAAATCCTGTATACAATTCGCGCTGATTATAAGCCAAAGAAAATTTTGCGGATTCAGCCTATGACTTTCCTTCGGCCCTCTTATTGACCCTCTTCTGATCTCACCAATCATCCCAACACCTCCCACTTCTCTCCATATTCCTGATTCGCTACCTCCTTAGATACGCGGATTATAATCGTAGAGACGAGAATATAGTTCAATGAATCAATGTAAATTTAATACTCAGGTGGGATACGTGTTACATTTTAACCGGACACCGCACACAATGCCATTCTAGTGCGTTTGATTTTCTCTCTTGTGGCATCTATTGATGAGACCAACATCCAACATTCTGAATCGAGACATAAGGGACGTATTAGCCAAGGCTAATAAGAAACGAAATGATGAAAAAGCTAGTATGAAATGGTACTGTGTTAAAGAAACTTGGCTTTCGAAAAATTGGAATGAAATAGATAGGGACTGTGACAAAAGTGTAAGTAGAAATTAGTCAAATTTAAGCTAGGTGGAAGGGGAGGCAAAATAAATATTAGTTTTTGTAGTGGGTGAGGGATTAACGGATAGCATTGATTAACTAAAATAAAGGAAAAGTAATTTATTTTGACTCCGTGAGTATTTGGATTTTGAGAACAGTGTCATTAGGGGAATAGCGACTGAACGAGGAAAGAGATTAAAGGAATAGGCTTTTGAGACTGAATGAAGAGGGCTGACAACTACGATCAACTGTAGAGGGCATACTGCAAGGGAAATGGTTATACCATTTGGGAATTTTTTGGGATCATGTGCAATGACACTTCATAAATTTAGTGATGGCCTAAAATCTATCTCCATTATATTAACTATCTATTGTGAAAATTTACCTTTGGGATGCTGTTGATCTTAAGGCCATCGTTGTAATCAATTCATGCAACCCATATAAGTTACTTTCAATGGTTCATAGGTAAAGGTAGACGGCCTATTACGGGAGAGGTTCTTCGTATTCACGACCGAACTCAATTTTCTAAGAAGGCAAACAGGAAAGCCATTCATGGAGGCCTCGTAAAAATAAAACCGAGCTGGAATCTGTATAATACGCCGCGGGCTTTTAGGGATATCGGATTATGCTCCTTGTGCTACGAGTCGGCAGTAGTATCCATCGTTAAGGAGCGGGCTCACGATGGTTTTAGTGTTATTAACAGAAACACCTGCCATGGCTTTACATAAATCTATAGTTTTAAGTGAAAGTGCTCGTTTTCAGGATGCATTTAACATTTTCTGTCATTAAAACAGCGTAAATGTCGCCAACTTGCGTCCGACACTGCTTGGAGCACGACGAGATTAGAACTGGCTGAACATGACCGAAGGTGCACCGAAATGGTAAAGGGTTTATGCTCCTGTTTTGCTCCCAAACTTTACAACCTGAGAAGCTAGTTGAAACGGTAAATGCATTAGTGCGGCTCAGGATAAATTGAGATTAAATCGCGAACCTATATGCCTTTCCTGTGCAACATTCAGCCGCGTTTTCTCCCTGCCGCTCAGAAATATCCACGTTAACTCCTACCATTCCTCCTCTTGGTAGGTTTAACGTCTCGAGTCTTAGCCTCTTTTCTCCGGCACTCCCGCCGACCCTGTTCCTCACCATCACCAGATCGGAGTGAGATTTTCATATTATGACTGCGCGCCCACAGCCCCCCACCCGTAACTCCCCCCACCGCACCGCCAGCACCTCTTCCCCCACTGCCTTCAGACCCCTTCTATCATCCCTCCCCCAATTAGCATTAGAGTCGGCGACCGCGTATCGTCATCCCGACAGCCGTCTCCCATTCAGCACTCCCACAAATGGCAGCGATTAGCACCCGCCGCAGCTTTCTGAGTGGGAAAGGAAGTAGGAGTTCGTTGAAGAAGAGAGGGTGAAGGCCAACCATGAGGAGGGGAAAGTCGGAAGGTGGAGAAGAGATTGCTGATCCAAACCACATCTTATCGTTGACGGGATGTATGGATTGGGTCCATATTAATCGCTGCCTCGAAGCCATTCTAACAGTATGCTTGCTCACTGCTGGTAGCCATTTCCTACCCTGCGCGTTGACTTTATAGGGGATGTCCGCGGGTAAAATGGCGGATAAAAGATTTGGGCACCTACAAGGCCTACTGAGGTTATTTCCCAGTCGTTGGGAGTGACGAGATATTTATAACTCACCGTTTCTCTTGAGTTTCAACCAGCATCTTTAGTTTCGATGATTTTGCATCTGCTCCGCTGTTGTAAGCACTCACTTCCGCTTTGGGTGTTAAATGCTTCACGCTTATCGAAAACTCGAAATTCATCATCGGACCGCGACAGAAGCCCACGCACGATACGTGAACCACCTGTAAACTATAAAAATGAGAACGCTAACCCATTATTTGAAAAACCCCTTAAATTTCCAGGATTAGTAAACTGGAAAAAATATATTGCTAAGACGCACGGTACCAAGATGATTTTTCTATACAGAGTGCTATAGGCTTACGTACTCAAGAATTATGCGCTAAAAACTAGATCAATTTGGCAGAGAAAAGGGAAATTTCACCTATCGAGCATCATTGGGAAGAACCTTCTTCCTAACTCGCTGGCAAACCGCAATGAGAAGGACGCGTGATATTATAATTACTGTAATATTTAGCTCCTGTTCAAAAATTATTAATGCTCTCCACCCAACTTCTTAGTCACACGATGAATTGCCTTTACTAACCGTTCTTATTTTCGTGGGGATTTCTATAGGAAATGGGCAGTTCGCATCAATCCTATACTGAGTATCTAGCAACAAGCAATATTCCTTACTTTGTCAGAATGAGGTGAAATAAGAAATAAACACATGGATCTATCCGTAATGTTTCTGGAACTATTCCATTGAATTCAAAATAGTATTTTTTTTAGCTATACTAGTCTGCCTTATTTCTATGCAAGTGTTCAAAATTTACTCTTTCTTATCTGATTCGATTGATATACCCTATTCAATGAAAAAAAATGAAACTTCAATTACCATTGTTATCATTGAAGGAAAATACGCAGTAGCCTAGTCTAGTCCACAAAAGTAATCATTTTGTCAATATGTAGTTGACTGGTCCTCAAAAGAAAATTCATTACACAAAGCCTACTGAGTAGTTTTCTTCAATAATGGAGAGGTTTCACCAAGTCACGCCTAGCAACTTTAGTTACAAATGTAGCAATTTATTCGTTTTCTTAGGATGGGGAAGAGACGCTGGACAAGTGAGCCAGTGAAATTTTCAATGTTATGTGCAACATACCCTCGACAAAAGCCCAACGACATTGTCAATCCGAGACACAAAGCATAATTACTTCAAAGCAGATAGATACAAACATTGGGACGGTAACGTGAATATTTTCTGGCATTGTAATCTAATTGTGTACATACCTGTGTATTTCTGTGTGTTTTTGTGCTATGTTATCAATGCGGACACTAGAATACTCCTCTCCTCGTCACGGATGGACAGGAGTGTTCCCGAGTCCTCCTAAATGTGCGTTCTATTCCTCAAACTCCCACCCTTTCGCAGCAGCCGTCCAATCTAATCGCTTATCCCCTTTTCCGTGTCATCCGCAGGTGTTTTCTCGAGAGCACCTCCTTGTCAAGAGACGAGAATGCCGCACGAGGAGTCGAGGGGCCCCCAGGAGGGCGCGGGAGGCGGCCAGGCGGAGGCCAAGGGCCAGGGAGCTGCCGCCGCCGCCCCCGGCACTCGACGGGTCAAGCTGCGAGACGTCAACGCCCACCTGGCCTGCGTTCTCTGCGGCGGATACCTCGTCGACGCCACCACCATCGTCGAGTGCCTCCACTCTTGTAAGTGCCTAACGTGAGCGACGGTGATGCAACAAACAATCCACCAACTTTGGTGCAAATGCACCTGAATCCATCGCGTATTTTAAGTTGTAATATGGAAACATTTAATCACGCTAAAAAAATTAAATTGTTATTTTGCTGTCACTCATTACATCTGTTTTCAAATTTGGATCCAGAAAATATGTTAAGAGCGCTGAAACACGCTGTGTCGAACAGTCATTGTGGTATGCACTAAGTAAGTCTTTTCCATCATGAGTATAAGTAGAAATGTATCGCGTAAAGCGCCGCCGTTTACGGAAGCAGTAGATATCATATCAATGTATGAATGTATTTGATTACGGAAATGTAGCATCACCCCAGCATTGGAGCCAAACGTATAATTCTCTTTTCAAGTACTTGCTGTGTGTACACACACCTAATAATAAAAATAAAAGGTGCTGACATCTATCACATGTACATTTCTTAGGATATGTGATTGAAAATATTTCAAATTATATTTACGATGTGCCAAAAATGTTTGGTTAGATAACACGAGGAAGGCCAAGGGACAAATCCATCAGCCATTTAAAAAATGGGTAATGAAAATAAGAGCGAAGAAAGCCTAAGAAATTTAGAATTGATTAAGAAAGAACGGAGGGGTAAGCCATCTTCGGATTGAATGACTAACGACGATGATATTTACGGGTGTTTGGAGAAAATATGCTCCATCGAAACGAGCCAGCACGTTACTGTGGCAATTATTGATCGTTATTCGTGATTCGTATGTATACCAATATATCTTGTTGGTACCATTAATAATATTACTTATCTTTGACAAAACTCAATATTTAATGCCTTTAATAGAGAATTCCAAATTCTAAGGCCGTTTTATTCACTGAATTGTTTCATGTATCGGTACCGAGTAAAAAAGTAAGTTTTCACGTGACGTATAATAGTTTGCTTGGGTTTTGGTTTGAGTTGAACAACTTGTAGCCGCGTATTAGAATGCAGTGCCACCAATCAAACAAATATTTGTGTAGAGGTGTCATGATTGGGATTGTGCCTGTTTTGCTAGTAACCTAACCCCCCCTGGCCACACGCCCTTACGGTGACTTGCGTGGTATTAAATACGAGGTGTAGATGTAGTAATGAAACAGGGAGCACAGTAACAGAGGACATTTATGATTCGCGGGGAGAGGGGGAACGCTAAGCGCGGGGATGCTTTTCGGGAGTGTGCGCGCACGGAGAAATGTTGGAACGGCGACCGAGCAGCCAGCATTTTTGCGCCGGTCTGCCACCTCTCTCTCGATCCTTGCGTGTGGGGGGTGTGGAGCATTGTTTACGGTAAAGCGAGAGGTGAAGTTGGCAGTGCACGAGTCCCCGAACCTTTGGACTGTAGATCCTATGTAACAACCTTCAGTACAACAAGGCGTAGCAGAGCGTCGCCCGCCATTCCTGTTCTTTATTTTTCGCTCAGCGAGTTATGGGGAACTGTCGGCCAACATGAATGAACTCTTGACGAGTGCTTCCGAAAAGCAGAGGATAGCAGTAGTGGCTCCTCCTCCATTACTCTCCACTCCGCCCAGAGCCGCAGCACGACTTGTGGCCACCGCCGACGCCTTGCGCTCGCCGCGAGTAACGGAGCTCAGGGAGCGCGTAAGTCTGGGAGCGATGTTAGCTATAGTGCTAGGGGGAGGTGTAATGCGAGAAGTATATCCTTTGATGGCCCGCACATTTATCCATGTGCCTATATACTTAGTCTTCACTTTGAAAACTCTTCTTTAGGGGTGCAGTAAAGATTCGAACTTTGAGATGGATTCCTTGTGTCTCCCTTGAGTTAAATGTATTATTCTTCCTTTTAATAGAGTAATAGACTAATCTGCGAAAAGATTCCATGAATAATGTGAATCATCCGCTATATTTCGTCGAACATTAAACTTAAATTGCGTCGCCAGATGGGACCGCTTCGTGGTGTCATTGCGGAATTTATAATTATAATATATATTATATTGTCATAAGCAAACAAATGTAATGGATTTTAATAAATTATGATCGACATATTGCACTCTAAAATAGAACTAACCTCTCCGCTTTTTATTTTTTAAGTTAACATCTACTCTAGCCCGATGAAATTGTGGATATTTTATTAAAATTGTTATAAATCAATCGAAATGATATAATATAAATCGAAAAGTCACTTTCAAAGCATCGCTGGTACTGAAATATGAGAACTACGGTTTGCTGATGTTAAATGGTCGATATCAATATTCCCAATAATGAAATTTACTTCTTCAAGTTACCGCATCACAATACTATTTTACCATTTCTACATCTACGTTTACGGGACGTTTGTTCAAATGAAAATTTGTATGCTTAAGTAAACATTCTTAGGCATCGTATCACATCAGTACTCATCAGTTACTTACGGTTTGTTACAATAATGCGCAATCTTGCCTGTGTTCATGTTTTGTTCTGATTTTTAATGTTACTTGGGATATTTAACTGCTATAATACGTATGCCCTGGCAATCTTGGATTAGACTCCCGGTTTACTAGATTTTAATTAGTATAAGTACGCTAAGTACTATTTACCTAAGTTCCCCCGAACAATTCGTTCCATCAGTTTCACTTCCATTCCAGGTAACACCAGAATCAAAATTCCTTGTGTCCCAAAGCAATGCGAAATGGACTTACCTCGCCCTACGGACTCGCGACAGTCCAATTACACACACGCATCCGAGAAATGATTGTGGGCTTTTACACTCTCGGGCGTTAGTTGAAATTGCAAGCGAAATTGAAATACGGACGCAGTCGACCGCAATCCCGCGGGAGCGAGGGGGAGAAATTGAGGCGAACGGAATCGCGCGATCGGAGGGTAGAACAGAGCGGCGGCAGAGATCCCTCCCACCCACCCACAACCCCCTTTTCCTCCCCCGCGCGAACTAAAACTCTCGCAGCTAGTACGTAATTTGATGGATCACCGGCAAATAGCGTCGCCCACCGTCGCCGGTCGACTCGTGACTCGCGACCCACGTCGGCAGTCACGCGCGTGCATGGCTCGTGCTCATTAATCGCGGAGCCCGGAATGCGTCCTAGACTTCCGCGTGTCATACCGATCCCTGCTTGCACGAGTGGGAAACGGGGGAGAGAGCGCGATTGCATTGGGTGGACATCCGGAATGAGCTCCCCATTTTGCTATTTGGACGCGGTTTTCCGTGTGAGGGGGTCGCCCTTAGAGAAGCAAGTGGCGTTCTTCATGGGAATGGGAGGAGTGGTGGTTGTGGCAGCCATCACCAAGGTCAGGTGGAGGTGAGCCCAGGGAATCCGTCACATGTCCATTGAGACCCACTTCTGTGCCACACTTTCTTAAAACAGGTTTCGTTTCGCCAAAAATCACTGCCTTCCAAATATCCAAATTGCAATTGATTCTGCATGGTACCATGCAAGCTACCGCATGAGTGTGTGGTAGGGGGTGACTCCACTTAACGCAGGCAACATCAAAGCACTGCTAGTTTCCAATATATATGCTATTTCAAATAATGGAGGCAGTGTTAACTACAGATAAATGTACCAATGTATCTCAAGGTAAAATATTTATCTACGCAGGCTAGGAAAACTGTTTGTAACAAAAACAATAAAATAAGGATTAGAAAAAATCATGATAAAATTCTAGGCAAACTGTAATAAAAAAATACCTATCCCCTCCATAGTGCCTTCGTTTGGGTAATTCAGGTCCCATATCGTTCGCGATAAATATCACATGTTGAATCTGCCAGTTGTACAGTTGGTCTCTTTTATCTAATTTTCAGGATCTCTTTTACTGTAGTACGAAGTGCTAATAACGCATTTTTAACGTCTACTTTAAACATACCTAACTCTTATGCGTGCAAGATATTTAATATGTAATTAAGCCTTTTTTTATTAGCGAAGCCTAACCCAGTTCCTGTAAAAATCCAGATATGCCACAAAGTTTATCATAATAACATTTCATTCACCTATCTCGCTGCACACTATCCAATTTGATAATAATTATAGATTCATGGTAGTTATTTTCATTACCTTGGGGAAATGGTCGAAAAAAGGTTTTTTTCTCTAATGCACGCCAGCTTCCTAATACTTCCACTTACAGTGTTCATTATTTCCACCGTAGGCGAGTCTGCGACGTGGATCATTAATCGTAAAAAAATGATGAAAGAGAAATTCGTCAATTTCCCAGATAAGTGGATCATGTGAACGGGAAATTGAAACGGGAGATTGGCGTAAAATTACACCTGACGGAGGAGTGGAACAGAGAAAAGTGGACGACACAAAGCGAGAGTTAGATTATGATTTTAAGTGATGCGGCTTTATGTGGCATACCGTATGCGTGTCTTTATGTGACTGAAGCAAGACTCATCAATCAGTGAAAAGTCGACATAAGTACTTCGACTTGATTCGCTGGAATATTTTGAATGCTATTCCATGAGCAGTGCTGTCGAAGGGTCATAGTAATGCAAATAATAAATAAATGTATCATGTGAACGCTAGATTATCTTTGAATAGATTTAGATGTAAATGCTCACTATTAAAGCTAATTGTGAATCTCTTGTGAGAATGGAGATGGGTGTAATGGTATTGATGGGTCACACCTGGAGGGTGTTTACGGTTAGCGTTTATTTTATTTGTTTACCGATTGGAATAATTTTATCACACTTTTTAGGTACTGGCTCAGATGAGAAAATTGAAGGAAAATGAATTGCAAATCATATAAATTCGAAGCTAACGAATAAGAAAGTTTGATGTTACACACGAATACACGTACTGAAATATTGGAGTTGTGTATACATAAGGTCCTTCGGTGGTTAATTTGAATGCATAGCGTGTAACGAAAGAGAGTAGTGGTGGTATCTCAATAAAATAATAGCGTTGATGAACACAGTGAGTTTATTTTTATTTGAATTCATGACTCCATTTATTGATAAGTTGAGGTGATTATAGATGTAATGCGACTCTGTTAGCGGAGCATAAATTTCCTCTCAATCTTCCGCTATTCTAACTTCTTCAAAATCCCATAATAAACGCTAATAGACGCTTTAGAGTCCCTTAGTAAGCGCAATGAATTGACTTTGCTCATAAACAGGGTGGGGCAAAGCGGACTGACTCCCTGAATTGACGGGTGAATTTTAACACACTAACCAAGATAAATAAAAAAGGTTTTTTATACCTGAAAAATAAAAATCCAATTACATTTTTTCATTAGGTTTTGAAAATTGTTTCATTTAGGCGACAACCTTGGTGAGCGATGCGCATGTTGAGTCGTTCAAAAAAGTTTTCGAAAACTCTTCTCGGAACTCTTTCGAAAACTCTGACGTTATTCCAGCGATGGCATCTGCAATTGTCTTCTTAAGAGCTTTCAAGATCCTTGGTCGAACTTCGTAAACCTCAGCTTAGATATATCCCCAAAGAAAAAAAATCACATGGGCTCAAATCCGGGGAGCGAGGGGGCCATGGAACATCCCCTCGTGAGGAGATCAGGCGGCTGGGAAATTGTTCTTGCAGGATATGGCGAGAACGACCAGCGTTATGAGCCGTGGCACCATCCTGTTGAAACCAAAAGGCTTCTGGGTCATATTCCTCGCCATAATCTTCCATTTTGGGGAAGAAAATGTTCTCCAGCATCTCACAATAGTGCACCGAGTTCACAGTCGCAGTTGAACCTCGAGATTCAACAAAGTGAGGTACGGCAATGCCTATGGAGGACACAGTGCACCAAACTGTCAGTATGGGGCTATGGAGTGGTCTTGAGTGAAGTTCGCGAGGGTATTTACCTGTAGTCGCCCGGTAACGAACATTTTGCTTATTTACTTAGCCGTGAAAATGCGCTTCATCGCTAAACCACAGCGGCCTCTGCGTCAACACCACACTATTATTGTTTTGCAAAGAACGTTTCTAAAACAAAGCCTCGATGCTCTCCAGACCACTGCATGGAGACTATCGAAAATGGCGTTGTTTCACCAGGTAATGCCACCACTCCCATTACGCTAATTTACCTGCGCGCTCTTCAGTGATTTTTTGAAACTAGGTCGACCATTCTGCTCCACCGTGTTTGATACTTCGCGTATGCGCGTCGCCAAAATTTTGATCAAATTTGTCCCTTCATCAATGGATTCCTAATGACTAATGCATCCCCAAAATCCTGACTAGATACGTGGCTATCTTCAGTATTTCCCAGGGGCCTAACCACCAGGCTCCACACAGTCTGAAACGGGACGCGAACTCGTGATCTTTATTTTAATAAAACTAATTCGTTGGCCGCCACGCTGGATCTCCTACTCCGTTTTAAAATAAGTTTTGACACAAACGTTTAAATCGATGTCATGAGAGAAATTATGATTGCATTCTTTTTTATTAATGATTAACATGGCATCCATTTCCTTCCATATTATACTCCAGCGTCAACACCCGGACGCCAGTTCGGAAAAATTTGAGGACGCAAGCAACCTGCAGCAGGGAAGGCTGGGGTGATCGGTGGGAACCTCAGAGGAAGAACGCAAGAGTTGGAGGGGAGGGTTAGGTGGGAGGGTGCGGTGTCGGTCGCGGAGATAATTAAGTGGCGTGTCAGCGAGGCCTTCCGCATCAACATTATTCTCTCGCGCGGGTCGGTGTCTCTCCATCTAGCGGAGAGGACGGTGAAAGCAGGAAAAGGTTGGGGGGTGGAGGTGCGGTGGGTGGGTGCGATTTCTTTGCCCTCTCTCGGGTGGGAGGGGGTTGATGAAGTGGGGATGATGTAGGCGGGAGGAAGAGAAAGAAATGTCTCTCGTCAGTTCTCTGGTTTGAACGGGGAATCCATTCTCCCTCCCATCCCATACCCCGAAACTCGTCGCCGCAGGGCAGGAGTCGCGTGGCACCAAATCGGGAACACTGCTGCTGGTATCTAGGAGGGGATACCATTTTTTTTTTAGGAGCAACAAAGATACATTTCTAACCTCTAATATCTTCTTCACCTTTTTCTGTTCTGTCCAATTGTTGAAAAAAATGCGTTCGCTAATTAATAATAAAATTATACATTGAATGCTTTCATTGGTTTTGTAATCCGAATATTAAGCTACATTTCCGCTTTCTTATCCAAACATTTCCTTTCCTCAGTCCTTGGATCAGTTTCTTAAAACGGTAAGTCAGTTTATAAGACCTAATTATTAGCGCGATGAGCCAATAAATGACAATTAATGTTGTGGCTTGCCTTCGTTTCACATTGTGTGAATTTAAAAGTTTTATGATTATAAGATTACCTAGTGTACTATTTTAAAAAATTTTCCGAGAAATTGTTAATGGCCTTACAGCATTGAGAATCAGAACCCTGAAGGGCCCTGAGTTCTTACACATTCATCATCATTAGATCTAAGTATGTACGTGATTGTCCCTCACTTATCCTTGCGGGACCTTCCTTTCTCTTTTCCTTATACAGTCCCAACTCATTTATAACGAGCACGGAAATAACGAGATCTCGACTATTGCGATCCGACAGAGAAGAATTGGTAGATAATATGCATTTTACGAACAACATATCACGTTGAAACGACCACTGTGGTAGAGAGCCTAAGGGGTATAATGAGCTAATCTTTTTGGCAAATAAACGAGAAGAGACTGAACCTGTAATTGTCTTGACCCTATAAAATCTAACACGACTCCTTATGTCCATTCTCTGTCCATATTAATGAAGATAGCAGTTTTACATCATTTCACAGATACATTCAGTGACTTTCGCACAGGGTTCATAAGATATTCTAATATATATCGTTTTTTTTCATCTTAGGATAAGTATAGATTTGTGAGTGTTTGTGCGTAACACAGAGGCATGCACCAAGTGAAAATGCATTTGACACACTATTACATGAAACGGATACAGCTAGTACCACCAATTACGAGAAATAATCTTAGGTCCATCGAATCTCATTATCACGGATTTAAACTATAAATTGTTGACGTATCCATTTTTTCTCAAGGTGAGCCAGTCTTCATGATACGTAATATCCGTAAAATACTCCAAATGATATTTCCCTCTTATACGCTTCCATATGCTTCTTCGTTTATAATTCTCTCGATTTCACATACAGCGTCCGTCTTATGGATCAGGTTTCAAACGTTCGTATACCATAATCTACCTTTCCAACTATCCATGATGACAATGCTACTGCCAAAATGAGTAATCTCACATCCTGGAACCCTCTCTTTTGATTAGAGATATGATTCAATAAGCCCCGGCCGCGGGAATAACTGTCGACTAGTGCGGGTGACTTGACCTACACCAGGGGAAACCACTTTTTTACTGATGTTTACAAGCCTTAAACGAAAAGCACCGAAATTCTCATTTTAATTTTTGTCATTCTCAAATTTTCAATTTTTTTCATGAAAAGCATTACTGCTAGGTTCAAAGTTAGCGGTTAGGCATTCTGTTTGCGAAACACAATTGCCGTGCACGAAATATTTTAAAATGAGATGAAGGTATAACCTCTGCCATTTCTCTGGGACTTACATATAGCACGAGAACATTATGTATGGGCAACAAGGGAAAAATGGACTACGACTTTATTTAGTTGTAATCAGAAATTCAAGTAAAAGGCATCGTTATTTTTCAAATTATTCGAGGAAAATCTATTATTAGCTTCTAAAAATCATCACCGCTCACACTTTTCAGTTCGAAACTGGTCTCCCCCTTTTATTAATAAAATTTGAGGAGTACAAACGTTTTTATTGCAATGGATACCCAGGAATAAGCGTCTAATATTCTCATTTTTTCTTGACCGATTGTGAGTGGGATGAATATTTAAACTTCATTTAAACCCGTCAATGAACAGCACCGCTCCCGTGATTTCATTTCGTGTCGACCATGAAAAGTCCTCGCTTTCGCTCACTACACGCCTCGACCCACGACGGGACTGCCCATTCTCCATTTCAGGGCAAAAGATGTGAGGGTTGTGTGGGGTAGGTGCTGGGCCCCGCCCCCCCAGCCGAGAAGCGGGAGAATTCCTCCTCTCCACCTCCGGCACCCATGGCCGCGGAGCGCCCCCATCCTGGTGTTCTCCCGCGCACCGCTGGACATCCGGGACAAGGGGCCTCCGCACTTCACTTGCCGCGCGAAATATTGATTAACTCTCGAGGTCCACACACAACGCCAATAAACAAATGTGGCCAGCGGGCATGATCCGTGCACTGACGTGTGCCCTTGCGGGGATACAAGGCAGAGGCTACGGAATCAATCTCCATCCACGGAAAGTACCCTCGGTCTCCGCTGGGACGCACTGCTAAATGATCCCGCCTTGACCAAATTTCTAGGAGTTTCTGTCTCTTCAGCAGGAATTTCTGTCTCTTCCAATGTATCATAACTGGAGTTGAATTAAGGTAGTATAAAACCATACATACAGTAATCAACGCTAAGGTCGGTTTGGTAGGTGATGACAGAGTTCACCCCGTACTAAGCCCGACGGCGTGTGAAAATCACACATTAGGGTAGGGGGGCCAATTCCTTTCTCTGTGCCGGTTATGGTTTCCCAGGAAGATCTGGATCTGGTACCCGAAAAATCATTTAGCTTGGGGGGAGCTGCAGGTGCCCAGAGAGGCTTACCCGGGAATTGAACCCGGGCCCTCCGGTCAGTAGTCCAACGCTCCACCCCTGGACTACGGTGACCCACATATACACATACATACACACACACATATATATATGTGTACATATATATACATATATATACATATATATATATATATACTATATATATATATATATATATATATATATATATATATATATATATATAAATGCATGATCAAATATTGAGGGCGTGGTGTTGGCCAAAGCGTTGGGCTACATACTGGAGGGACCTGGGTTAAAATCAAGTCGTTCCTCTCGACAGCTCAGCCAAACACAAGTTATGTGATTGTCTGGGAAAAAGACCTGTTGGTAAACCGCAGGCGGTTTAAGGGGAGGAAACCGGCCCCCCTGACCTGACGTGAATTTCATCCGCCGTCAGTCTTAGCCCTCGTTCGAAATTAACTCCAATTTATATACCAAAAGTAAACACGTTAAATTTTAACCGAATATAAGTTTTTAAATATACCACTACGAGTTTTTTCCAATGTGGGGCAACCGATAATTTCAGTCCTCGGGTTTCTAAAATGCTTCCAGTTTATTTTATCATTAAGTCCATCCGAAATAATCGCTCAACCGTTCTGGTAATGAGCGCGTTGGTTGTTTTGAAAGGTAATATTAAAGAACCCCGGTTGAGTACGGGCGAAATTCCTAGAAAATAGGCAGGGTATTCTGTTCCTTCCTCTCAGCCGCGTACGGTTTAATAAGAAGTTCTGGTGATATGACAACCGCACTGCGTAGATTTATCTGGAGTAATATGAAGAAGGTATCATTCCGTTTGAACCTGTAATCTTTTGATGATTAACCAAACACTGTTATTTTGTTTTTCACGCCATTAAAGTATTACTTGTATATTTTGGAGCATGAAAGTATGAATAAAAATATGTGACGAGTCCGTTATTTAGCATTACGTGCTTTTATATGCCTACCTTGTAATTTTACTTATGATAAATGCTCATACATTTTATGCTGTTATGTAGACCAAAGCTCCCTTTGGACTCCCCGTAGCTCGTTATATGCCAGTTTATATTTAAAGGAAAACGGATAAATGGTTTTATTTAACTGTTGAAGTCCAATCACAGGCCGCATATTAGCTGTGAAAAAAGGACAATGGTAATTTAATGATAGTGGTTACGTTCCGAAAAAGAATTTTTGGAAATGAACGGAGAAAATAATACTTTGCTGCTGCCCTCGTTACGAATCCCTATTGTCAGGGAATGCTGGAATTGAACTAAGGACCTCCGATGGTGGATCTTGTCCAAACGTTTCACTGCACCTATTTTTATGACAATTTCGCAACTTTTGAAGCCAACTTCTTCAGTACCCTTGCGTGTGTGGATATATAGGTATCTTGTCTATTGATGTTGAAAGGATGTGCATTTTTATCAGCAAAATTCCAGGGAAATCTATTTATCCGAAGCAAACTGAAGGCAATCCTGAAGTTGGAGCGTTACCGTCAGGAAGGATTATTTTTGGCGAAATATGACGGTCCCGCTCTTACGCCCCACATTAAACCTGCAAGATACTTTCATGAATTTCAGAACGAGTGCACCAAAACGATCGCCGGATTTTTAAATTTTAATGAAAGGTTGGCTTGTTGTTAGTTCCCACTTCGATTTCTACTAATAATTGAACAACCTATAAACGCATTCGCCCTCCCATTGAATATTCTGTTAATCATTAATTCATTTCCTTCGGATGAAGAAGTGGATTCATTTCTTTGAAACAAAAACTAATGCCTATAAATACCTATTGCAAAAAACCTTCAGTAACACAGACGATATTTACATTTACACTAGTCAAGTAGTTTTGTGGCACGACATAGTTTCATCCAAACGCTCGATTTCAGCACGTTACTCAAACCACTCTCAACCAAACTCAACCATTTGAAATATTGCACAGTTACTTTATTCATTTAAACCTACGGCGAATTCTCACAGATTTTATTCCAACCCAACTTACAATTTCCCAAAGAAAAAATGTCTAAGAATTTTTTATAGAGAAAATGTTTGGATGTCCTCATATTTGGAACCGACCAAGGTAACAGGGCACGAAAGAACTGAGAAACCTTTGGTGACTTTTTGCCGTTTGTTGGTTTTGTAGTATTTTGAACAGAAATGACACTTTCAGAAAAAAATTCATAAATTACATAGGCCAAACTTCAAACAAATTGAGTGGATTACCCCCATGGCCTTGACGAATTTACATACTTGCCAGTTTATTTCTAAAATACCAGTCCTCGACGTGTCATATTTATGTACTATGTTATACATCCCGATTAAAAAAGGGAATATATATCTGTAATATAATTAATATAATAAATATTCTAGAGGGAAACTGTTAATGTTGTCTTTCACCACATTTAAAAAATCCTATGCGTTAGAAAACATGGTATTTTTTAGAGAAATTTGTTTTATTTAACGAAAGAGTAAAATGGCGTCCTTTCTTGTCAAATTTCTACCATAAGCATGGGCCAGCTCCTCGGACTTGTCGAGAGTGGATCCATTTCCAGTCGAAGCTCATGTAACGAACATTTCCATGACAGACTCACTGTTAAATTATCTTATCCAAAATAAATGAGTCATGATAAGTAATTGAGTATAAACACTGCTTAACTATGTCTTCCACTCAAAAATAATGGTTAGATTTATTATACTTGTCTTTTATAAGTATCCGTTGGCACCTTATACCGACAGTGGAGAAACAGTGTAATATGAGGCTAGTAACTTAGGACGTCATCAATTTTAGCATGGATACCTAAACCAAGTTGGATATACCAGTGAAAATAAGAGGAGAGTCGTTCATAAATGCGGTTCAATGGTTTCCAAAAATTAATCATGTGATATTTTTTATGGTAGTATTAGAGAAGCAGTACTGCTCGTTTGTTGGTATAGATATACGATATTATCTCGATTCATCCAACAAAAATATACATTGGAGTTTATTTCCCACCAAAAAATGTAGGACCAAATCTTGGCAATTGTGTTTAATGAAGTCAGTCATAAAAATTATTAATTTAAGCTTTGTTAAATTGTCTGCTATGCATGCAGTCAGCATATACTCTCTTATATTCTATTTGTTAACGAAGCATTATGGGAGAACATTTTAACTTACTTAAATGAGCATATTCTCTTTCGTTGATCAAAAACAAAGAAATTGGAGGATATTGTTGGGCGCTGTGACCGTATTGCATTGCTGTCTACATGAGATCGGAAAAAGACACTTTGCAGACACATTCGCAAAGCGGCGGCTACTCAAAGCGGGAGCAGGAGACGCATGAGCGAAGGGGCACCGCTCAGCCCGTAAGCGCTCTTGAGGACGTGCCTACGTAATGCGCACAATGTTTGTTATACTCGCGTGTCCCGTCGGACACCCCATATTAGGATCACCTCTCTGCGCTCACCGAAAGTGAAATTTCTCCGCTGGGCACGTCGCCGCACCCCCGTCCCCGCTTCTCCCACCCGTGGAGTCCGCCGGTATCTGGAGGTAGTGGATCAAAGGGAGGCCGTGATTGTTGTTCGTTCCCTCATTTGGCGGGGGGCACGCCCAGCGAGAGTTTAGGGGATCGTCTCCAGCCCTCCCTCACGAGGCACGCTGGGAAGGGCGTGAAAAGGGACGACATTTCGCACGCACACCTGTTGTCACTCGCTGGGGTATATTGATCACTCCACGCGAGTTCCGGAGGAGGGCCGCTCGTCGGGTCTCTCTTTTTTTCCTTCGGGTGCAAAAGCGACGGACGGACGCTCGCTTATTCATTCGCCATCTAGCCACCTACCCCTTCACGCGCGCCACGCCCCGGCAGCGAACGCGCGCGGCTTTGCCGCGGGACACGCCACGCTTCGAGCGAGAGTTTGCTGGCGATGGTCGATGGCGAAGAGGGTCTCCTGCGCGGATATGAGTATCGAGCATGAAATTACCATCGCGGGTAGTTAAAGAATGAAGGAAACGGAATGCTGATAAACACGCGGATGAACCAGGGAAGTAATATTTTTAAATGGTCAAATATCTGAATTTTATGCTTATTTGGCATAACTTTGGACCGTTTTGTCCCTTATGGCTCCTTGATGAAGAATGTCGAACGTAAAGTAGTGGTGACATCAAATATGTGGATGCCCTATCCTATTTTAAAAATATTTCGAATTATGAGTAAGCAGTTTTCTTAACCTTATTAACGAGTATTCATCGGTCGTAGGTATAGTTTGACGCATTCTCCTCTTCTCTAGGGCAATAATTTCAATCCTTCGTTTTTTTTAAAGATTGTGATCGTTTATTAATCCTATCATATTTGTCCAAGAAAAGGCTTCTGGCGTTATTATACATATATCCATACAATGGAATTCTTCGATGTCAGGGTTTTCGATTGAATAGTTTATCGAATTTCTGTAGAAGTTCTTTCATCGGCGGAACTATCCATATCATCTTCATAAATCCCTTAGAACCACATTTCAATGGCCTTCACCCATGTAATCGATTGTTTTCGAATATCTTCTGTTATGTATGCAATGCTCACTCCCCAATTATATCGAATAGCATTTCTTCGTGAGTCTACCCTTTCTTGCAGCTGATTATTTATGCCATTTTTTCCAACTATCCCAAAATACTCTTAACTATAATCATTTCTACTTTCAAGCTTTCTTCAAAGACAAGTCATAAGAAAAATACCCCGGTCCGCTGCATACTAATGTAGATCTTTTATCATTTCTTTTCGTCGTTGGCTCAAATCTCGATGAGATGCCTCCTCGTTTCTTTGAGGATTTTTTCCTAGCGCAATTCTCTGCGCGAAAAATTACCCTAAGTTACTGCCGAAATTTGGGAGATTTTTTAAGAACTCAATTTGAGAATAGATAATACGTTATGAAGTTGAAAGTGACAGGCTAATTGGGTGAAATTACCTATTCAACTTCTTATATTATTTTTTTGCAATGATTTATTCCCAACATGAAATTTATTCCCAATCCTACACCAGGTGCCTGCTTGAGGGGCGTTGTACTGCACACGAGTTCTAACGACGGCATGGGTACTAAAAAAAAAGATTTTGCAGATGGAAGATGGTCATTGGTGTTCATTATCATTCTGCATTTTAAGGAGATATGCCGTGGAGACAGACATTTATAACGTTGCTAATAGCCCCGCGGTCATTCATCGCCCATGCCCTATGCTTTGGAGATTATTAAAATGATCTTTGCGTGAAAATGTGCCAGCCGAGGGACGATGAGTGATAAGAGACGTTGAAGTCATACGCCTGTTTTGATCCGCGTGAGATTAAAAAAGGGGCCAGCTTGCTCTGACTGGCCGGAGTCCATTAAAGGAACGGAGGGGGGGGCGGTGAGTATTCTGGAACAGGTTTCCTTGGTGGCGTTTCCTTATCGCCTGGCCACGGGATGGGCAGTGCCATTACGGCGCTCTTACAATGCCTTTTTGTCGAGTCCCAATGATCGTGAAATCAATTATCCCGCCTGCCCGAGGAAAATGTTGCCAACCCCTTAAAAGACGCGGTTGCGTTGTTGACTGAATCTTGTTTAAAAGCGATTATCTCCCTTGTCAAATGAGAGGATGAACTCTGTTACTTCTCCTCTCGTTCACAAATTGGCGAAGGTCCTCCTCAAAAGTCAGCTGTCGGGATATTGGTATTTTAGAAGACTATAGTGCAGAATTCAATGGCGTTTATACCACACACAAACCCAGAGAAGAAGAACACGGTCAGTCTTAGCCCATGTTTTTTCTTTTGTTCAGTCGCGAACTGTTAAGCCATCAAATTGAACTAAGAAAGAAGTCCGACGTGCTATCACCGATTCTATCAATCAGTGACTGAAATGCAACTCAGTTAACTCTGGGGGTTTCTTATATTATTTTACATGGGCCAGGCCAACAAATTAATCTTCAAATTGGCTGCGTTTAAATCGCTGTTAACAACACCTGAATCGATTATGTCTTAAAATGTATTATTTTTGCGTGATTTTGGAAAGATTTCCGAGAATTGGATACAAATCAGTGAGTTATCCATTGAGAAATCCGAAATGGGTCTTTTGTTTTCATTTTCACCAGTACCTTTGCAACATCTTTACCTGCGGTTATCGTCATCGATTCCATTCCCATATGCATCTAGGTACGATTGATTCCCTTTTATTTGAATCTCGTACATCTACATGACATCCCACAAACCGCCGCTAAGGCGTGTGACGGGGGTGCTAGGACAGCAGCAATCATCTACGCACAAATGCACAAACATGCAATTATACAAAAAATGGGTATACTCGTATATCTGAACATACACTTCATATAATTGACTCGCCAGTTGATTCTTCATTTAATGTTTTTACTTTTTGTCAATTTTTCCCCACAATTGGTACTTCCAGCAATCGTGAGCATGTTCAGATTCATAAAGAGATGACTTACGTTTGTACTTTTTCACTATACTTTTATTACAATTTACAGCTCGTTTGGACGTCACTATCTTTGGTGCCTATAGTCATGTTTTTATGTGATTGATTTTACATAAGGGGTTGATTTTAGCGGGGGAGGAAAGAAACGGGAGCAAAGAGGCAGGGGTTGTGAAATTTTGGAAGGGGATCTTTTTATCTTCTCCGAAAGGGGAAGGCAATAGAATAGAATCAGGATCCTTGTAAGTAATGGTCTGGGGCGGGAGGTTAGCTCAAGAAAGGATAATGGCTGAAGAAAGTCACATCGTTCAGAAGGTCCAACTCATATAACAGTCTCTTCGTTTCAAGGTGTGGTACACCTAGGACGAAAGAAGAACTATCCTCTCTCTTTCCCCTCCCAATCCGACTAGTTCCCTTTATACGTAGAGTCGTCCACTCAAACATTCGATTGTGTACCTATACCTAAAGATGGCGCAGTAACGTCAAACGTGTTGTACTTGTGAACTGTAATAAAAATATATTGAAAAAATATCAGCTCAAGTTATTCGTCATGAATTGCCTAAAATTAGAGTCTGCCACAGGTTTCTGTGGTGTAATCTAAATCCATCTTTGATGAAGGGGATGCTAACGTACGAGGCACCGATCAAAATCAGGTCGAACCAAAATCGGGTTGAAGGCATCGATTTACAAGAATGGGGAAGCGTCAGATCAATCGGTTTCCGAGTGAAGGCTGAATCGGAGCGGTCCGTTTACTGGAAGGAGAGTGCCCGTCAGGCCGCTGCGCGACAAGTGGGCGTTATACGTGGGCTACGACTCTCCCGAAAGGAAAGATTGGGTTTCTCCTCGCCGTCGACTTCTCTGATAACGTGCAGAAGATACGCAGAAAAAGGTAGAATGGCAAGGAAGGGTGAGGGGGGAACGAGGGGGTCAAAGAGGGGATGAGACAAGGTGGGCACGTGATTGCCAAACTGGAAATTTAGCGGGGGAGGGGGTGGGGGGAGAAGGGAAGGAGGGGAGGAGTCCTTGAGAGAGGAATGGGCAGGGAAGGAGGTGCACGCCGTGGAGTGTGGGGAGAGGAGTTGGAGGAGGAGGAAGGGAGTTGAGGGGTGAGTAGGTGGGGAGACTGGGCTGAGGGAGGGCGGGGCGCACAGATACGAGGGAGAGACAGAAGCGTTTCGGGCGGTGGAAACCAGTGCAGGGGGCTGCTCGGAAAATTCAGGTAATTAGAACGAACGGATGCGATTGTGAACTTGAAATTTTATTTTTTATTCACGGCGATGGACCTCCGGAAGGAAAGTCGCAGTAAACACGATTTGACTCACTGTTTCCAACTTCGTGGTCTGACTCCAATGCAAGGAGTTTGGAAACTTTTTCATGAAAAGTGGACTGTTTTAAAATTTATTTTTTAATCATATTGATAGTTGAAGAAGTAAGTATAGAATTATACAAAAAATACCATGCGTGATAAGTATCTAGCGGGACTGAACGGCCAGGTAGGAAGAATGCATTGCCCGAAAGGGAATTTTATATGCCTAACCGCATTATTGTATCCTAGTGAATGCTCATCGTCCCAGAAAACTTGTGTTCTCCTACAAATATTTAAAGGATCCTCTGTGTATGA
The DNA here is from genome assembly GCF_022747635.1 of Hetaerina americana. Lineage (NCBI taxonomy): Eukaryota > Metazoa > Arthropoda > Insecta > Odonata > Calopterygidae > Hetaerina > Hetaerina americana. The sequence goes on from NW_027286070.1 coordinate 38,120,663, forward strand.
ACCCTGCGAGAAGGAATTCAACTTTTCGTATGATACATTTAATTGTAATTCAGGCTACTCTCTGATAAACTCATGCGATTTTTTCCTTGAATATTCCTCTTTCCGGGAAAGGAACTACTCTAAGAAACAGTCCCGGAATATACTCCATGTCTCTTGTTAATTTCTCTAGGTGAGTGAGTTAGGTGTGATCACGATAGAATGAATCCCGAGTAATATATTGAACTTTGTATGTCGAAGCTTACATATCCAACTGGTAGATGTAAAACATACATATGTCCTGGGGTAAGCGGTTGTATGTATTAATATCGGAAATATCGTCTCACTTTAACCGATAACACCGTAGGTAATTGCTATGGTGCTCATCTACATAATACCACGCAAGCTGTCTCAAGGGCGTGGGGCAGGGGGTGTTGGGCCACCACCCGTAAAAGAGAGCAAAATCACTCGCAAAATCAACACATCCTCGCAAACCTAAACCCACAGTAGCGTACATATTCATGCAAAAACCTATATACTATCAACTAACGAATAAATACACCCTAGGATGCGGTAAAAAATGTATCCACTAACGTGCAAGCTACAACTTGAAAAGTAAGAAGTTGAAATTCCACTACCGCATAGACATGCAACGGTCTCCTCCCCCAAGGATACAGGAAGGGAATGTAACCGGACGCTGCAGGGAGGGCCCCCTCCCCAAAAAGAGACGAGTGTCGGGAGGGGAACGAACAAAGCTATCGCTGTAGTTTAAGCAGTGGAGCACCAGTAATTAAATTCGAATATCGATCTCGGAACTCTTATTCATAAATGTACCCTTTAATCTGGTTTATTCATTTTTTAAGGAGCCCGAAGTGAATTCCCTGAGCTTAAGGGCGAGGCCACCAACACGTTCAGAACTTTTGCTTTGCTTTGTCTTCTCTGCAAGAGAATTATTTCTCTCCCCTTTCTTCTAAATGAGGCCTGTTTTGTAGGCTCCTGTTAGATAAATGTGACTATAAAGGCTAGTACTGCCCTCTTATGCTCTTTATCTGTGGATAACCTAATACGACAAGTAGACTCAGAATACCCCATAGGGAAAGCTTTTTGTTTAAAAGGTCCTGCGTGACCCGCGATCATCAATCTCTCACCTGCGTCTCTATCTCAATTCCATTCTGACTTCCTCACGGCCTAGTGGAGCACGGGTCAGAAATATTTTATGGACTCCGGGGGATGGTGAGGAGTGAAGGGATGGTAGAGGGGAGAAAGCCTGGGAGTCAATTGATTTGCGCCCCCATTCCTCCAAGTATGGCCCACTTCCATCGCCCCTATGGCCTTTTATCACTCCGAGAGTTTTCAGGTATGTGGTGGTGTATCCTACGCAAAATAAATCGTGATCTAATTCTCTACGCTTAAATCCTACCTTTAATGGCATCAGCGATTAAAGACAATTTGTTGGCCTGATCATTCAACACATGATGGTATGAAGCTGAAGGTGGTGTTCCTTTTGTTTCAGTCTCTTTAAATGTACTTCAATTTTGGCATCGCAAATTTTGGCTGGTTAATAAATATCCCCGTTCAGTTTGATCCCATGTGTTCTTGGGTCCTAATATAATTTGAAGCTGGAATTATTTCATCGATACCTGCAAGCAATTTATTTGAATAGTTTTTATCCCAATAGGTAAACGATACTGAATAAGTAAACTTCGTATTTTTTCACACTTTATTACGCTGCTACCGGTTTCGACACATATGCGACCATAAACCATAAACACAGTAATCACAAAACCATAACACAGTTATTTACAAATTTAACGAATGGGGTGGTGTCTCCAGTGCATTATAATACCATCAAAAATTAAAGCTGTCTACGCTTCGTTTGAAGTGTTCGAGACTTACTCAAAGTAAGGCCTAACTAAATACTTCCCCTGGGGGCAATCATTATGCAGCAATGAGCTTCCCCGCACCACCCCAGAAAGCAATGAGGTCTAAGTTGAAGGGTTCATTATCCCCAGTGTAGTTCATCTCTCTCTCTCTTCCTCAGCACACACAATCTATCTTTCACCTCCGCTGAAACTTGCAAACTACATAGTGAACGGTGTTGTGTCCATAAGTTGAAGCTTGTTCCTAATGCCCTTGCTACAACCTTGTAAACACCAATTTCTTTTATGATGGTCTTACCTTGGTTCGTGAATCGTCTAGCGCTAGAAGCATTAATGCCAAAATCTAGGCAAATTAATCTAGCTATTGATTTCTGGGTTTGTTATCTTTATGCATAATTTTGCATTTGAAATTTAAAAAAATGTTGTATTGTTCGAGAATGAGAATTGGTGAGCTATACGCTAAAATACGAAGGAAAAACTATACCAGGTGGAAGAGCTTACTTATCTTGGAAGAGCTTTAGACCAAGATGATATAAGAGGTGGAAACATAAAAAGAAGATGCTTTCACAGGAAGAAGGGAATTAATGACGGGGCCGTTGAGCAAGGATACTATGAACATATAATTGAGGACTTGGGCGTGGTTTTGTATGGTGCGAAAACATGGTCGTTTAAGCACGATGAATAGCGTACGATTGTAGGCTTTCGAAATGTGAGTGAGGAGAAGAATGGAATGGGTGAAATGGAAGAAATTTAATTAAAAACTCCGAAAAGACGAGAAAATCCCAAAACATGCCTGCGGAAAATTTAGTTCCAATCCAGTGTTCATTTCACCCACCATAAAAATTCTCTGGTATACTAAAAGGAAGGTATTAAAAATGAAGCACAACCACCAATAGGCCACTATAATTACCAATACAGTTCATGCAGAACTTGAAACCAAGAAAGAGAAAAAATCTATGAATCCATGGCTATGCAACTTATGGTCCCCAGCTCTAGCGTCGCGGGTAGAAAATGGGGCACCCTGCTCCTGGCAGTGGACCACGTGATGTATGTAATTGTAAGTAATCTATGAGTGCATGTAACTTAATTATGTTAAGTAAATTTAGTATTTATCCGTAATCTGTATTTATTTCAACCAAAATTGATATTTCTCGGTTAAAATTATGCAAATACATTTTATTATAAAAAACGCTGTATACAATTTTCTCCATACCATAATATTTTTTTTCTGCGTGATTCACTCAATCACTTTTCATCTTACATAGTTGAAGGCCATCTTTTATCCAATACTTTGAAAATAGTTTTCGTCATTTTCGAACTTGAAATTTGAGAATAAAAATTACTGAGTTGCATACTAGACTGATAAACTATGCCTTTCATTCGGGTAGGATGGATGTGACGGGGATTTAAATGTTGCCGTTAGGGGCGTGACAGTCTTATTTTCCCGGCCGAATAAGGACGTTTTCTCGACCTTTCTCCATCACCCCATCCCCCTGGGCCACCCACGCCCTAATTCCCTTAAGACCTTGTAAGGTCTCTGAGTGCCCTGACACAGGCAGGGGACCCACCTGCCCCCTCTCCCATCCCCCTTCTAAAGACAGAAGGGGGTACTCGACAAAGAGGGGTTAGACGTGGTGCGAGAGAGAAAACGCAGTGGTCTCCTTAAGGCATCGGGGCCCGAACTCCGCTCTCCGAATTCAGGGACTGTAAAATAAACGCTTTATCACTCTGCCTTAGAAAACGCCTTGGCATCATGCTATTCATTTTATCTCGTAACATAAAATTGATAGATAGATAAAACTGACGACACGGTGATATACAGGGAAATAAGGAGCCAACTAGATCGCGAGCTACTCTCTAGAGACTTAGACAATATCTCGGAATGGTGCAATAAATGGGGATTAACACTTAATATAGATAAATGTGCAGTTTTGAAATTTTGGAATAAAGGAAGCGAGGAACAGGATATAAACTACAAAATAGAGGGTTCAGTATTGACTACGGCAAATCAAGTTAAATATTTGGGGGTTGTTCTAACACCACGCCTTTCATGGGGAGCACATATCAGGACAATATGCGGATCAGCTTTAAAGAAACTTGGCTTCATAAAACGGGTGGTGGGGAAATGTAATGAAAAAGTTAAAGAGAGGTGTTATTTTGCTCTAGTTAGACCTCATTTGGAATATGCCGCAAGTATTTGGGATCCGTGGGAGAAAATTTGGCAAAAAGAATTAGATAAAGTCCAGAGAAAATCCGCTAGATTCGTCAAAAATTGTTATGATAAAAACACAAGTGTGACAGGTCTCTTAGGGGATTTAGGCTGGGAACCACTTGAAGTGCGGAGAGAACAAGCGAGGCTTAGACTTTTAGAAAGGTTCAGAACAAACGAGTTTAAATATGACACTGAAGGAATTATAATGGCCCCACACTACTTAGGTAGATAAGACCACAAAGATAAACTAAGGGAGATAGATTCCAAGACAGATAGGTACAAATACTCATTCTTTCCCCGAACAATCAGTAATCATAATAGCAAGAAACCGAAGTCACTTTAGAAATATTAAAAACGTTGAATTTACAAGTCGGAACAAAATTAAACACTATAGAGATGTTAGGTATACTTTCAGGTGCATGTGTATGTTAGTTGGTAGTTTGAGTGTTTGCATGTGTGTGGGGTGTAAGGGTTCATACATGAATGTATGCCATGTTTTTTTCATATATGATTTTGTCGTTATTGCATGCGGTTTTTTTTTCTTTTTCTTTTCTAAATTATGGGTGGTGTCCTAGCACCCCCCGCCACACGCCCTTGCGGCGGCTTGCGGGGTATTAAGTAGATGTAGATGTAGATAGGCAAACGTTTTATAATCATCTAAATGCGATCCAAAAATAGTGCGAGACATGGGAACTAGATTTAAAGGTGATAAATATATTTCGATAACTTTTGGAGGAGATGCATTTCACCCGAAACACACCACACAGAAAACCGACATTTCAAATGTAGAATCAATTAACTATTTGGGTGTTACGATGATTGAAGGCATGCCCTGGGGAAAACACCATCGTCAAATTTGTGGAATAGTAAATAAAAAGTTAGGATTCATAAAAATGATACTTGGGAAATGTAATGATAGGGTTATGGGAGTTTTGATATTTTACGCTGGTTAGACTCCTCCTAGAGCATGGGGTGTATGGGATCCTCACGAGGTAGGAATTTTTGAAACTAGATTAGAGTGCAAAGTAGAACAGTATGTTTGTGAAAACTTAGAATGAGCCACATAGCAGTGCCACGACACTATTGAAGAATTTACCGCAGGTTGAAATACAGATTAAATTTACTGCGTAAATTTGAGCTGGTTACTAATCTGAGGATGTCAAATACGTATTACAAACGTCGGCTTACTATGGTGGATCAGGTCACGTACGTAACATCAGAGGCATAGATAATAGAGTGGATAGATTTAAACTGTCGTCTTTCCTAGTAAGATTACAGATCAAAATACGAGTGGATATGATCGGAGGCGCGAAGGGCTAATTAGTATTGGCAGTGTATGTATATTGTCGATATCCTGTATGGATTTTAAATAGCCCAATCTTTATATCATTGTTCCCGCATGATTTGAATATATCTTGTTATTGAATATTCTATGTAAGTACCGTCTTTCGTATGGTTAACTTTGTTCGAGTGAATGATCAAAGTAATATTAGGTGTAGGTTTGTTATTATTGTGATTGTGTATCCATGGCTTGTGATCCAATACCTTTCGCCACACGCCCTTGCGGCGACTTACGGGGTATCATGTAGATTTAGATGTGAAGTAATTATTTTTAAAGATTTTTACGATATCAGAGACACAGATAATGAGTGGGAAAATGTTTTATGCACGGTAGTCATGCTAGCGGTCCTTCGAACGTAATTTTTAAGTGGCAAATCGCAACACTTGAGTAGGGAGAAAAAAATTGCTGTGATTTCTTGCCCACTAATTGGTACTTGAGTGGCATGACCACTTGACATGTTCGTCATTAGCATAATTTGTCGCGTACAGTTTTTAGCCGCTGTCTTCTTATTTATGATGCTTAATTGAGATGCTGAGTGACGAATTCTTTTTGAAAAGAATGCAATTTACTCACTTTTGTTCAAATGCGTGCACCCCAACGCCCTTCTTTTATTTGGCCACTCGCCCACTTAACTGGAGTTGAAACTGACCGAACTAATTCTACTCGAGGAGAGACTCAGATGAGGGATTGGAAGTTGGGCGAAACGAAATAAGGGAACGACCGTGGGAGGAGGGGTGGATCGCCACAGCGGGGCAGGCCAAGAAGGGACGGCGTGAAAGGAAATCGAAATGGATAGAGAGAGAGAGGAAAGAGAGAGAGAGATAGTGAGGGAAGAAAAAACGAGGTGGTCTTCTCCTTTGATCGCTGCCGAGAAACCCGAAACTAATATATATTCGCTTCGCAATTCATTCCGACCTTGTCTGGATGAGAGGGGGAAAGAAACGTGGAGGTGGGCACGGAAGTAGGGGAGGGGAAAAGGGTTGGTTTTCTCCGGGGGGTTGGATGGCTCCGCCTTACCTCCGATTCCTTAAGCGAGCGACTAATTGCTGCTCTCTCCGCTCCTTCGTCTTTTTCCTGTCCTTAGGGAAAAGGGAAAGAGGGCAAACTTCCTACATTCCCCTATCCTCCCCCCTATCTCACCCCCGCACCCAGAGCCGCACGGCTCAAAGGAGCGACTCAACGGCGCGGCAAGAAGGGGACGGAATGATGAAAAAAAAGGGCAAGATTTTTTTATCAATCCGGAAATATGAGTCCTTAATGAAAAGCGACGTTTAGCTTCGGAAGTCAAGAGAGCGGAAAGGGAAAGGAATTATTGACGATGTCAGAACTCAAGATCTTCCGATTTGTTGAAATGAATCTTCGTCTTCACCCCAGGAGTCGTCCTGTATGTTTCGGAAGTTATGGGGCGAAATCGGTGCGCGCCAATCTGGTTTGGAATATCAGTGCTCGTAGTGAGAGGTTTCTCGCTCATTTTTCTCCGATCAAAAGTTTATCCCTTCATGATTCAAGTGAAATAGTTATGCAAATTCACCTGGTGATCCTTTTTACATTTCAACCATTGGTTTCCCCGATTCACGGAATCTTACAATAGTTAAGTCGACGCGAAATGGGAAGTTGAACTAGCCCGAGTAGAAGATAAAAACATATGTCGTGTTTACCTGGCTTGTTTTGTTCATTATTAAACGTTATAAAATAGTTTTGAATACTTTAAATTTACATAGAAAGAAATTACTACAATGATTTAAGTTAAGTTTTTGATCGAGAGGTGACGCCCTTTTCACCGAAAACTTGGAAAATATTACTTAAATATCCTAACGCTTCGTCTAAAAATTATTGAAGATCTAGTTGTATGTGTTTTCATCCAGAACCGACACTATCCACATTACGATCTCTGATTTTTCGAAATAGATGTTATACCATAACACATCTGAAGATTTAAATTATCTATCTCGATAATCCAAATATGCGCTCCCGTATTTTCGTATCTATTAGGGTCTTCTGATCTCTGAATCAAGAATTCGGTTTCTAATTATCTTTGCGATACCGGATATTACGGGGAAAATTGTGTGATTTGCTTCATTCACGTATGCACTTATCTAGTTAGCGGTTTTTAAGTACGCCCTTTTGATATATCTGATTAAGGTAGAGTAGTAAGAGAAGGCGTTATGAAATGTGAGCCGTGATCCTATGCGAGATTAAACCATTTATCATGGCATTTAATGATATCTCATTTCCTAATCCGGAAATGTGTACAGTACTATAATTTTCAACCCTCTCCACATATTGATGAAACTTTATCTCCTCCTTACCTGTCGTAATATCCTTTTACATATATACCTGCATTAATATTCCGATCAGGATTTTCAAACCTACTCCGAATTTCATGCTCAAACCTATTTTCCAAACTGAATACCAACCCTTACTCGTTTTCTCCCTTGCCTGGTTCACCTTCTTCCACCTCAATTAAGCCTGGATTTCAGGAGCCTCTCTGGTCCGCCGGCATCGGTCTTCTTTAGTCCGTCCACATTCGTCCCTGCTATCCCTAAAGTTTTTCATTGGATTCATCTAAACTAACTGTAGCAATACGTCACTCGTTCTTTGATCATTTTGCCAGGTTCTCAATCCGGGTTGAAAAGTTTTTTGACATGCTCAGCGAAACAAAGTTTTTTTTCTATTATAAGTTAACTTTTGGAATGCGGAATTCAGCTAATGTGACTCAGCCAAAGTCCAAGTTACCTCGAGCGAGTTAACTCACTCGACACAAGGAATGATGGAAATTCAGATCCTTATGTTTTCATCCATGAAACCAATATGATTTATGCCCATCAGGGAGAAGAGCCATGCCGATTATAAGGGAAAGTGACGAGAAAATGACGAAAAGGAGTAAGTGTGCCCGGAAAAGTGGGATTTAAGGTATCTACGAAACTGAAATCTAACAGCAGATAGAGTCGCTTGCGAGTAAGGAGGAATTACGTGTCGTCTAAGGAGCGGTTAATTATTGATGTCTTGATAGACGATTGTAATGCCCTTAAGGTATTAGCAATGTTTCGTGTCGGCTACACGCATGAATTACAGTGATTTATTTTGTAACCGTGAAGCATGCTGTACTTCATGCAAATGTTTCAATTAATTTTAGGATAAACGTATGGAATTATGTGAAGGTTTATGCGCTTCAAAATGTACTTATGGTGCGAAACAGTCTTAAGATCTGACGTAACCGTACACAATTGACTTTTAAATAATGATGGATCCAATGCAGGAGGATCGACCCTCTCTTTCCAATAGTCTATGAGAAATGTTTTGGTTAGCTTTTAAAATTAAACCAGAAAATAAGATTGAAAATAATACTGGTAAACTTAAAAGATAAGTATATGACACAATATTGCCCAACTTAATGGTTTATTATTTTTGAAGTTTCTCCCTTTCACTGGAAAATTCTAAAGTCGCCCTTGTTTTGAAGAATTGGAAAAGAGAAAATTGACAGACACGGGTTCTTTCAGTTACAGGCATTCCCACCCGGGTGACCGTCAGCACATCGCATTCGGCTTACTCTCTGTCAAATAATTCTTTTTCGTCCAAATCCCTACTCCTCGAGGTCGTAGATTACGCGCAGGAAAGATAACTTAATAAAACCATTTGCACGAATTCCCTCACCTCACACATTTTTTCCTTCGTAATCTCACCTGTCAATTTTAAAGTCAGCCCTCAATAATTCTCTCGCTGAAGGATTTGGAAAAAATCATGAAGCGAGCAAATAACGCACGGAGAAAAGATATGACGAATATTGGCAGCAGAAGATAAGGAGATTGTGGCAAATCCCTTTAGCACCGAGATGTCCTTTTTTTGATGGAATTTGAACGGATAGAGGGTGGCTCTAGAGGGATTTCTAAAATTTTGTATTTTTTTGCTCGGTAATGGATTGGTAACATCTAATTCTCTCTTCCATTATGGTCGTAATATATTAAAAATGTTGGCACATAATAAATAAACTCAGTTTGAAGAATATATAAACATATGCTAATAGTGCATTTTAATTACTGAAAACTTGCATTTGGATATTCCGTCTACATTAGGTGCTAGAGAACATAAAAAACAAATGAAGATGTACGCAACAGTACGTAATTACAATTGATAACTGTTAGGTCGATGAATTTTGCATACGCATTCTATCTAGGTATTACTCTCTAATCTAATTTTATTATTACTATCTAATCTAGGTATTACTCATTACGTACAGGATTGAAACGATCTTCGGGGACGTATTATCTTTCAGTAATCATTAGGTTTTCTTAAATATTTTTATCAACCATTTTTGATTCTGAGATGAAATTTTGGTAATTAACGCTTACATGTGGCTACGTTTTGATTGTTTATAATATGACTGCACATTTCAACCCGACGACTGGTATCATAGAAAGATTGACAAAATCTCGTTCCGATTCCATCGGCTCATGAGATTTACGATTCTTAGGTATGCCATGGAACTGTAAATTGCCCAAGGTGTTCCCAAGAACGTTTTCATGCCCAAAAAAGGGGATCGCTTTGATTTATCTGGATGTGTCCAGCATTCGTCCGATTTTAAAAATGGTAACTTCAAATAGCTTGCTATGCTGTCCATCTAGTGGGCCACCGCACACTAATGAAACAGACATGTTAAATCTTATTGTTTTGTCGTGTATTATTAATGTCTAAACGTTGGGCGATGTAGTGTAGTTACCGGCAACCTAAGTTAAGTGGAGGAAATGAAATTTGTTGGGTGGATTAGATGATCTTTAGCGTTTCTATGGCCCTTCGTCTTCCGAAGATCGTGCGGACGACAGAAATTCGCGACGGAGATCCTGGCCCACTCACTTCATTTCCCTCTCCTCCCCACTTTTCCATTTCGGCTCGGTGACGGATAAGGATGGCATCGGGAATTGGTTCGGACTCATTTATTGGGCGGTTAAATGATCGGAGCACGCGACGGCCCACCGCTCATCCTTACATCCCCACTCTCCTCCTCTCCTTCCCTTCCAGACCCTCCCCTCAGTGTTGGTCCCCCCCTCCGGGTCCCCCATTCACCCGAGACTGATGTATTGGACAAGCCTCTGAATCCTTCGGATTTTCGCTGGGACGGGGCGAGGGCGTGGGGTATATCCTTGAGAGCTGGGGGCTTCTAGAGGTGGGAGTCGAGTCGTGAATCGCCGATAGAAATCGTGATTGGCATTGATATTGACTCCTGTGTAAATCGGTGCATGTTGAAGGCGGAGTATTTGAGATGGACGGAGCGAGATTTCTGTTTTAAGCATTCGTTTCACATTTCACCGTTTCATTTTTTCCACCCTCCATGGTGCGTGTCCAACTCATAACCTAAGTTAGTTATAGGCGCACGCATTTGTCTACTCTGTGGACACTCTGTTGGTTTTTTACAGTATGCCTCCAATTATTCTTTTGACGTAAGATATGTTAGATTTAATAATGCAAAAGTATCCGAGGAAGCATCACGACAAAAACTCCATGATTGTGTGCACCTAGCCTCAAGTTAGTACGTGTTTGGATGGCGAACGCATACAACCATATCATACTGACTTTTTTTTAGCACACAGCTGTCACCTACAAGCAGATCGACGAGGGCAAATTCGTTTGATACTAAATTGCAGACGGGCGAAAGATACAGGTATACCACCTCAATGTTTTGGCTTTGGCTATTTTTTTAGGAATGAAAATATACCTATTTTCTGTGAATATTTTTCTTGCTTGCGCTAAATAGAATCCATTTGTTCAATGGGTCTCGGGGATAAGTTTACGCGTATCGTTATGCTCCCTAGAAGAACAACACCCATGCCCTAGGATGGACTAAGAAGTCCGACAATAGGTTTTGCAGGCGGGGATGTTACCCTCCATACTAACCCAGATCACATTAATATAAGCGAATAGCATAATTTCAAATGATACTGCGAATTGCTGCGCGGTGCCCAATTTTATTTATTTTTGACTGAAATTCCTAATGACAACTGCCGTATCGTCCTCAATCAAAGAGCGTACTTTGATGTTTGATATCGTAACCATAAAAGGTAAAGTTAAGCTGGAAGTATAGCGATAGTTTATTCATATCATGGAAAATAACTGACCCTTTCCCTCTATTCCTCATGGATACTAGTATGAAGCAGTCTCTAATCATGTTTTGGATGAGTGCGCCTTACTTTATGAGGACACACATTTCATTGCGGTTCCCGTGCTTTCGGGGTCGCTTAAATGTGGGAAATTTTCTATGAGGACTGAGGATAGCAAGCCTCTCTATATTTCACTCCTAACCACATTCCGTTGAGTGCTTTAGAGATGCATCAGAGAAGGATTCCAGGCGCGATTATGCATGCTTCCCCACAGTTTTCGGCAGCCAACCCTCATGCTCAACCTTGTCACACTTCGTTAATCCAGAACGGAGCCGTTTGGTCCTATAAGCTCCTTACTCACGTTAAAATTGCAGAAGTTTCTTGTCTTGGTGCAAGTCGACCTCTGTAGGGAGACCAGTGAAAGAAACGGAAAAAATCTCTTAAAATATTTGCGGAACTGGTCAGAGTATGAATCATTCCAATCACTTGTTGTGATACCTCAGACTAATTACGAATTCAGGACAAAAGCAGCATCTTCGACGCCTGAGATAATGAATATGATAGGTCTGGGAGAATTATTTGGGTAATAAATGATACAAACAAAGGATTGGTTGGTTACCCCGTCAAGGGTAGCTAACCAACCCTTTCCCGCGTCACGTTGGACCAAACTCCCTCCTGTTCTCATTCCCCTTGACTGACTGTCGTTTAACCCCTGCGCCTTGCCCAGTCAAGTCTTCGTGTTCCCGTGCCTGCGAGCACGCGAACGCGAGGGCACGCTTGCACCCCTCCCCAGGCGCGAGCCTCCGAATCGGACATCCCTGACGCCTGTGGAAGTAAATACCTCTCTCTCCGAGGGCGTCCCCTCGCTTCTGCCGCTAACAGAAACGCCACAAAGAAAAAACAAAGATCTTGTATTTCTCTCTCCCTCCTAGACTTCTCCTTCAACGACTACTCTCGCGCCTGGGATGGGGGGGGAGACACCCACCCACCCTCCGACTCACCAACCCACCCCCGTTTGGGTGCGTGTGTGGGTGAGTCCCGGCTCGTGCGTGTTCCGTCGGGGGAATGGGGAGTCCGGGGAATTGTGGGGGAAGACGGCGCGCGGGACTGAGCGGAGGCGGTGGCGGCGGCCGTGGCCTCGTTAGCGGCGGAAGGTGGTAAGGGAGAGGGTAAAGGAGGAGGGAGTGGGAGGAGTGGCTTGGGGCGAAGAAGAGGAGAAGGCGGAACGGGGGAGGAGGGAAGTGAGCGGCGATTGTTGCTGGCGCTTCTTGCATTACCGCCGCCGTCTTTTCTTCTCCTCCTCTCTCTACTCCCTATTCTCTCCCTTCTCACTTTCCTCTCCTGTTGGAGAAAAAAAATAGTCAGCTGGAAGCTGTTGACTGCTCGGTTGCCATTGCGAAATCTTCGCCTCCCCGTCAACTTCGCGTATAAATAAAATCTTCGGTCAAAACAAGAGTAGGTACTTTCCGTCGTCACCATCCCCGCATGAGCTATGGTATTAGATTATTTTCCCGACGACGTCGTTTTACAGAAAAGTAAAATGAGTTCGGCCGATGGAAGGACGCTCATTCTCGCACGACGACATTCCGGGTTAGTTTATAGAATCGGTATTGGTGTTAAATCTTAAAAATATTCATCAGAAATGATCTTTTAAGACTCTGAGGAATGTGGTACTTTGCGTAGCAAACAAAGCAAACGGGAGTGGACGGGAGTATCCTGAAAAAGTAAAACACTCATTCTAGCCACCTTTCGGCTGCAACACGCATTAGTAGAATATTCTGATAATATACTCGATATGAGGAAAACTGCCTTCGTTAGACTTTGTAGCAACATGCAATGAAAATGTGGAAAAGGGGTGTCGTTTCATTTAGAATAAATTTTAGTCAATGTTTGAACTAATTAACTGTAAAAAGCATAAAAGAACAACCGCCAGATTTGTCATTGTGCAGGAAGAATTTTTTGGCGTGGTTATTCGAGAAAGTTGAATGAATGAAGCGAAAGGGACTGACTCCCGAAAATATAATGGCTCAATATATCGCTTGTATCATTCGCATTACAATTACATAAAATTAAAATAAACTCATGTACATGAGTGGTCTGAAACGTTTCCGACTCGGAAAATTTCTGAAAAAAATGTCTTGTCTCGTATTTTAGATTCACATTCATTCTTCTTCCTCTGCCAAATGCACAATTAGGGTTCACAACCAAACCAATTTTAAATAATACAAAAATTTTAATCTAAAAACCTGGTCGCCATCTACCATTCCATTTCATCGCAATTCCATTATTAAAGCCTCGTAATCTTACAACCCATAACTCTCTCGTAATGGATCGAAAGGGGTAACTAACTTCTTTGTAAGTACATCAGACGAGGGTAAAAAACCCTATGTTAGGGATGGCGAACCTTTTGGCGTTTGAGTGTCAACGTTTACGTGCGTAATGAGAGTATTCTCTTTACTCGCGTGCCAGCCCGAGTGATCACCGCGGAAATTCCCATGGCTCCCTCCTAGCCCGTCGCGTGCCAAAATAATTGCTATGCGTGCCGCTTTGAGCATGCATGCCATAGGTTCATCACCCCGCCGTATGTATATGCCTTTCAGTATGAATTCAGGCTTCAGAGTTTGCTGGAGTTCAGTTTGAAGGGAGAACCATTTGGTTCTTTGATTGAATAACAGGCTATGAATGATTTCATATTAGGTTCCCCTCAGTCTTATCCCCAAGCCCAGATCACTTCAGGCACACTTACCCCTCTGTGTCCCTCACTTGGCTGATTTACCTAATAATCCTACTTATTTCTATACGTAATGCAGAGTATTAATATTCTAATGGGGCAATTTTTGCGCGCCAGGTATTCGACCAATTTTAGGTAATTACCATGCGGAACGTCTTTTCCCTCTGTGTTAGCTGAGATTGGACAAAATAGAAATATGCGCCAATAAATATCGAGGATTCTGAAAGAAACTTCAAAATCAAATGAGCATAATAATATTTTTTAAATCGTTATCATACCCCTTCTAGTTAACTGTGTATTTATTAGTTTCGCCTCTCAAACAGTGAGTGAGATGACGCTAGCTTGTCTTCGTTCTGTCTAGCGCTAGAATAGCGTATGTAGATTATACATACATTCGTACTAACTTGTGTGCACTTGCTTGCGGAAAATGTAGGTAAAAGAGGAGGCTGCTTCACTGAACACGATAATTCCCACGGATTGAGCTTGCATTGAAACTCCATACTTTTCATACCAATGGATATTATATACATATACTTACGTATATATTTCTCTTTTCAGTGAAGCGTTCTCTTTTGAAGGGTTGAATAATTAAAAAGGACGCTCGACTCCGGCCGCAGATCGTCTCCTGCCTTTCACATTCCACCCTCCCTTCCCACCCCCGCGTCGCCCGCCCGTCCCCATCCCCGACACCCCCCCCCCCCACATCGATAGGGCGGACGCTCTCAGGAATTAAAATCGCGCCGGCCGACCAGCCCGCTCCCTTTCAGATCCCCGAATGTATTCACCGCGTGCGTTAGTGTAGCAAGTTTCGCTCCCTAGTTCGCTACGATATTCGTTCGCTTCTTTCTTTTTTTGCCATCAACTACTTTTTTGCATTCCTCCCTCGATCTCAAAATACCTTCTGCGAGAATCGCAATGTTTTTATTATGCCGACTGACCCGGTCATTTTGCGAGCGGTGGTACCATTTATGTCCTCAGCAATAATAAATTGCAAACAACACTCGGCAACACTTCCTGCAGCTTCTTTATTATTGAATGACGTTCATTCATAAGCAAAGAAATAAACGAGGAAGAAAAACAATCCTTCTGCTCGCGAAGGTTCTTAGTTTCTTTGCCGCGTACATTCGCTGCCGCAAGCTTAAATTTCATAGAGCTATTCGATACTCCGGTATCGTTAGAATATCATGTTGCAGTGGATGATGCCAACCAGCAGAAACACGTTATACCTCGATGTGGTTGCATCTAACATCAGCTGTCTCAGACGTGTGTTACGAATATACGTTTTTGCTTCACGAGCTCTTTATTCCATCTTAAGTTTTACGACGCTTCACTACGATAAATACAAGTAAGATATACACGTGCTTAGTAAAAATCCGTTAAGTATAAATTCATATTTCGATGGAAATATGAATTCATGTTTAGTACGATTCATATTTCGATGCTTATGCATACTTACATAGTATGCATAAGCAAAATTGTATTCAATGGACTATTTGCATGATGTTATTACTGAATCTTTTTTTAAATTTGATTCAATTAAGCTTAGGCTTCTTCGTGCAGTTAATTGATTTCATCACTCGCACTTGGAAACGTACGAGTATCTCATTTCACAAACGAAATATTCCTCCCATCGCGAAACAAGAAAACGACTTACGAACTATAAGTGATTCAAATCACGGAAAGATGGATGTTTCGTTTGTTGCCAGTACTCTAAACTACTCTGCGAAAAAGTTAAGAGATAAAACATATGCAGTAAGGCTTAAATGCTTACTCTGAAAACATGAGCTATATTTTTATAGAAAGCACAAAAGGATTAAGGACTGAGGGCGGTGTAGGGAAACAACCAAAGCACAGAGATTGCTGGAGGGAGAACTTTCCCGCAAGAGAGCATTTCAATGCTCTCGGCGAATTTCATTCGTTGCGAGCGATCTTCAGCAGTCGATTATTTCGCTCGCATCATGGGCGTCTGCCTCCCAAGCGCCTCGTTCTTTTATTTCAGCGTCTCGTCTCTCCCTGGAATAGAATGCAGCGGATGGCTGGAAGGTTAGGGAGGAGTGGGGGCAAGCGTGTAGGGAGGCGGGGCAAAGCGGAGGATAGAAGTGGTGAGATATGACCCTCACTCGAGACCCTTTTTTGCTCTCTCCCTCTCCGTCGCCCGTTCTCACCGCGAGGCTTTTGGCGATGACTTTGCCTATCGTAGCGACCAGCGGCGCGGATGGCATCAGAAAGGCAACTGAAAAGTCAAAATCTGGTCAACTTGAAATAGGGTTACCCCGCCACGACGAGAAATCTCAGGTTTATGATTGGAATCGGCGAGCGGAAGCAAAGAGGGATTTTTGCGAAGGTACTAAATTTTCTCTGGACCCCGCCCTTTATTTATAAAATGCATACAAAAAACCAAAGTATTGCCGTCGACTTGGGGGATGCTTATTGCATCATATCCGATGCTAATGCATCCAAATGAAAGACACATCCCTGTAGCGTCTCAAACGTAGGGAAGGGTAATCGTCACCTTTTACTAAAGAAGGTTTTGATAATAGTCCATGCTTAAATATATTAGAAGTGCCTACGTGTATTGGGAGTTGCCTTTAAAATACCACTTCTATGCTCAACGTTATTTATAAAAATATTAGTTTTTGATGAATCAATGAAATAAATGAAATTTTTTATCATGATCAATTACATTAATAAATAAATGAGTCACCAGTAAAATTTTCATAATGAACGTAATGCATTGGAAAAAAGTAACCCTTAATACTATTTCTGAAACTGATTTAATTTTCATACAATTTAATGTCATCTCTGTTTGTAATGTTTTTAATTATAAATATCGCACGCGCAGTCTTAGCGAAAGGTATCCTATGGCAAATTTGTCAGGTCGGTTGACTTAATTCATGGTCGGCTACCGGTAAGGAAAATAATCATAAACATACACCATTTCGATATGACGATGTAGATTTATCACCCTCACGCTAGTACGATGTTTACATAGGGCGGATGAAGAGGAATTGTAGGATCCTGTGGATCGAAGGCCGATAACCTTTGCTGAAATGAACGAGATTATCAAGGTAGAAAAGAGCAACATTTATTTTACGACGATGTATATTGCTATGATGATGAGCAATCGTCATCAACGCGTTAGTTTTTGCATATCGAGGCATTTGAAAATGGAATATTTCTCTCATCAGCATTATCCGGTTAAGTTACTGGTCTGCCCATCTTTCAGGAGTCTTTTAACTAAAAGGAAAATCCTCTTTTCCCGCACAATTGGAATAATTTCTACTTTTATGTGGCAAGGCGATTCATTTCCATCGTATTCATATCCTTTTCCTTTTTTCTCACTTTCTTTAGCTCTGAAATACTTTTGAATTTTATCTCGATAGGATGACGCCTCCTAGGGATTTCCGTATCCGTTATTGATTCCTCTCTCCTGCCCTTGACGTTTTTCTCAGAAGCGAAAGCGTTCACGGGGAGGGAGTTCGACGCCCATAAAACTAGAGGGGCGTTTATTTACAAGAGACGACTATTAGCAATGAATTCTAGACGCGATGGTAAAGGCGTAAGCTCTCCGTGAATACCTTCGGGAAGAGGGCACCGCTCAGGTGTATGGACGAAAAATGTACGTACACATTTGGAGAGTCAGAGCAAATAAAATTCCTCCTTTAATAACTGTACATCATTTTGGATCCATTGCGTTTCAAATTGTGAAATTGGTATGAAATTATTTCTTTTTGCTCTCTGAAAATGTTCTATCAGTAAAATAAATCAATTGATTCGTAATATTTTAATGTGCTATGTGAAGTATCGATCTAACTTTCGAGAAGTCACTGAAAGTCTTGAAAAAGCGTAAACTATTCAAATCCTGGGACCCTAAAAATAATTTAACTGTAGAAAATCACCAAGTTAAACGTTTTGATGCAAAAAACAATGCTTTCATGTCTCATGGCAATCTGTATACATATTCCGATGTACGTGAAAAACGTCACAACATCATTGATATTGTGACGTTTTTAGTTTTACCCGGGTGGCAAAGATTAAATACCGCGTTGTTTTGGCAGCAGCTGAAGCCAATATAGGTAAAAATGAGAAGGGAGAAGGTTAAAATGGGAACAAGATACGGTTTAAAATTGAAATTATCATATCGCTTCAAAATCCCCAAGATAAAGCAAGATTGTCATATGATGACAGAAGAAATGAAACTTGCGAATGCCTCGAAAATGTCATGACGCGAACGCAGCGTCGCGATTGTAGGTGCTTAGATTACATCGGCGGGATTAGGTAAGCAAATAATACGTCGTTGCATACGTACATTGTACGGAGTCCTTGGATTGTCACGATACGATTACATTTAATAAGTTGTAGTAATTAAATGAGACCAACGGCTACCATCATTTGCGCCGTAATGGGTAGGGAGGGATTGCGTCGTCTGGCGGTAAGACAGGAAATTAGGGAACGGAGAAGGATGGAGAGTATTTCGACTTTTACTTCCTGACGTGTGAAATGCGGAAGATCATATGTTTTTAAAAGCACCGATCAAAATTACAAGTCAAGTATAACTCACGTCATTTGCATCTCTAATCCCGAAAAAATTCATTTTACGAAATACCCACAAAGAGAACGACAGATGGCGTGAAAGTCTTTCTATAAAATACATTGGCATGCGCAGCCTTGGCATTTTCACTCCAGCCCCACTTTTAAATTAATGCCTTGGTCCCACCCCTATTTCCCTTCCAAATCTAATAACTCCAAACTGCCGATCGGCAGCGTTAGTAATTCAACTTAAGCTGTTGCGGGGAAACCTTAGGGTTACTCGAGTTGGATGGGACGAGGTTATATACGTCGTACGACGCGCTCTCTCCCACGTCTCCCTTCCCCCAATCTCCCCTCAATCTCGGTGATTGCCGTTGCCACTTGGTGAGGTTGCCCAATAATGTCCGCGGTGAATTCCCTTTCTTCCTCTCCCCAGCCGCAAGTTATGGCCGTATAAGCAGAGCGCATGCACGCGCATAACGGCTAAAAAGGAAGGCATTGGTTAGAATGTATGATTAAGAGTTTAAGACTCTCAATCAGGAAATGAACTTCTACGAGTGTCATCTTTTCTAAACCCCCCCTCTCTCCATAAGCACGGCGCGACGCGGTCCACCTCCGTGGAGCGTGGGCGACCTGTCATGTGATGGATGATGTATGCCAGACGAATTTATGGTTCGGAACCGACCCCACCCTTCGGAGCACCGAATGCTTTGTTAACCACGATTTAATTGAGTCCCATAACTCTTCTCCATTGTGTGCTTTCCTAATCTCTCCAGAAATGCTTATCACGTCGAAATCTTCAATTGTGCGGCCTCAGCATTATTCAATCCTTTCTTCTTCTGCGACCTAATCCATTAATTTCATACCTCCTGTAAGAACTCTAACAAGATGCTTCCCCTCGGACTTAGTTTCGTTGATTTGATTTTCTCGCAAGCAGAGATTCTCAGATAATTCTGTCACTATTTCATTTAATGGATCATTGGTTCGGTGCAGTCACTCGATATGCAGTTCCCCCGACAGAAAAGGTAATTTTTGGATTTTCTCTTCCAATTAACGCTTTGTTTTAGTAATGCAAATGTATGTTTTGTAATAATTTATGACTTACCAATTGATACTGTTAGAAATAGTTTCTATGGGTAACATGACTTGCGTTGGATGGCCTTTGATGGTGACCGCAGCCTTCACGTCTTGTATTTCCCGTCACAAATGATGGCACAGAAAGGTGTCAAAACCGCCGTATTTACTCGTAACTTCGCACAAAACAGGCAAAATCTTCCCTGCAAATCTCGTTTTTGTTTGTTTTCCAAATATGGCGCCGATAAACTCCTTTCAAATAGTCTCAGGGATAGATTATTTTCCTTAAAGAGCTTCGAGGCATTTATTCCTGACTCGCCAGTATATACGTTAGCATTAACGTATGTTTTAGAGCCGTGAAATAGAATTTTCTTTTTTTTAAAGAGACAGATATTAATTTATAAATACACTCCGCAGTTACTTATTTCTTGTCTCGAGCAGGAATAGTTCGTTAATTATTCGTAATTCATCACTACGATCACCTTATTTGAAGCGTACATTACTAAATGCGCAGCATTAAATTTTTACGCGGAATTCGGGTATTAGGATACTTATGGTTTCTCCACTAATCGATATCCTGTTTTTCAGATTTTTTCTCAGTTTTTTTAAGACTGCATCGGCTTTGTCAAGCGAACGATCTCCTGAATAAAAAAATGGAAAATACACGGATGATGCTATCCAGATTATTGATAAATGAGCCCGACGGGGTAGAGCGGCTAAGTGATTTCCTCCAAAATTCGTCGACAGGAGGGGCATTAGGGACCTACCTGCCAACTGCCGTCTCTCGTCCCCGGAGGTGATAGGAAGCTAGAGCTGTATGTGAGCGACGAGGGTCGTCTTGAGAACGGGCTTATGGGGACGGGGGTTTGGAGGGGATGGAGTGGTTGGGCAGGAGAGGAATCCCGGTGGGCGGGGCGGTAGGTTGGCTCTCTGTGGGCGGCCGCGGGGGAGTAGTGGGGGTGAGTCGAAGGATGGGGTGCCAAAAAATGATACATTGGTTTTCCTCAGGCGTAATCGCAGTTCTTCCCCTCTCATGGACTCGGGAGTCAGAACCCTCTTCGGCGTGGGCTCGAGGAGGCGTGGCCCGCCTCTCCCCCGCTGTTAGGAGTTGACGCCTCCTCCTGACAAAGGAATAGTTTCCCTCGCGTTGGGAGGAAATTAGCGCTTGGTTGGCAGAGAAGGAGGATACTCGGCCAGGATCGGCATGTGATGGGGATTTTCTCTTGCCAAGTGACGGTATCAGAGAGTTTTTCACAGATATTCACGATGATTTTCTACATCGAGTCCACAATATCGGTATAGTCAGCACTGAAAATGTTACTCGTGACGAATTGCAGTGTTATCAGAACTAGTCGATATTTCTGTGCTTCAAGCCGCTTTCCACTCAAGTCTTTTCGTAAGTATCTATTTTTCCTCCCTCGTGTTGTCATTATCCTTTACGCGTATCGTACCGGCAATTTCACAAATTTAAAATGTCTCAAATATATTTATTTTGATAAGAGGGAATGAAATATGGTGAAATTGTCAGAATAGCTCGCAGATCGTATTTCAGTTGCTGAACTTTGACAAATTTGTGTGAACTGTTAATACTGAATAAGTTCAAGCGACATTTTTCTCCTTTGCTTTCGTGGGATAGATAATTGGCCGATGAAATCAGCTTCCAGTCATGCAGGAACTCAAGAATACACAATTTGTTAACAGACTTCGCGGACTGGATATGTGACTAATTTATTATCTCGTAATCAAAATGAATTGACCTTATTTCTTGAACATCTTGAGCGTCTTTACATCTACGCAATACCCCTCAAGCTGCCGCAAGGGCATGTGGCGGGGTGTGTTTGGTTACCAACCATTCACGCAAAATCCCAATCGTGTCACAATATTAGTTTGATCATGCACTCGAAAAAAGTTAATCACACCAAAAGAAACTACTCGCAGGTAACAATTTTCAGTAACAGGATATTTGTATTCAGATCATATTGTAGAACTGTTAAAAATATGGGCCTATTCTATTTAAAAAAATAATTTACATGGTATTAAAAAAAAATGCACTACCAACTCTACGAACCAAACAAATTACTTCAGTTGTGATATGATCGGGGAACCAAGGAAGTACTAGATTCAAGAGGAGCGTGTACTCCCTTACCATTTACTGCAACAAATCCATAAATACTTAATTATTCCAAAAAAAATTTTAAAAATCAACAGTAGCGGCATAAAATGAATTTAAATTGTCCAAAAGATTTGCGAACTTTTAAGCTATTTTCAGCGGTTTTCTCATACCCTGTGCACTTCCATAGGATTATCTCCGTAAACTCAATGATTTGCACATCAGTGCGCATATCCTCCAACCCCCCCCCCCACCACTATCAATCCTAACGAATGGCATTCCAAATTATCATGTGTATTCACACACGATTCTTTCGTACGAATCGAATGTTGAAAAAAGATGGAATACGGAAATTCTTCGCTCAAAGGTTCCTCTGAGAGAGAAAAATCCGACGGCTCCAACCGTCAGACGGAGTCGTAGAATTCAGGCAAGTTAGAATTCAGACAAACGAGTGAAGGTGCCGGATCGTATCACTATTGTACGTCCAATGTTTTGACTGGACGCTCGCTCCCTCCTCAAGAAGAGTTCTGGGGAATTCTACATCTCTCCTTCCTCCCACCTCGCCTCCACCCCCTCGCATGGGATGTCCTCCGAAGGTATTTCACGAATGCACTTCGGCGAGCGGATTGGGACGGTGGTGGTGTGAGGTAGATCAAAAGGAAAGGAGAGACGGAGGGAGAAAGTGGAGGAATGTGGAGGGGGGCAGGGACGTTTGGCGGGCGGGGATAAGTGGATAAGTATCAAGGGTCGGGGGATGATGGCTGGCGGGGAGTCTATTACATGAAGCAAGGGAGGGGAGTAGAAGAGGCCCACCCCTCCATCTTTTCCCACCGCAAATGCCTCCGCGGGACAAGAAAGGGATCGAGGGTTGGTGGGGTGGGTGAGGTGGGGGAGGGAGATGGGAGAGAGAGTGGGGAGAGAGGCGTGGGCCTTTCACGCACAAATCGATTTCTGGAAGTAATGGGAAAAACGGTATCCTACAAACAAAGGGAAAAGAGTAAGAAGGTTTGGAAGGGAGATATTCGGTTACTCTCCGAGTCCGCTATATAAAGAGGTATATGATTAGTACATACATATATATATATATATATATATATATATGTGCTATGTACTATATATACACACACGATGTATACGAAGGCGTTCCCTTGGGCCCCACACCACGAGAACCCATCTCCCGCCTCCGAACTTCGCGTCTTCCATTGCCTCTTGCCTCACCACGGTCCGTTTGCTCCCCACGACATCCCCCGCGCTCACCCTCTAATGTGTTCCTGCTGTCCGTGTTTATTCTTCGAGCTGTGTAGGAGTAAAAAGGAGAAAAAAATAAGATGTCTTGGTTTTTTTCCCCTCCCGATTCGCTCAGGCATGTAACGTTATCGCGTTCCGTACGCTTCCTCGCATCAACACCCTCCCACTTTCCGGCCGTTTCAAGGAAAACAAAAAGAAAGGTGATACCTATGTCAATGTATAGATATATTTTTACCTTGATCCATGAAGTGGAATATCTTTTCCACGAGAGTTTTTCCTCGCAAATCAAACGTTTTACACTTTTCAGTGTCGCCCAAGCTTTGTGGTCAATTGTGTTAGGATTTTGAAAATTAATTTTAAATCAAGCTCTACTAGGCTAGACAGACTAATTCAGGCTATGTGCGGGGTATTCATCGACCATAATATTTATATAATCACCGTTATTCTTGTGATTCTGCCTCCCTCTCTTCTTTTCCTGCCCCTTCACACGCGAATTCCCACAACCTTTCCTTCGATTAGTGTTTCTTCCTGACCATCCCAGAATTTATTCCCGACTCAACCACCATTGTATATGTGTATACGTACGTTGGTGGTGGAATCAGGGAGAAATTTTAGGATTAAAGAAGTTCTATGTGTGTGCGTGTGTAAACTAACAAGGGGAGAGCTGCTTAATAAATGAGTCATACGAGGAGGAAGAGGTACCAATAAATGTTACTTTAAAAGGAAGTCGCATAACTTTTTCACGATAAAGAGAACGACGAGGTTAAGAATTAATTTAAGAGGCCACTTTTTTGTTCCCTTTCGTTGCACTGCAAAAATTTAATTATATAGTAGACGATAATTTAACAATATACATAAAAAGTGCTCATCAGCCGATATCACGTAGCATTAGGGAGATAAGTAATGGTGACAGTGTGTGAAACCGGCCCGGAAGATGGTAACACAGCTCAGAATAAAATGCAAACATTGGCTGATCTTCACATTGTCCGTTTATCCCAAAAGGTATCAAGAAGTCCATATCCACGACCAAAATAAATGGAAAAGAAATTTAAGCTAGTTGAAATATTTAGGTCACTTCGTCCGATTCCAGGCAAAGGAGCTCAAAGCAACTTCGGACTGATAAAAGTTTTCACATTTGGCGAACTTATTCTTTTAAATCTCACCAATAACGTGTGTAATCTTGTTAATGTGTGATCTCCTACGATTATCCGTACTTCGAAATTGGCTGTTTTACTCGAGGAGCTTTTGTGTTCTGAAGAAGCTGCCTGTTGCGAACGAGGTATTTTACTGAAATCCTGCAATTAGGTAGATGAAGCTCATCGAGGCTCCGCGATGCTACCTTGATGTGGATGTGTGTAAATGCTTTTCCTAAGCCCATCTCAGGCCACGTCAAAGAGCTCTTGTCACCGCAAGGTAGATACCTGATTCAATGAATGTTCTCGTAGTGTTACTAGAGCGTCGGGTCCGATTGTTAGCCGCTTGAGGGTAAAGTTGGTGTGCTTCTAAAGCCGAGATTCCACTCGGGTGAGCGCGGCGGCGATTATCCCGAGAGGATTGGATCCCAGCAGCGACGACAGCGCCATCCGCGTCGGGCCTGTGATTGCCGCTGCGGCAGGGCCTTCTGCTGCACGCTGCACTCGGATAGCCCCAGGTCCATAGGCTCCGACGGCGCGCAGACTCTACGCGACTCGGAATGCATCCCTGCATTGAAGTTTGGCCTCTTCTGCATTTTTCCTCTATTGATTGTATCCGCTGATGCTTTGAGACCGTTCCGTCGATGCATGCACCTCAAGAGCCGCGCTTCGCTTTGAAAAATTAGCAGTGCGCGAGGCATCGTTTGGAAAGGCAGCCAAGACCCAGCATCAAATTTATGAGTGGATGACGCTGCTTTATTAGGCAAACGCTCGAGGTCATTTTGCGAAATGGGATCTCCGTTCAGTGAACATTAACGTAGTCCATTTTCGACGATAAGGTTTGTGCGAACCGATTATTTTCTTTAGTCCACTCCAAACTGGTTCACAAGTAAACACAAAGAGATATTTTTCGTCTGAAATCATCAAAGAGAATGCAATTCACCCTTTCTCTTGATTTCGAAAATGTACTTATTGAATGATTGAGTTTGAAATCCAGCGGACAAGTCATACCTGTTTCAGAGAATATGCGAAAAACCTGGCTAAAGTCGTTGTTAGTTAAAATAATAAATACGGGCTGATAAAGGAAGCTTTAAAATAATTACATCATTCCAGTATTTTACAATTGTAGTATCAATCGTTTTCTTGAACTCATTTGCCTGGCCTTGATGATTATTCTTATTATCAACCGCGTTATTCAGGTGAGTCAACGCGTCTCCTTGCTAACCCTAAGGTCTCTTGTTCAATTCCTGTCCCTATTACGGCTAGTGAGGACACCCTGAGTGACTTATCGAGATTCTAAGGAAAGGTTGAGAGCTACTACAGAGCATCCGAGAACAACATATCTGTATATCAGTACAGTATTTAAATGCGAATAAATCTATGGATAGAGTATTATATGATAATAATCGGGTTTTTCCTTATTTATTGGAATTACATAATTGAACGCATAGCTTTGAATTATTTTGAAACTGAGCTATCAATAATCTTTTTAAATTTCATTTTTAAATGGTGCCAATGCGGTAAGAACATATTTCGTAAACTGAGCAAATGGAAAGAAGTTTGGAAAATCGGTGAAAGGGATGACTATGCAAACTCCAAGTAATGCATACAACACTGAAAGCCATATTTTTCGTCTTTTCAACATGATAGCTCTAATTAGGTTAAGGGTAGGGCAGTTTGAGTGATTGAGGCTTTTTTCTACATAATAGGGTCCTTCTCAACTTACTCTATTTTTCTTTTACTAAAGTTCATTGCCTGAGGCATTATCGCCCAATGAACGTATTTCATTTCAATTAATCCAATGCGTTTCCTCTAGTTTCTTTGCATTCCCTGCTGACCGTACTGGTACGATTTTACAAAGAGTGAATTTGATTGGAAAGGGAGTTTTCTGATGATCTATAGTTTAAAAATCATATGTTAGACTATTCCACTATCCCTATTTTGTTTTTTCTGTGTGAGATAACAAACATCTACATCTACATAATAGCCCGCTAACCGCCGCTAGGGGGTGTGGCGAGGGGTGTTAGGTCACCACCCGTAAAAAGGAACAAAATCACATGCAAAATCAACACATGCAAAACTATACCCATCGTGGCGTATACATTCATACAAATATCCTTGCATTCTACACGAATGCAATTACATATACTATCATCGAACAAATAATTGCACCTTAGGATGCTGTCAGCAATTTATCCAATAACGTGCAAGCTAGAATATGAAAAGTAAGAAAGTTAAGTAAGTTTCGAGGCGAAATATAAAGCCAGTGTAAATAAATACGTAGCCATACTTGTGAATTCATTTATACATTTAATGCAGCCCATTTGATTTCGACTCGTGTGTTTAGGCGCACTAGAGGATATTTTCCTCGGTTTTGTTTGTTCCGCGTCAAAATCACACATACTTGGTCGATTCCGCTAGTAATTATGAAACAATACCTTACCAGGGGTTAAGGAAGTGAGCAAAATTAAGACAGCCCAGGCCGAGTATATTATTTGTTGTTTTGTGTGAGGGAAGAAAGAGGGGTTGTTTTCTGGGGTGAGGCGGGTGGAGGGGGGGTTGCGCCAGCAGGAGTGGGGTGGATTGGTGGGTGCCATCTGGCTTCTCGAGCCCACTTCCGCATCTCGGCGTGGCGTGACCAAAGGGGCGGAAGGAAGGAGATGCCCCAGAGCCGCCCACACGCCGCCCGAGTCGAAACTAACACCACTGCTCGCACCACTCGAGCTCGAAGGACTCGCCCGCCCTCCGGATTCTTTCCCTCGTACCCCCTCAGCCCTTTCGAAGATACTCTTCTCCGTCGCCATGCCCTTCTTAACTTCTTTCCGTCGATTCCCATCCTTTGACCATTCCCACGTACATAAGTGAATTGCATTTTTTGCTCTTTTGCGTTCTATGATGTCCGTTGTTGCGCGATCAATTCAGACATCAGCCCTTGACACAGTGCATCGATAGGAATCTGAAAACTTAAAGCATAGTTAGATATCCGACGATGACAAGGTATCCCACATATTTCGGTTGTCAGTCCGATTAGTTCGTAAAGAATTTTTGTGTAGACGTTTCGTAGTCTCTTCCGTTCATCTACTGGCCGCCTCAATTTACTAAATTTTATTGCTGCAATAAATATGTTCATTTTCCAGGCATTTCACTTTCCGTCGTAAAGCACCATTTTATTCACCTCTTGTATAATCCACATTTTTATGTATACTTCCTGTCTCCTTTACTTCCTTGTTATACGCAAGATTCTATATATATATATATATATATATATATATATATATATATATATATATATATATACACTCGGATTTCCTCTAGCACCATCCACTCATCCCCCGATCAATTTAAATATCAGCGTTTGCTATCTTCTCTCAGTTATTTTCTCCTTTCTCCGCCGTACCCACATCTCAAAAGCCCCCAATCTACGCTCATCCTCTTTCTTTGAAGACCAGTTTCATAGTAGTAGTAGTAGTTTTGAGGGGAGGCGACCGACAGCTAAGGTCATTTGCGCCATAGGGGAAGGACAGGAAAGGATGAAGGGTGGAGAGAAACCCGGCGTCGGCATTAGCCTACTCTTTACGAAAGGCGCCAAGGGGTCCGCGGCTTAACGTCCCATCCGACGGACGGCGTACTCACCCAAAGTGCCCTCCACAAAGCACCTCAAGTAGGGATCGAGATACCTCTGAAAAATATTCAACACCGCCGGGATATGAACCCGCGCCCTCAGGGTGGGAAGCCAGTACGTTAGCCCCCGCACCATCTCGATCCCCACCAGTTTCATATGCATAAAGCTTTCTACTCTTATTATATAGAGGTATTGCATGCACTCCTCATTAATTCTCTTTTTCTAACAATGCCGCTTAAGCAATTCTTTTCCTAACGTCCCTGCTACTAAAATATCACCCAAATACGTATACAAGTATATTGTATACAAACATACTTTTATATCAGGTACAAATATACATAAATAAATGATTACGATGTGTATAAAAACCTCATCTCAAGGTTTTTGATTCGACTGCAATCACAAATAAAACTAATTAAAGCCAGAGCATATAGATTAAGTTTTTGCTGGGGAGATTAAGCAGAGACCTAAGTGAGCAACATTTCTAGGGACATGGGCTCATACCTAAACGATGTGATCATTATTTATACAAAATACTCTCCTGTGGTGATTATACCATAGGTTCTTTAATTACGCGGAAGAAATAAAAAGCACGTACACGCTTTTCATCAAAATTTTCCAGATATCGAGTAATAAGAGAAAAAGTGAAACACCTCAAATGCTCTTTCCCTTATGGCCTCTTCACTTGGTCTCCCTCTACGTTCTAGAGGTTAAAGAAAGACTCGAAGCAGTCGTTTTGTGGATTTGGCAAACGGTGTTGATACGCCTACATCAACACAGCCTTTCTTCCTACGGCAGTTAGTCGTCTCCCCCCAGTCCCCGCCACCCATCCATTTCCACGCCTCCCGGCATTGACTCCGTCGAGGAGGTCAGCTCCTTCAGGGAGGTCGGGCTCGGGGAAACTTCAGAATCGGGGAGAATGGACCTTTTGAAAATCGGTGACCTCAACTTCCCGTTCCTTTTGATGGGGAACGAGCGAAATGGCGTCGGATCGGAAGAAAGTGAGATTCCACTCGTTAGCCCCCCTCGTATCTACTGCAACATCCCGTCTGACTCCCTGATAAGGGCTCAAGAAGTCTCAATATGGCAAGCTCCTTTCCCCACATCTTTCACACTTATTCTCCCCTTCTCCAACGGATTTCTTTCTCTCGAAGTGCCTAGTCTTCCGGGGACCCTTCCATCGCTACTTTCCCTCATATAATTGGGGAAAACCACGAAAACACTTGGCGATGTATTACTATTGGTTACCAAAAGTAGCCATTGTTTAAGTTTGAGGTATTTTTGTGTGCATTCATTTGCTGCTCTTTTGATTATTTCTTTTAATTAATAGAGAATTTTAAAAAGTTATGTGAATACTTCCCTGCCGCCATCCCATTAGGACAGGCGTAATGAATGATAATAGAAGTAAAAACCAATGATGTGTCATTATGCGCATGTGGTGTTTTTAAAGCAGGCATAGCGGTATATTTTCGAATGTCCTTGGAAAAGATTACAAAACATTCCAGGGGTCTCCAAAATTAAATGACATGTTGTACTTCTTCGTTATATTTTATTCGCTGCTCCTATACCTTTTCCTACAACTCTGCAACCATCTTCCCCCCTTGCAGTTTATTCCCCCATTAATGCCGCTCAAAAATCCCATTTTCTTCCTCTTTTCGTCAGCAGGCCAATCATTTCCTCATTTTTCATTGCCATCATCATCCCACTCTATGTCAATATCTCATCCGTCCAGTTTTTCTTCCTTCGAATTTTTATCTTCCCCCCAAAAACTTCCTCTCTCCCTTAACCGATATGGCAACTTCCTCGACGATCTTTTTCATTATCACACTCATTTTTCTTATCCTTCACCATGCTCAACTCAGAATTATGTCTCGCGCTAAGCTTAAAATGATGTTGGCCAACTGAAAACATTTCTATGTATATGGTTGCCATATATTGAAGCAATTTAACTGCGTACTCTTTCAAGGACTCCACCCTTCAACATTTATTCTTCCCTGATGTCGAGAGTTTTTGTAATGAATAGGCCGTACTTCTTCCTTCATTTTTGGTGCAAGGACTCCGTGCTATATTTCGTGCTGAATTATTAAAATCAGTTAAGCCTTTTATGCAGTCCCTCACGACCAGGGTCTGACCCTTTTACCTGAAAGGTTAAGAGCCCGTCGGGTGTGATGCCCCGAACGCACTTCCCTCCCACGCACGCCCGGCGATTGAAGTGCACGGAAAAACCTTCGGTTGTACTCCGCACGCATTAAAAAAAATATATAGAGCGGAAAATTGCTCAGTCATTCGGGCGCGGAAAAATTCATAGGGGACAATCGAGATCGTTTTTGTTAGAGGGAGGTTGTCCTTTTAAGCTGAGGGGCTGGTTGGCACGTGCTCTCTTTTTCTCACCAGCCCTTTGCCCTTTCCTCCATCACAACAACCCTCCCCCTCATTCCATATTCATTGACATCGCTTGCAACCCCCTTAACCCGGCATCTGCTTTGGGGTCTCGGATTAACGGGGCAATTTACCGCGTCGACGAGGCGCCATGCGAATGCGCGCTTAGGAAGGTAGGTACGATGCGTGCATGGCTCGCTTGGGAGGGGAGGTTTACGTATCGTCCGGCATGATACGGTGACTAAGTGAATCCTTGCAGAATAAAAATAATTCGATAATGTGCTTGCTTTATGTCCTGGCGCCAAATGCATCGTTAGAAAAAGTTCTTAGGCAGGGAGCACTGTTCGGGGCATTTCGACGACTATATTTTCCGTGTTCCCTAGAAAGGTTCAATGATGCAATATTAAAAGCATGATTATGAATTGACTGATCTAACTTCGAAAAATAAGGACATGTTTTGAACAGCATTAATATGTGTGTTACAAAAGGTAGGTAACTCCGTCGAAGCTCGGGGACGTAAATCGTAATGCGCCACGCGAGTTATGGTGGCACACGGAATTTTTGCGTGTCGCGAAGCAGTATTCGTTGAGAATTTTTGTGCAGCGGTGCGAATCCGCATCATTTTGATGTGCGATTACGGACGACACTCGAGGAAAACTCATTATGTAGCCTAGTATTAATGCAAGGATTAGTGCCGTAAGCTGATTTCGCGAGTTTCTGGACGCCCAGGGTATCTCTATATCCACCCTGGGTAGTGAAGGGAGGGAGGGAGTGGGCGGTAAAGGGCGGAACAATCACTTTCCGCCCTCTTTGAGTTTTGATGAGAGGCGGCGGCGGCGGGATCGATGTGGAGGACTGGGTGATGGCGTGGGGGGGGGGGAGTTCCCAAGGGGGGCGTGGCGACCCTCCCGAGAGCAATTCATTCGAGCTGACGACACGCGTCGCAGGAAGCGTTTTCGCATCGGTGGCACGTCACCTGCGGCGAGATACGCAAGCTAATTGATTTTACATACATCTATAGGGTGGCCTCATCAAAATAAATATTTAGCCTCAATCAAAAGGATAAGAAGTCTATAGGACTAGATTACAAAAGCGATGGCGCCAATTTACTTTAGGAGAATGCCATAATTGTTCTATGTTAATCACTTATTGCTAGCCTCATGACTCTCATTCTAATGCTACTTACTGATTTTATACTGCTTTTTATCGATTTATTATACTTCAAATCTTAGAACTTGATGGATTTCCTGACGGTTATTAATGATGAATGATTCACGTTAAGACGCAGGAAACTGAAATAATGATGCCCAAAAATTATAAAGTTTCATTTGACTGAAAGCGTATGTGATGACTAATATGTTAGCGCAAGAATCATTTGGCACATGAGTTATGGAGTAAACAATTTGGCGATGAAATTACCTACCCCATTAGGAACAGACACACAATTTGTTCGCTTTTAGTCTGTCTGCGGATGAGTTACCCGCTTCATGACGTGTTGGGGTTTCGATACGAATTACAGAAAGGTAGCGAGTTCGTCTAATGTCGGACACTTACGATGGATTTTGCGGGATTTCCAGTATTAATTTCTTTGATAATTATGCCCCTGCAAAAGCTTACTACGGGACAGAGATGCATCCATGGTCGGATCTTCGTAGGGAAAGTCCTACGGATTTGTTTTGTCATCACATGCATTCACATGAAAGATCCGTAATCCACGAGCTTCGAGATTGACGTTGATCACCACAAATTTCTTTTTAGGACTGATGAAAATTAAAATCCAATCAGGTAATAACAATTCCCCGATTCTTTAGTAGACTGCAGTAATATCATATACACATATAATGTAATGAGGTACATGTGACAATATTAAAACCGTATGAGCTGGTCATTAATCCTAGGATTTATTTGACGCAGGTCCCCGCTCAGTTCTCCCATCGGCTAGCCTCATACGTTTACAAATAATCTCTCTGACGTCTGTTCATGCCCCTATTTGTCTCGTGCCCCTCCGTGTGTAATTCTTCCCTTTCACTTTTCCCCAGATTATTGTTTTCATTATTCAGACGTATCTCAAAATGTTTCCGATAAGGTTGTAGCTTTTCCTTTTTCGATTTCAATTATTCTTCCTTCCTTTCCTTCTCTTAGTCATATTTTTGCGTTAGTTATTCGGCCCGTCTATTTGAGAATCCTTTAACGCCGCACTTTCACTGCCATCTATCTTCCGTATTCTGCTACTATCACTGCAAATTGCCTCGTCAACATAGGCTATTTGAATAGTTATACATATATTAATCGACTATGCGGAACTATTCTACCGCCGTGAAATCAATTATTTGGATTAATGCACCTACGCCGTAATCTTTGGGGAAAGAGATTAATGCCTAGGACAAGATTAGGGCCCCGGAACTCCCAGAAGGTATGTATTTTCTTGAAATATTTTCTTAAGAATGCTGTGCTGCGATGTATTAATAAAAACCCGGAAGAAGTTTTAATTTCGTGCAATGAAGGGATTACCCAATTCAAGAATACCTTGTATATAGGACTGATGCCAAACAATCCAACGATTGCTCATAAATTGCATGGATTTGATGCTCCGATTGAGCAGAATTTACTTGCGGTCGTCGAAGCGCTTACATGTGATAGATAGTTATTGAATGAAGTCTGCACGTTTTTTTCCATTCACGACCTCCGTAATAAATGTCCCCATTCATTCATTCCGATGTGCCAGATCTAGATGTTGGTTTCGACTCTCCAATGAAAAATAAAATCCTTCACACTCGCGGAGGTGAGGCATTGGGAATGCAGGGTCTGGCGAAGGGAGACAAAGAGCGAGTGGGGTTTTCCCACAGTGGATAGATTTCGTGACGGCCTCACAGAATAAATCTCCCTGACGAAGTTTCGGCACTCCGTGGGCAAGGCCGATAATCAGGCGCGGCGGCGAGCGGAGGAAACAATGAATGCTATCTCTCTCGCTTTCGCCTCGACGGGAGACGAAAAGCGCGAGCTCACGAGTTGGTTGGTTGGTTCGTTCGACGCGGTGACGAAAACTCATGGAGTGGGAGGATTTTCACGTCACTTCCTCGCGCGAAATGTCGAGAGGTCAGCGCATTGATTGGTTGGTCAGAGCAAGGGTGGAGGAGGAGTGGGAGTGAGGGAGGACGGAGTTGAGGCCACGCGGGTCGTGGGGCACGCGACCTCTCTTTTCAATTACTCCGCTTGGTGTCGCGTCAGACCGCACCACGGCAACCAACCCATCACCACGTCCTCCAACCGGCCGCAAATGGACATTTTCGCAGCCCTCGCGACGTGTCGCGGTAGATTATTAGGATTTTATCTTGTAGGACTAGTGGTAATCTCAAAATTCTGAGATCGAAATCTCAGATTTTTACCGTTACCAAGTCAGCAACGGCAGTATGCGGGATGATTTTTTCTGAAAATGTTCGGCGAAATTGGGATTCGAACTTGGGCATTAACTATTAACGCTGAAATTGAAATGTGTCGCAAAAGTAGCTTAATGCTGGAGAATCTAATTTTCATTTGGATATGACAAGGTCGAATTTCCGAGTGACGACGCGTTGCCGAAGAATTATTTTACTGTGCGATTATTAAATGGCGCTCGGTTGGCGAACTAATCTTATCAGAATTTTTTCTGAATTTTCTGAATATGAATTTTCAATTAATCATTGAAACCAGAGGAACAGATTTAAATTTGACGAAAAATTAATTCAAGATTAGGATATAAAAATGCGGTAAAATAACGTCTCGTTCATGTATTTTAATCGTCTTCTACAGCATTTTGCATGAAAGGAGAGGACATGTTTCTAAATATGTTCATAATTAACGGATGCCGGCAATCACTCCAGTCAAATCACAAGACTAAAATGTTATCTTTCCGCCGTTTTCTTTTCCTAAAGTTTCTAACTCTTAATCAGTGAAAATTGGGAGCATTCTAAGAGCCTATTGAGGTTAAAAAAATCGGCACGAAGTTTGCGAATTTTCTTAGAATATACTTCAATTCAAACGCTATCTTTCGCCTTTATTCTCCTTTCGCCTTCGAGGCCGTTTCGTGTCAATATTACGCGTAAAGAGAATGTTCTCAGTGAAGTGAGCGACGGCACTTTCATGCCGCCCGGATTGATTATATTTATAACTTTTTAGAGGGTGACTCTTGGGTCAAATCGGTTACGAGATAAATCCGAAAATGAAGGCAGTTAAATGAAGCAAATATCCCGACTTTTCGAGACAATTCTTGACGGAATTCTTTATTTAACTAGTGCACAATCTTAGTTTTTTTTATTTTCGTGTATGAATAAACAGTTCAGAAGAAATTCGTTATCAAATACACGATAATGGGAGGACGTGTAAGTTCTCTTCTCATTTCCCCATTTTCTCACTTTCCATTGCGAAGCCCAAAAATTCCCGTGATGAGTGGAAAGGGCACGATTAGGGGCAATCGTTGGCGCCTGTCACACTAACGGCTCCTTCGAAATAGGAAGAATGAAATGGCGGGATAGGGTTCATGAGTAGAAGTGGTAGTTGCAACGATCAGGCAGGAGTAGCAGGGAAACCGAGGACCAAAAGCACGAGAGATGAGATGATGGCAGATCACCTTTAGCTGCGGTGTTGACCTTCAAAGGATCGGGAAAAACTAGTTTTCATAGCTTTTCCGTGAAAGCGGAAAGAGATGAAAAATAGTGTTCTTTTAAAAACGAGTAGCTGCTATCTCATGTGTTAGGTTAAAAAAAACAATCCCCGTACTCGGTGATCTAAATTGACGGTTACGTTGGGGAGCAACCATGTGCCATCAGGCATTTCTGTGCGCCGTTCGTAATTTTGGATGCTGATTTAATTTTCAGTCTTCTGTCTCATCCATTCTTTCGTAAAAAGCTAATTCCGGCAACCCTATGAGATACACTAGGAGTGAACTTTGCCCTAAAGCTTCAGTGAAATTCATTGATTTTCTCCTTCAATTTCCCATGGAATGTATTACCGAGTGATTAATCAAGAATTTGAAATTCCTGAATAGGCTGGTTGTGCGCGAGAGGAATTTATCAAATTCTAATATTCATTCCATGGAGAGACATGGCCGAGAAGTTGTCGTTTTTTTGTCAAATTGCATGGAAAACAATGCATTTTGATATTTCTTCGCCATGGGGAAAAACTTTGTTTTGATTGAAGCAGTCATGTTGTTCTTGCTTCTTTTTTCTCTTATCTCAGGCTTTGTTATTGAAACGCAGTATATTTTTCTTATTCGAAAATAAGGCTCGCTTACTCTTGATAAAAAGCGCGAAATCTTATCCGTTTCTGTTTTTCCCTTCGGGTACTCTTGAAATGTAAGTACATAAAGCGGTGGATGAAGGGAGTTGGGGGCAGGAGGTACGAAACTCGACTTAGCGAGTGGCGACAAAGCAGTGAGGATGAAGAGAGGAATCAAGAGAGGAGGGAGACTTGTTGGCATGATTAGACACTTTCACGCTGTCATTTACACTTCTGTCCATAACGTGAACTCCGGTAGTTCTCTCACAAAGGTAGATATTTCTTAACTTAATTAGTTGCACTTCTTTCCAGCCACAGTCACATCTCCCCTTTGCGGAAGAATGATCTTAAATATGAGATGAACGTGAGTAAGTGAGTGTACGGAAATGGAAATAAACAGGAGAAATACAGGTATTGGTGGCCAGTTTTAGCTTTTTCTTAAAATGCCACGCTACCAACTGGAAGAGCATGAAGGCAGGCGACTGTTAGAACGCCAAAAAGGAAGAGGTGTACAAGAAGTCTATAAACGGAACACCTCATATATATATATATGTGTGTGTGTGTATCCTATGGAGGCAGGAAAAGTGGATGAAGGGGGTGTTGACCGGCAGTGGGATGTTGAAGACTGTGATAGAGGGTAGAATGTTGGGCAAAAGAGGAAAGGGAAGGAACAGGATAGGGTTGTTGGACGGGATGAAGGGAGGAAGGAAGTACTCAGAGATGAAGAGGGACCTGATATAGAGTAGGATGATTGATTTTGTGTTTTGTTAGGAGTAATAAAATATTTGTTTGGTAGTTGTGTCAGTCCAAAAACCTACCTTAACCGGTAGATTACTTTAAAAAAAAAAAAATATGTGTGTGTGTGTATGTGTGTAAACCACAAACGTAGTAATCAACCCGAAGGTTGGTTTGCGAGGTGATGGTAGAGTTCACCCAGTACTAAGCCCGGCGCGTGAAATTCACACAACAGGGTAAGGTGGCCAGTTCCTATCCTGTGCCGGTTATGGTTTCCCAGGAAGATCTGGTTCCTACCCATTGCTTGGGTGGAGCTGCAGGTGCCTAGAGAGGCTTGCCCGGGAATCGAACCCGGGCCCACCGGTGAGTAGTCCAATGCTCTACCCCAGGACTATCCGCAACCCACATATGTTTTTATATATGTATATATATATGTATATATATATATATATATATGAGGTGTTATATATATGTGTGTGTGTGTGTATGTGTATTTCTATATAATATAAGATTTGAACGGTACAATAGAACACAAAAATGCAAATGGAAAACACGTAAAAAAGGAACCTTTAAGAAAGTTAAGTTTTCGGCCTCCTCTGAGGGTCTTCAGGTCAACCAGTCTGACCTGAAGAGGGCCGAAAGCTTGTGTCCTATTACGTGTTTTCTATTTATATTTTTGTGTTCTAATGTGCCATCCAAATGATATAATGCTCCCGTGAGTGCATCTACATCATCGATATATATATATATATAAATAAATAAATAAATATATGTATATGTATATATATATATATATATATATATATATATATATATATATATATAATACGTAATGCAGTACTGTTTAACTCTTTTGGCTTCCCCCTTTGCTCCCGAAGTGTGCGTGGGAAAAAGGAATCCCCCACCTCTTCTCCTCTTTCCCAACGTCTTCTTTTTAAATTCTATGTGACCTGCCGATGCAGTGTGGCCTTGTTTCTCGATAGAAAAAAATGAAATGACATGATTCATGCTTTTGCAATATGTTCAATCTATTATTGAGCTTTCGGACTTGGTTGTTCCTGTGGACCTCAGAGATGCGTGTATGACCGACCGTGTATGTTTTTGAAAATTGGAAGCCGTCCCGTGAAATTTTCTTCAAAAACAAACTAGTGTGTGTGCGTGTACTTTAACGCGCATTGAATCGCCCAGTTGTGAGACGGCCTCAAGAAGCCCGTGACGCGAGCAAGGCATTGTCGCCCAGTTGTGAGACGGCCTCAAGAAGCCCGTGACGCGAGCAAGGCATTGCTCGCCCTGCGCACGAGTCTTTGTGGTGAGGGCTGGGGAGAGGAGGGAAGTCTGGGGCGGGAGTGAAAGGGGGAGGGAGAGTTGTTGTCGAGGGTTGGCGTGTCTAGGAACATAACGACGCTGAATGGAGCGGGGGGGGGCGAGCGTGCCCGTTTGTCGGACGCCACCGCCCACGCGAGTGGGGTGACCTATCCCCCCCCCACTCATCCTACCACCCCAACTCCATCTGGTGTAAGCGGGTACGGTGGAGGGGGGAGGAGTCGCGAGAGATTTTTTTCGCCACAAATCCGATTTTCCGCTCTTTTTCACCTCCGGTTCGCAAAAGCCTCCCCCGACGGCTAAATTTGGATGGACTGGAGAGAGAGTTGGGGTGGGGAGGGAACACACGCACACCCAAAACGAGCGAACACCTTCCCCGTTTCTATACGCCTCAATTTAATGAACCTCGAATTTTTTTCCATTCAATCTGTCTAAATTGGTTTGTTCCTCTTTCGTTGAACCTTTTCATTTTTATGAAAAAAAGGCGCGTGATAAAATGTGGTGACAAACAGGCGGAACTATTTGGCCACGATGCGCTCGAAGCGAAAAAAGTATTCGACGTGAAATCGATGTGGCCACCTTTAAGTCTGTTGCGCACCGGTTTGCCGGTAGACTCGGTCCAGTTTGAATCCCGCCTCGAGCAGAGAATGCTACTGCAACGCAGATCGCTCGCATACGTACGATTACCAACACCTTCTCTGACTGCCGTTACTCTGAATGGCCAAAACCGTTGAATTACCCAAGAATGAGACAACTTCATGATCGAGAGGTACAAGTATCGGTCATTACATCTTCATTGATAGACTTGAATTCATTGACCGAGCAAATCAGTATCGTATGGAACGGTTTAAGCGAAACTTTAGAACGGCGAATAAATTTTTTGCTCTCGAGCAAGAGGAGAAGCACGCCCTTAATTCAGCTTCAGTTATTTTTAAAACGTACGAATTGATATTCTGAGATACTCTAAACTTTCTTTTCGCTTTTACGTATGCGCTCTCTCCTCCACGACCTGCCGACGTCTTATAATTTAATGTCAGTTCTCAGAAATCCACCTGTAAACCATCATCAATGTATTTGTTCATTCCTTATTTTAATAATTTTTCATGAAATTTTCTTTGTAAAAAACAAAATAACAAGCTTTCAAGATTACCTTGACCCACCAAGCATATTTGTTGCTCTTGAAGCTTAAAATCCATCCACTAGGAAATGTTGAGTATTTTCAGTACAAATTCTTCGAGCAATTTACTCATATCTTTATTCTACATCGCCGTTCATCGTATTTTTGACGAAAGCGATTAGGGAAATTGAAAAACAGAATTGACATTTTTACGTGATCCAACTGCTGTGTGTGGTGAAGGTAAACTGTCCGCGATTTCTATGTGTGGACACGGCATGTGTTCCTTTTAATGACAACATACACCTTCAGAAATGAAAACGTCAGATTGTGTCGTATACCGCCTGAAAATATTCTTCTCATTTGGTATTGATCGATTTCCTTATTGAAAGGCTCAATATAAATTTTGAACACCCTCTTAGCCATATTCCCGTTGGAACCCCGCTGCCGAGTTTTCTTTACTAATAATACTTTATTTTACTTAACCTTGGATGAGTGGTGGCTTTATATATCAGTGGTCTCACCTTTGTCATACTTTGGAATCAGCCCCCGACGCTCACCTTTTAAAAACCAACAACAACATTTGAGTTGATTGTCACGAAGATGAAGATCGTTTGTGAATTTGAAAGAAAACTCATACACTATATTTTTTCTGATTGATACTGTCATACACTAGGGACAAGTACCGATTGAAATATAACAAAGTCTTATACGAAGAGTATCAGGCTTCAAACTAGTATTAATTTGCGTACATATTAGGTTGCCAAGTGATGTCATTTCTTCTATAAAGACCGCTGCTTAGTTCTATGCGAGGTGATGATAAAGCCCGGTGGCTATATATTTAGATATTTTGCTGATATCTATCCGTTTTCAGGATGAGGCAATTAATGACGATCAGACACTACAAAACTATGGGTTGAAATCGGTGCGATAGAAATCCAGCACTTCCGAAACACGAGGTCCGAACGTATAATTAAATGACTCGGAGTATCCACCAATTAACGAAATCATCTCGAGACAATCATCTTTTTAATCAGTGGTCAGATGATAAAAGCTTGTGCAATGGCAGCCGAGATTCGTAATCGCGCCAAGCTTAAAAAAAGGTCCACGGATGTGAACCAGAAACCATGGGGACGTAACGTGACCCACATAAAGGTTAACCCCTTGAAATACAGCGGAGTTTTTCAGTAATTGCTTCGGTTATCAAACCCAAGGCTTAGCGACGGGCGGACGGACGTCCGGTTGGTTATTACAGTCTGAGCCGAATGCATACACGCATTTTTTTCTGTTCGGCTTGATGGGGTTGAGCTTCGTGCTCTTCCTTTTAACGCTGGATCCTTATCGTAGTAATAACGTCGCAGCGGAGAATTTTTATGAATGAAGACTTGGATGCAAATTGAAGATAAATGAATACGCACAATTGACTGAATGATCGGATAGCGTGAGAGTAAGATAGAGGTGTTTGTTGTTTGATTCATGTGCGATCATGTCGAAGCATAATTGGAGTTTCGTTAATGAGTTCCTACCAAAAAAATGAAATTTTCCAAATGGATAAAAATAATTATTCCAACCCATTTTTCAACAGAGTACACTCTCAGTGAAGCTATATGAATTCGATTATGTGCACATAAACGCAAGGTCACGTTAAAATATTTTCATATTGTGCAAAATTGTTTTGTTTTCCACATCATGTTTCAATCCTAAGATATTTAGCGGAAACCTTTCAAATGATAGGTATGTGTGGGTTGAGGATTTTTTACTATTGGCATGTGACAATATGCAAGTAGTACAACGCATGGAGAAATTCAGTGAATGTACTTCAATCTATAAATCTTGAATCCATATCATCAGCGAATTTATCTCCTCCCCTGTCATCATTTTGCCTTATGATTACGAAGTGCGTGTGTTCTGAAGACTTGAAATTTTGAGTAACTATGTTGGATTTTAAAACTATTGCTTTTATCCTAAGTGAATAATTTATTTCGGTAAATTTATTTGTAACAGTTCTCTTTTTTCTCTCTCTTACAGTTTGCCGGAGCTGCATAATCAAGTACCTGGAGACGAACAACCTCTGCCCGATATGTGACGCGCAAATCCACAAGGCCAAGCCTTTCCTCAACATTAAGTAAGTATTCCGCGATGTCGTCGATTTCTTTGCTCGAGGGCTGTCCTTTATTCCAGGCCACCAATGCATTTGCGTTGGAGCTTGGCTAGCTATAATTGCTTTTAGGGGCAATTTAGAAATTGTGAAATCTTTCGACTACGAATGGTCTGAGTCATTCCAAGCGTAACCACGCGAAGGTTTTCGAAATTCGTAATGAGGCAAGGCATCTTACTTTCTCATATAGAGGCATAATAATGCTACGAATACTGTTACTTTACTTGCAGTCAAATAAATTCTAACCAAAAGAGGCTCTGTTGCTGAAATATTCGGAACGAGTATATTTTATGCATGAGTTTGTACATTTTTAATGCTGCCTAAGGTTTATAATTAGACTTCGTGCTCAAGAATAAAAGTTTCTCTTAGCCATTCTCTTGACTCAGTTTTTTGAATTAATTAAAAATTTTGTAACGCGGCTTATCGCGTGATAATTAATAAATGTTATTGAATAGGTGTTAATAAATGCAATCGTTTGAAGTTTTCTTAACTCCAAATTCAAATCATTTCATATCGCTTCTTTGACTGTCAATCGGATATATGCAAATAAGTTTGAAGCTTTCAGAAGAAGCTAGTGGAGAAAATGAATTTATCACTTCTCTTGTTGAACGTGTCTGGTAACCTGGTTCCATAGTGTTCGCAGATAATTCTTGTATAAGAAGTTTTTACCACAGCCTTTGATTTATTGGCTTTTTTATATAATAATCCACCGTACTCTTCATTTCCTTATTAAAATGATATTACCAGCCCCCGCTTACCTCATCTCTGTACTAAGAATATTTGAGTGTGTTCCCCCTTGAACCCCTAATGTGGAGAAATGGCGGTAAATTCGCGAATTCAGCGCGCCTACCATCTTGAATGCATAAACCAAAGGACATGAATGAAGCATCGTCCTGGCCGTCGTCGAAACGAGTGGTTTCGCGGCATGGAATGGTTCGCCATCAGCGCTTCTCTTTAAATCCGATAACCCGCAAGTCTTTCCTCCTTTAAATCGTCTGATGCTGCTCTTCCTCATCTTTTCCCTCGGCCTTTCTCCGCGAAAATCCTCCCAACCGTAGTTCCTCACGTGACCTATAGGCTTATACTTTCCCCTATAAAATTCACATAAAGCCGGTCGTCCAATTAACTACTGCTTTCTGCTCCCTTGTGCTTGACTCCCTGTTCCTCTTTTCTCCGAAATCATCGTTTTCGCTGTCATAGAAGATCAGTACTCGTGGGTGAAATAAACGGAAGCGACTTGATTTGACCGAAAAAATTTAACACCATAAATCGGCTGGTCAGGAAGTTTCATATTTTTCGACACCGTCAAAGTAATAATAAAATGTCGAGGCGTGCTCCATTCATAAAGCAGCACTGATAAAATGAAATGTGGTTTTATCGGGATTAGTCCAATGCTTTCTATCCATTTCTATCACTAAGAATTTTGTTTATTCATATATATTGACTTCTGTATATTTATTTATATTTATATTGTTTTGCAATTCGAGGTCATTCAAAACTGATGACATCTGATAGAAGAAGTTTTGTTTTGAGATTCGAAAAATTAATTACAAAATTATTGCTACTATATGAACAAATTGCGGTAAAGAATTTTAACATTCAGTAATATATTTTATTTGAAATAAACAATGTTCTATTATCGTTACACCTTAAGATCTTACAAAATACGATAAATTCGATAATTATTAAGTGTATATACCGTATAAATTCCCTCTCCAATTACATTATGGAAGGGTTATATTCCTCGGTAGTGGCAGGAAAGCTTTTCTTGTAACCTCAGTCCTATCGAATGACGACTCAACCTATCTTTTTTCCCGTCTTTCCCTAAATTCTTGTTTCTCCCTTTCTATCCCACTTTTATTACGTGCCCGCCTTTGTCTCCCTACATTTGTTTTCATATTCTTCTTTCTTACCTCCCCTACAGGCCCGATAAAACACTGCAGGACATCGTGTACAAACTCGTCCCGGGACTGTTCCAGGCAGAGATGAGGAGGCGGAGGGAGTTCTACGCCCAACACCCAGAGCAAGGTGAGTGCATACGGAAACACGGCCAACATGCCCCCTCATTCATTCAGCAGTCTCCCCGGCCCCCTAGCAGTGAGCGCCCTTTATTTACGAGGAGCATGCGTGCAAAATGCGTTTTAAGACGGAATTTAAGGATGCAGTGTCGCAACAGAAAGTAAGCAGTAATTTGATGAACCAACATGGGCATCTCGTGTGAGTCGTTTCACTTTCCCTCCTGAAATTGAATTTCCGGAAGAAAAAAATATTTTGAAATGGCGTCTTCACATAAAAGTTGCTGATAAATGGTCTCACAAATTAAAGGATAGGTTCGAACTCTCAAATAATCGGAAAAAAGTAATAATTCATCTAACACGAATGTATGTTTTTACCATGGAAATAATCCCTTGTCATTTTTGCCAAATTCTATAAAGCACATTTATAATGGTATTTATCTTTATTCCTCAGTGCAAATACGAAGAATAGCAGTGTACTGATTAATGACTTGGGTCTTAGCGCACTAAGCCATGAAAATCAATTGAAACGATTTTAGGAAAGGATTTGGTCTTTTG
Organism: Hetaerina americana; assembly: GCF_022747635.1. Taxonomy (NCBI): domain Eukaryota; kingdom Metazoa; phylum Arthropoda; class Insecta; order Odonata; family Calopterygidae; genus Hetaerina; species Hetaerina americana. Next base: position 38,164,148 of record NW_027286070.1, read on the forward strand.
AAATACTTTAGCTTCGAAATGCACGACAAACGTTGTTGCATGTATAAATCTATTTTTTTCTTGCTTTCCTTTTACTGAAAATATTGGTTTCATTTTTATGAGTGCTTTTTAATCTGAATTGATTTCCTTCTCAGTCGCTTTTTGAGATATCAACCTATAATTTTATGAGCCCATATAATTTGGCTTCATTCCTGTGAAAGAGATATTTAAATACTTTTGTTTGTATATGAGGTAGTAAAGTGACTCATGTTTTATAGTTGCTGTGAGTGAAAGGAGTTGGTACTCTCTCTGCTATTTTGCATGCCCTGGTTAGGTGGAGGCATCGGATTTTTGGTACGGAGCGGGATTAGCTGAGGTTTCTCCTTAAGGGAGCTTTCATTCAATCGCTTCGCTCGATTTATTGCCTTAGACTGCACCTAATCAGCCACTAATAATAATTTGTGCAACGCAGAGTGTGGTTTGCGTTCTACGGGAGTTATTGTGACGGTGTTTCCAGCTCTAAATGATTTATGCTCAGATATCACGCAGTGCAGTGACACTCCATAAATGGATCTACCCAGCGCTTACGTCGTATTGCAGCACACGTTCCAAAAGATTGTCGTTTCGAGTTAATGCAAGTTCTATACATCATTTCGATGTTAGAAATCAGTCGACCCTAGGATCTTGCGAATTGCCCTCGTGAAGGAAAGATGGAAGAGGTTGAAGAAAAGGATGGATCGCATGGGGTGTAATTCAAACGCCGAGAAAAATGACGGAAAATATATTTCAGTAGCTCGTTTGAAACTTATACCACGTATTCCTGCACTACTTCATCTGAACAAATTTTGATATTTTTCCCTTTCAAAAATGCAATGCCTAAACTAGAATCTAATTTGACACCGGATAAATTTATTCAAGACCTAATAGTAGCACTATGAACAATTTTTTATATGCGTGATAGTGAATCAGGATTGTATTTCAATTTCAATCATATGGGAAAGTAATCTTGTACATTAAATGAGGACTCACAAATGATTTTTGTTGCTTTAGATTGATTTTTTCGAAGTTATTTTACAGACGACTATATGTTTGGAAAATGTTCTCTTATGCCTTATTACTACTGATCAATTTTGGAATTACTCGTTCAATGTAAAAGAGTAATTAAATGCATGATAGAAACGATCAATTTATAGTAAAAATATGTAAGTCCATTAGTCTTACATGACGACCAAAAGGATTTAGAGTGATACATATTATAATTTGCAATTACGCGAACACACCACGCTGAACTTTGTCGAATAGGCAGCGGGAAATTCTGTGCATGTTTTTCCAATATTCATCGGTATTATATGGTATCAGTTGGAAAAGGCCTTACCGTATTTGCTTTTTCTCTTTTCCTTTTTCAATTGTGTTTCGGTTGGAGGGAGGAGCGGCAAATATTGTGTAATCATGAAACTTAAATCCCCCGAGCGTGATAACGGGCGATTATTGAAATAAACGGATGGCCGCACCCCGCCGTCGGAGGGGGGGCGTTAGGCCCAGGGATATCCATCGCTCCTCCAGCCACTTCCGTGAGACTCCTCGTGGCAATCTGCTTCCCATCGCCCCCGTCTACCCACTCCCACGAGTTTGTGACCGAGTTTGCAGGACCAAGGAATCACTGAGGGGTCGCACACTCTTCCCGGGCTGCTGGTTACTCCTCGTGCGCCCCTTTCCTTCGAGGTATACAGAAGATGAGGCAGCAGTGAAGGATTTTTTTTATCTTCCTCTTCTTCTCCACATCCACTTCTTATGGCCACCACCCAACGGCTCTTCTAGGTTCGACGAAACCATCGAGGGAAGGGGGCAAATTTGCACATCGTATCGTGATGTGAAAGGAACAGTGCGAGAGTGCCGATATATCGAAATCAACATCGTGAACGGTAAACCTATGCAATACAAGTTTTACGGTTTCTAGATTTGCGTCCCTCACACCCTTGTAAACGATATCGATACATATTGCTTGCGTCGATATTTTCCGTGTACGCGTTTTACATCCTTATTGCCTCCATATCTGTTCATATCAAGAGCAAACGTTGGTAAAAGTTACTGGAACAGTACAAAGTTGCATGCAATACGAAGTTGATTTTCCAATAGTTAAGATATTATATGACATATGCATTGCTACGGTTCCGATCGAGTACGGATGAGAAATGAGGCAAGTATGTAATCTAAGTTTAAATAAATGAGGACTTTTTATAGTGTACAGAAATGGCGAATGTTACCGCTCCCAGATGTGCTTATTTAGCTGAAAGCTTAAAATGGCCATTATTTCGTGGAATCAAGAGACATCTCATTTCTTGGGCCCATAATTTTGAGAACGAGTCATCCAAATAAACAAGCTCGCTAAAACCCTTAAGTACTGTCTGTCTCATATGCTACAGTGGAGGCGTATGAAGAGCGGAATGCATTTCGGCATGAGTTAGGAAATTGCGTTAACTTCAATTGAAATTTCTGAGATCACCGAAATACGTAAATCGGATTCTACTTGACTATTAATTCAAAAGGCAATAATGGGGGAACGGAAAACAGTTTTCGGACGCTAAGACCTCTTGAGATTTCACGCCATAACCTGTCAATGCCCCATGACTCGCGCAACGATCCGCAAAAACGGGTATTCAATTTCCACTCTCATAAAAGTCTGCCTCATTTCTGGAATATCTCAGAATTATATATTGCGTCTCTTCTCGAGTGGCCCTCCGTGGGTTCAGCTGTGCCCCACGTCTCTGGGGAAAATGAGCTTTTATGACTAACTACCATGCGGCCCTTAATGCCCGCTTGCACTTTCTTCCTTAATTCGTTTTCTTTGTTCTCTTATGTTCTCCCTACCCCCTTATGCTTCCTCTCTCCATCTCTGTGTCGCCGTCCCACTTCTTGATATCGTTTTTTTGTAGCTTGCCGCGAACAATAACGCAAAAAAATATCTTTTCCCGTCTGCGAAGAATTATTACCTACTTCTGGCTCGCCGAGTGAATAAATGTCCCCTCTTGCAAAAAATTAATTTTTACGCCGAATTCTCAGAGGGATAGAAACCTTGTCTAATCTTTGAAGATGATAACTGCGATCTTCTTTCAGAACAGCTGTAAGTCTCCAGACCACTCGTCGGGAGTTCATAATCACTACAGCTATTAAGTTGTTTTCATCTTTCAAAATTCATTGAGAGCTGTTGTATTTCGATTTGAATAGAAACGGCTTCAATGAACAGGTATCACCGTGTTAATATGCCGACTAATGAGGTTCGAATTTGTCGCGAAAAAATATTGATGACATTGGTTTTATCGGTGTTGATGGTTATATTTACCGTGTGTGCATGAATCAACGTTTGCACTTCCAGTAAAGGGTATAATGGCTGCTCGTGCTTGCCATGGTGATGATTCATAGACCAAAATTAAACGGCAAGTTCCTAGTGGTGTGATATTATGAGTTCTAGAACAAAATGAAATGGAAAGTTCTTGGTAGTAAGTGAATTTTTCATGTAATAAACTTCGTGGAATTATATTAGCAAATTGGTTGTATGTATGGGATAATAAACATGCGAAGAAAAAATCAACTTATGCTTGTTTTACAGAGTAGAAACAACAAAAAATACCATGGCAGTGAAAGGACTATATTAAAACCAGGCGATAAAGTGCTATTGCTACATCTTCAACTCGACTTTTGAATATATAGTGTTTACATGTTACTAAACCCAGGTACCCAGTCAGATGAAAAGTATACTTTCAAGCAGGGGAGATATTTCCTTACCCTTCGCCGCCTGGCGGTTTCCCAGAAAGTTCTAGTGCCCAGAAAATCACAGTTTTAGGTTTAAATGAAGTTGCCCGGAGACATCACCCAGATTTGGGCCTGGGACCTTCCAGTCACCAGTACAACTTACTGCTCACTGTTACCACGATGTCTAGAATGACTTTGGAAGTTTAAAAAGAAAAATCTCCATGTGAGAATCATCGTCTAATTGCCCAGTGCGTCAAGAATGGAGTGTGGGACAGGTTATGAATGGCCATGCTTCCAGCGTGGGACGCGAGGAGGAGGATCCTGGGTTGGTTGTCTACAAACTTTCAGATTTCCTCGTTTCCGACGAAGTAGACATCCTGCTATCGCCTCTCTGATGCTCTCCGCATCTTTCCAACTTCCACCCCTCCCATCCTAACCATCCATCCGCCTACTCCCTCATCCTACCCATTTTCGCCCCTCCCCCCGTCCCAGACAGTAGCCTTGGGCAACTCAAAACTCTTCGGTCTTTCCCCTTCCTCCGACACCCACCTCCACATCCCGACACTCCCACACGCGCTGGGATGTTAATGGGACCAGGAGAACTTCTCGTGATGGGTGGTTTGATGGTGTGAGTTGAAGGCATGAATATATTCACACGGGATTATGGGGTGGGCCCCTTTGTCGTGGCAGTGAGTAGGTCTGCGCGATGTAACGAGATATCCGGAGCGTGTCGATCATTCTTCATTTAGGTTCGGTAAAGATGGATTATAGAACGGAAGAAACATATAGATGGGCGATAATTATCGTCAATGCGATGATATGGACCATATTGTTTGTGAACTGTATATGTCTAAATTTCTGTTGGTACGTTAAAATATTTATGTAGCCGATATTAACAATATGACCCTATACGTACAAGAGTATGCGTGACATTGTCGAAAAGTTGATTTATAGATGGGCATATTCAACTATGTTTTTAGCTATCGAATTTTCTAAATTGTATATCGAGCAGCCCAATCTGAGAGCAGTATTTGTTAAATAAGGACACAAGTGAGAGGAAAATGTCCGCACCTTATTCTTGCATTAGATGGGCTTTTTACTTCTTTTTAGTTCTCGCTGTACGATTTATTTTTGGGTTGGCTTCGTTTTCAAACCGCACTAGTCGCGGAATTGCGGAAGGCGGTCGTGTCGCTCTACCGTTCGAAACCGCGCGCGACGAATTGAAGTGGATCTGATTAATTTCGGAGTTTTGAGTTGAATGCATGCAGATGCCGGCGCAGCACGTACGGTATTTTCGGAGTGGCCTTTCGGAGAATTTGCATGAATGGTGGCGGCGGTGGTCCCGTTCTCTAACGGAAACAAAACAATCTCCCGTGGCGCATATGCGAAAATGGGCGTGGTGGCACGACCTTAGCCTAACCCATTTTCGCAGATTTATCATCCTCCTCGTGTATGTTTGTAAGTTGTACTCTTTTTAAAATTGATTCATAGTTGCAGGAAAATCATGCGTGTTTTGAGCATCATAATTCTAAAAACGTAACGCCCATTGACCTAAACTGATGTTACTTCGTGTGCACAATATGTAATAATTCCTGTATTTTTGTAAACATGAAGATAATATTCGAGCTACATTATTTTCCAAGTTGCCGAGAAACTGTTTTAATACGTTTAGTGCCGGTTTTCAACTGTAAGAGATTCGTTTTTATTCCCATCTCTTAACTTGTACCGTTTCACTCAGTTAAGTTGACGTTCTGCGACTGTCGAATGGGACCGAACTTCGTGGGGTCTTTCACTAACAGTAAACTTATACCGACTTAAGGTTTCTCTCCACCCTTCCGCCACTCTCTACGGATAAAAGTATTTATACTTGTATGTTACCCAACCACAAATACCTACCAATCCCTAATGGCTGAAATGGCAGCTTTCCTCCAAATCTGCTACTAGCTAAATTATATACTCATGCAATAATTCTTTGGAACGCCTGTGGGTAATTTTTTAATTAAAACGCCGCTAACTACGTTTTTGGTCATATCAGGGCTATAAAAATTCATAGAAAACATAATGATCACCTTTCTTGTACACCGAGTGATAAAATATGACGGTGTGGTGTTCCACTAATACAAGTACTTAGTCGGACACAGATAACAACAGGTTCTCTGACTGCATTTTGGTTGCATCACATCCGAAACTGGGTTGACGAAGAGGAGAGCTGATGCCCCAGCCCGCAAATTATAGTTAATGCAACCCCCTCATATAGCTTAGAGTTTAACTCATCCATATTTTTTACATCTTCGTGTTGAGTCTTCGGCCGGGGCGAGTAGCGTATCATTTTAATTAATTATGTAATTAATTGTCATTTCGCTCGGGGCATGGCGTCCGCGAGAAAATGGGCGTTTTCGGGATGGTGTCAGTAAGGGCGGGCGGTGGCAGACGGGGTTGAGACAGTCGGGCGGGAGACCTTTCGAGCTCTCGGCAGGGGTAGGGGAAGAAAAAATAGAAGAGTGCGAGAGTGCGCATGATAAAGAGGGAAAGGGCGAAATGGAGGGACCGTCCTTCCCCTTCTCACAACAATATCAGCTCCCTCCTTCCCCCCTCTGCCTCGGGACCGAGTGCGGTTGGCCTCGCGAGAGCCACCGCCCCCGACCCAAAGCCTGCCGAAATTAGGCCACGCCGCCCCGGAGCGAACCTCTGACGCCGTTTGGAGCCGCCGCCCCTGTCCCCGCCTGCCCAACCCTGACCCCACCTTCCTCCCTGCCCTCGCCCTCTCCTCTTACCAACCCAACTCCGCCTCTTAGTTCCCATGGTTACGTAAAGGAGGGAATCGGTGTCGCTCACCGCAAGCGTGAGCAATGTGCCACCGCTCGCGCTGGAGAACGCAGGATCGGACACAACGCACCGGATTTGGACGTGTATACTGCTCGAGGGCCGGCCCGCACTGTCATGCTCGCGCACTCGGACCGCGGCTAGGTTTCGAACGTTTCCGGCCGATCGTGGGGTAGAGGGGGTTCAGGAGAAGGCTTATGTAAGGTGTATTATTGCATTATTCAGCTATTGTGTATGAAGAAAGAATTTTAATCAATCTTGATCTCCAATGAAGACCTTGTGCAAATTCTCACTAATGAAACTCGCTGCAGAATTGTTTAAGCATTTATCAATCTATTGAACAAGTTTTGAAACCTTGGTTTCATTCACTTCTGTTTATTCCAGTACCACTGATTAAAATATATAGTTTTTAATGGTAATGTACTTTTTGAGTACAATGACGTAGTTGAACTGGTCTGAACTTTTAGCAAGAAAACACTTGGGAGAAATCCAAATGTTCTGTTTTCTCTTTTCATTAGAAAACAGTCTACTTAATAAACATTCATTAAAAAAACCATAAATACAGTTATCAACCCGAAGGTCTGTTTGGTAGGTGATGGTAGAGTTCACCCTGTACTAAGTCCAACGGCGTGTAAAATTCACAGTGCCTTTCCCTGTGCCGGCTACGGTTTCCCAGGAAGATCTGGTACCCGGATATCACAAAGCGTGGGTGGACCTGAGGGAGCCCAGAGAATAGAACCCGGACCCTCCCCTCATTAGTCCAACGATCTACCCTACCCCCCGATTACCGCGACGCATATATATATATATATATATATATATATATATATATATATATATATATATATATATATATATATATATATATATATATATATATATATTCATTATAGCGCCAATAATTACATATGAAAGGGGAGAGGGTTTCATTTATTACGGATCTTAGCAGAAGGTTAAAAGGGACAAAAACCCAAAATCGGCCTTACGTCCCTGAAGTGCGTAGATAGTGAGAATAGATTATTATATTAATGGATTGATATTTAGCCACACCATGTATCAAACCCCCTACATGGACGGTTTTCATTTACGAATGTACCCAGTTGCACCTATCACTATTCACTTTCATTTTCCATTCCTGACACATCTTCCAAATATTTTTCGAATTCTGAGATATTATCTTCCTCATGAGATATTAATTCAATTGGATTGTACTCAAGCATCTCTGGTACGGGTTCGCGTAACCCAATGAATATGCAATTGAATAGGCATAATCCAATACGCGTTCCGGACGAAGTGAGGAAGGAGTTTGAGTGACAGCCGCGCGGTTATCCTGCGGACTTGCAGCGGGGGAGGGTGTGGGGTCGCAGGAGGAGGGGGACATGGGAAGCGTAGGTGTGGAGAGGGAGGGGAAATAGTGCGTAATCCGTTGGTTCCGCCTTTCATTTGGTCGACCGCGTAAGGTGGATAATCCAGGTGGCTCGGACCGAAAAGTAGATTCGTTTGCTTTAGGCCTCTCGCCTCGGCATGAGGTTCTTCTCCCACCCCCGACGTAACGGCCGTCCCCTCACTCTCAACCCTTTCCCCGAGCCGCGGCGGCCGTTTTACCAGGCTGACCCCCCGGGGGTAACTTCATTAAGGTGATGACGTATCCGAGGCAGCGGGTATATTTTTTTCCACGTCCAACTTTTTTTTTCCTTTCTTTAATTTTTATCGCTCCCCTGCGTGTGAGCCCTTTGGGTTTGCACGTCGTCTTAATCGCCACTGCTCGCACGGATTCGTTTATCTTATCACTTAACATATTACATCACTTTGCGGGGGAACGTCAGCACCTGCGCTTAGGCTGAAGGTGCAGTTACTACTATGATGTGGGAACTGAACGAATTATCCGTTTCTGTAAATACAATCCGGGAAATCATTTATTAAGTTCGCTACTGCGCTTTTTGAGGTAGATAGATGTAGCATGCACGAGAAGTTCATTGTATGCATAAATAACTTTTAATCGCACGCATTCGTTGATTTAAGATCGTTTTATCAGATTTCATGTGTACAAGTATCAATCGAAGAATGCCCATCTGTCTTAAATGGTTTGCCCTACTGGTAACAGTGGCCTCATTTGTTGCAAAATTGGTTCATTTATCTGAGATAAAATCCCATCAATCTTAACCGAGTTTTCTTCGGCTGCATTCCAAACGTGTGTATTCTATTACGTACAACATATGGTTTCATCCATTTTAATTTTCGTCATTGAACGGCACGTTTTGGCTTGCAGTGGAGTCGTATTTTGTGATCTAGTTGAGAGCGAAGGGAACTTTATCGCGACCTCCAAGTTTGAGAGAGCCGCTCAAATAATGGCATTTCTGAGCCTTTCACCTCTATCTTATCTTGCTGTCATCCGAGTGAAAATCGATGCTACAGACTCCTTATGTGACCTATAACAACCTACTTTCGACAATTTGTCGGCGCCACATAATCCAGCGCTTTGAATCTCATTTTTTAAATTTTTAAGCCCGTTAATAATTGCACACGGGAACGCAGTCCCGTAATGGCCTACAATACATTTTTCTTTTCTCTCGAATATTTGCTCATTTTTGTGGAATATCCTGTAGTATGATGATACGGTAAGGTGTCGCGTGGCTAGGACGACAGAAGGACGGTTAACGATTATCTGGAGTTGTTCCTTTCGACGGAGCATATAATTACAGGGATGTTTCACGAAATTAGTTCCATCATTATCGTCATATTCACCCCTTCTTATGGAATAACAATATTTAATCATCTATGGTTAAGGGTTAAAGTATCAGCTATTATAGTCGTTTGGTAAAATGTGAGTGAACCATTGTTTGCTAATCATTGTATTTGAGCGACACTTTCTTGTGACATTTCATTTCGGGTTATCAATTTATTATAAAGGTAGTGTACCATTCATGGTAGGTTTTGGATGGGCATACAGATTAACGACCTCTACATTTTGAAGTTCTAGCTAACTAGACGCGACACCTTACCACTCAATAAGCCCCTCTTCTGTTCCACATACTTTCTACCTGCAGTCATTCTTTCCAACATGCCCATTCATTTCCCCCTACCTCTCCTACTTAATGCTCTTATTAATTAGATTCCTATCACATCATTCGGTAACTCCCTCTTTTGCCGCCTCGAGTGCTTTGGATTCAGGTTAATATTTTATATGCCGAAGTACTGAAAGGCGTGCAGATCGTCGCCTTAAAATTATGATATCTATAGCCAATATGGTATTTAAATATACAATTGGGGACGATCAATTTCTGCAAGCAATTATATAATCTGAGTTTCTAAACCCATTCCTTTGGGGAGGTTTCTAGATCCTCCGTTCTGGCAGCAACCCACTTTCCTCTCGTCAGCCAGATCGGGCCACTTCCGCATTTTAATCTCCCCGCATATGCTCGAATGCTGAATGCAATCCTTGAAACAATCCTTAACGCGAATAATTCCCCATTCGCCGTGGAGCTTCCTCTTAATCGTCTTTCGATTCGCCTTACTCCTCATCCTACTCGTAATTCCCTCCGCCCTTGACGTCCCGCTGCCCGCAGATCGTCCTCTCCCTCCCGGCCACGCCATTTTTCATCCCCCGTAAGCCACTCTTCTCGCTCTAGCCGCACTCGGGAGAGAGAAATCCGTCCCTCCCCCTCTCCTCTTCTTCCGTCCGTGGGGGGCGCGTTCAAATCCCGCCAAAGGCACGTCTTTGCGCCGCTCCCACCCTTCTCATCCCCCTACACCCGACCCCCATTCTCCCTCATCCATCAACCTGGTATTAACTCCCTCTTCATCCCAGCAAGGGGTTCAACGCCCTCTGCATTTCCGACTGCATCTTTTGTTTTCCCGCCCGAAAAGGAGCGTGGGGGTTGTGGTGGAGGGTATGCTGGGAGATTACGCGATGATGGTGTTGGTCGGTTGGATGGCTGTGGTGGTGGTGGTGCTTCTGCGGTTTCTCTCAAATTAAAAGAGCACGTAGAAAAAAGAAGGAATGGCGAGAAGAGGCGCCTGCTTAATTTGCCCCTTCCCCTCGGAAGTCCTCCCGTATTTATTCAGGGGTAGATGCGGGTGGGGGGGGATCCTCTTCCGTTGTTTCAGTCAACGGTGGAAAGGAATGAGAGGAGGGAATGTGCAGCCAGTCGACAATAAGCCATTCATTCCCCCACGTAGCCCCTTTTTATTTCTCCCTCTCAGTCTTTTGCCCCCACCTTCGGGGCGGAAGAAACGGTGAGGGTGTGCTGGGGGGGATTTACCTTGTAATCCCCACCCTCTCCTCCACACCCGTCCTCATTTTTCCTTCTCTTGTAGTCAGCCTTTCCCTCCCTCGTAACTCATACAAAGCGCAATCTACAAGGCTAATTCGAGTAATTATTTCCCCCGAAGAAGAAGCATAGGTAGTACCTACTCGCACGCGACGAGAGTGAACATTGGCAATTCCTTCCCACCGTTTTCAGGTGCGCGGGAGACGCTTGACGTAGGTACGCACCAACTTGCTCGAGTCTCACGGTACAACAAACACTCAGCCGTCTAACTTCTTTGATTAAGGCGCATGCGGCATACAAGCTTTTAATTTGCAGCCCACCCTTTCACCTGTGAACGGTTGTTGGAAATCTACTCCACGCGACCATTACCGTCGAATGTTATTTACGGTAGTCCACCAATTGAAAATAGAATGTTTTAAAGGGTCCTTAAAAATTATTTTACTTTAATTATTTTTTTCTGGAAGAAGCGTATATTTATCGTGAGTACTACCTGCCATTGACCATACAGACTTCTGATAATTACTGCAGCGAATTTTTAACCTAATTATGCAGAAATATCTAATATCACCATGAAAATTATTGGGAACTTGAGGGTAGAGTGTCAGGACAATAGATAAAATGGTTTTGATTTGGGGAAATACTAAATAAGGAATTCAGATGTAACGTTAGAAAATGGCAATTTTGTCGCTTTCAGCCAATTCTGTTAATTCTGCTGTCAGAGAAAGTAATAATTGCAAAAGGATTTATGAAAAACACGATGAAATTCATTCGGTGTATATTTTGTGGCCATGTTACACTCAGTTATCAAAGTCATCATCACGCTTGATTTCCCCAGTCGACTGGGGAAAGTTGGAGCTTTGAGTGTCAATGGAGGTCGGGGCATTAACTTCAAACCCTAAATTATCTGCTGAATCCCACGAAACGAAGAGAATCCATCTCGATTTATCTCGACGTCTGACCTCCGGCGACGGCGGGGAATCCGCATTACCAGCCTCGCCTGCGCCAACAGAGTACGCGTGCGGGCGGCATTCTGCAATTCGCCACCGGTGCAGCGATGTGATACCTTGAGGTGGGGACTGGGAAAGGGAAGGAGAGAGCGGGCGAGAGGGCGGTCGGTGAAGAGGGGAGAACTCTGGGAAATGGAGGAAGGGGTGCGGTAGAGCAATACGCTCTCGAGAGAACACAAATGGCTGTCGCACCGCTTTAACTGTCCGCGGCGTGCAGTTTAAAGAGTTTAGCTTGCTGGAGAGGTGGTCCAGCCGCGGCGTAATGCTATTCGTTTTATTTGAGCAACTCTGGTACATTTATTTTTTTAATTAGTTGCGGTGCAGCTATTAGAGGATTGGAGAAGTATACAAAGGGTAGAAGTGGGAAAAAAGGCAAGGAATGTGAAATGAGTGGGTATTAAGGATGAGGAGAAAGTTACTAAAATCATGTTGTGACTAGGTTCTTACTCAAGAGTATTCTTAACAGTTGACGCAGATTTCCTTGCATATACTACAGAATCCCACTTAAGATTTTAGGTCATCCCACGAAAACGCTGCGCCATTACCAACTGAACTTGAGACGGTAAATCTCCCTTCTTCGTCTTACCGTTTCGCATTTAGATTGCTTACATTCAAAGAACACACGTAACTCGAGAAGGGAAAAGGCATAAGTGCAAAGGTGCGTGCTTTGTGAATTTCCTCCGGCGGTGGAAACGGCGTGGCTGCGCTGAGGAAATATTGCCTTTCCCGCTGGCGGTAATGCCTTAGTGATGCTAGTAACGCCGCATTCGTTAAGTAGACGGAGCGTGGGCAGGTATGGGTAAATTCATCCGCGCTATCGCGTGCAAATGCCAATTGCGTATTAGAGGAAGGGGGTAATGGCGGGCGAGGGAGAAGAGGAAGGAGTGAAGGCGGGGGGAGGAGAGTGGTGTTGGAGGGGAGGAGTGAGTGATTTGCCAAGGCTCGCCTGTTATGTGGGCCAGCGGCGGCAGCATCTCGTTCGCCCCCTCCCCCCTCACTCCCTCGCCGGCCGTCGAAAGAGACCTTGGCGAGGCTCGCAGTCGCCGGTGCATTTACAAAAGGGACCATGGGTTGGGTGGGTGGGCAGGAGGGGGTTAAGGGGGAATGAGGCTGGGCGAAGGAGTGAAGGGAGGGGGGGGGGTCCGAGCGAGAAAGTTCATCAGTTGCACTCCACCGACGTGGAACAATGCCCGCGCTGGTGGACGTCGCCCGCCCATTCCCTCTCGTCCATCCGCCACCCCTCCCCGGCTAGCCTCCGCGCATTCCCTTCACAACCCTCTTCCAATAAGCGCCTCGGGGGATGAAGGGAGGGCTGGGAACCCTGCAGTTTTTTCCCTGGCGTCCACCCCCGCCTCCTCTGTTTCCTTGTTTTGTTTGAAACTCTCACCCACCCAACCCCTCGCCCCATTTTTTTCAATTTCCTCCCTACTCCTTCCTCCTCAAACGCAAACTCCCGCCTTCGGCCTCCCTTCAGTCTCTCGCTTCGCGCCCCCTCCTCGTCTCCCCTCCATTCATCCCCCTCGCCGTTTGTAATTACGACCTACCGACGCGCTCCCTCCCTTCCCCTCCTCGCGCGCTCGCATTCCTCCGACCCACTCGTGACAGCTCGAGGAAATGCCGATGCTGCGGGAAAATTAGGCATTTATAAAAAAATGGAGTATAGTTTCGATGGAAAGGTATGCAGGTATGCGCCAACGCCCTTCGTCAAATAAATATCGTCCGTTAAATTAGCAGTTCGATGCGCGCCACCGATTTGCCTCTGGGTAACCGCGGGAGACCGTAAGAATGAAGACCCATGGACAAGCCCTGCTCGTGGGAATAAATGCTCATAAGAAATATTTCGAGACTTAGTGCGACTAAGAAACGTGCATTAAAAGCTCACGCGGGCTCATCCTCCTTGTCTGATTACTTGAAAATAACACGACTGTTAACATTTTGCATAATTTTTCATCCTGAATAATTAATCATTATTAAATTAGCCTTAATATAATGATGGTAACGAAGAAGTTGTTAATAAAATGTATACTCGATGTTTTGGAAACATGGCATTGGCAGGTATATAAATGCTAGATTTATTAATTATTTTTGGAGGGCGAGGTTATAATTAGAACATACGAGTAGATTGGTAATTACGGGTGAACGTTTAAAATGACGCAAAAAGTGCATACGAAAATCTTGTGGCGTCATTAGCCTATGTTGAAGGTTGCCGATGGTTTGCATGCTGAAAAAATTAAATATTTAAATGGAAAACAATATTATTTAATACTTTGATGTTATTATTATTCGAAAAGCGTGGCTTATTCGCCAAGGAGAAAGATTTTTGGGTATCGATGGGAGATCCGGGTGATATTCCTAGCTAAACTTTAGCTGTTTGATTTTCTTGGCACCATAACTTTCTGCGTAGCCACAGAATGGGCGCCGTGGCGTGGGAAATTATCTGTACCCGTGCCCTGAATGCAACATTTAAGATATTTCACACGACGTAAGGCGTGAACTCAATACTCCTATACCAAACCGTAATCGGATTGAATTCCGTGCTTTGCTATTAGTGTTTGCCCCTATCCCCTTCTGTTTTTATTTTCCCCTCGCTTTATACGTAGACAGATCCCTGGTCTGGTGGGCTCCGAGCGCCATTCACTGAAACGAAGACTTGGCAACGCCGTACCCCCCTCGCCCTGGCACCTGCTCCAATTATGTCACCTGCCACCGCCCTGAGTGCATAACATTGTGACGCACGCACCTAGGACGCCTCCTACGCCGTCCGTCGTCCAGCGTGCGATATCATCCCCCGCCGTTGACCACTCCCCGCCAACAGCACTCTCTGGCTGCTCACTTCTTAATTTTCTGAAAGCGTCTATCGCCACGTGAACCCCTCCCCTTCCCCTCGTCTTTACAGGCTCCGGAACCTCCCGGGTTGTCGAGTTTCAGGTGAGAGTGCGACGGGTCTCGCTTGATTCGCAGCTCGGAGACTGAAACTCTCAGGACACCCTCTCCTTACCCGCGCTCGCATGGTTCTTCGGTGGGGTCTTGCGAGTGTTGACACCCGGTATCACATTGGAAGTCAAGGGAGATGAGTCGTACATCCTATACTAATCACATCCCAAGTCCGACATTTCAGTCCCTATCTGAAAACTTTGGTGGATATTCGCATTCAAGGATATGATGAAATTTTGATTATTAATGATAATAACGAAACATATTTGTTCACAAATTTAAATCCAATCTATAAGACTAATTTTTCTAGGGGAATTGCGAAAACGGAAGAGAAGTGGGCGTAGGAAATATTGGAAGGTATTGAGTTATTGAAGGCCGTTTTAGAAAGGGGAATGTTGGGTAAATGCGATATAGGAAGAAAGAGGTTTTTAGACAGCATGAAGATAGGTGGAGGAAGTTAAGAAGAAGAATGAAAGAAATAAGTAAGGAAGGGCAAAATAAAAAAAGTCCTCGTGATACGTAGTGGTAAATAGTCGTTGGCGATCGTCCATAAACTTACTTCAGCATGCACGTAGAAAACTTTAAAGGAATGAATGAACCCTTATCTGTCGCTAAAGCCATTGTGAGGCTCATTAGATTGCTTTCCATGAAGAAAATAGACGCGATGTTTACGATGAGCTCAAAAAGCCCGGGGTGGGAGCTCTATCTCACTCTATCATGAAACATCAATTATATTCACGAACTCCATCATATTTCATTTAAATTGTAGCAGCAGAAAAGTCTGCCAGTCTGTAAAAGGTAAAAAGGAATAAGTGTGTCTATTACACTTAAAAAATTATACATATTTTAAAAGCCCCGCGAGTCCGACTTACTCGTATCAATGGGAGTGTGGAAAAACCCGGCATTGGGACTCTTTAAATGCTTGCCGGGCCATGTATAAAAATCGCAATCTAAAGTAAATGTAAACACTGAAAAGTTTATAAATTAAACAAATGAATTTTCTGTAGCTCAACTGCCGCGTTTATGTGGAACTCGCTCCTTGAAATAAGAATTGTGATGTTAATGTCATTCGTAACATTGCATCACCTATTTTGGGATGAGTGATTTTACGTGAAATGTATTAGATTGCTCGTGTGATAAATACCACATTTGACAAGAAAACGAAAACCGTATATCTTCATTAAGTAACTTCATTCTATATATCATCTTGCTTCAGCGTCAGAAAATGAATTTCCCAAATTTGTTTTATTAATTTGATTTAGATCAATAATAAATGTGTGTAAGACGGTGAGGTTGGCGAGAAACAGCGTTGAAACCCGCATTCTCCATACTGAAGATGCGATCCATAGGAAGTTGCTTCCATAGCTTTCGTCCCATTCGACGAATTGCATTTGATGTACCACCCCACCGAACATTCGATTAGCGGCTTGAATCTATTCCGTTTGCACGAGGATTAAATCAGTCCTTTGCCTTCATTAAATCTATTACGCCTATTCATCATTCAGTCATTTATTCTTACGTACACCCGCGATCACTGCTTCATAAGTTCATTCATTCCCCATAGTGGATGGAATTCATCTCTTTGACTCATTCGCATCCGTGAAGGTGTGGGGTGAGGGTTCCCGTCGGCCTCCAATCAATCACAGGAACACGACGCGTATTCCTCCGCGCTTCTCCACATTCGCACTCCTCCATGGCCTCCATGCATTCCAATCCTTCCAATTGCTGCACGTTAATAATTGGCCATGCCCCTGCATTGCCCTATGCACTCAACCTTTAAAAGCGCTTGTGGAGGAAAGGCGGTGCCGTGGTGGACGGGGTGGGGGTTAGGAGTTCGAGAGGGGGAAAAAGCAATTTCCGTGGTGGTGATGCAACCGCCCTGAGATGATGTTCACCCTACTGGGATTCTTTCACTTCACGCTCAAAGAAACGAAGGAGTAATTTTTTCCCACCAAATTAATGTGGCCTTTTTTTTCTTATATGCCCTCCCAACATATATCCAAATTTCCCAAAAACCAACCATGTGCTTGACTGGGCGTCCATGCGCATTCAACATTTTCCTCGTCATAATTTTGTATTATCGCCCATGCAAATTTGACGGACCAATTTTACATATAATTTCTTTCCATCGTATGTAACTGATAAGACACTTCGATGCAGAATACCAAATCTGATTTACATTCTATGAAATCATCAGCTGATTTTCGGATTCCTGGCTAAACGTTCATGATTCGTGCTTTTTGAAATATTAAACGGGGTGTTCAGCCATTGCGGGATCACTGCACGGTTTACGATACGTGTTTATGTATACACTTTTATGCGTACATATATTTAAGTATTCCAGGCTATATTTAACAATAAACATGTCACTCTTGTATATTTTAATAAAAATGTTGGTAATACCATGTGTATTCCTCTTGAGTCCAATAATTGATTACTAGTTGATTTGCATGACGGAATTTATTTCTGTAGCCGTGTCTTATGCATGGTGCGTGAATTTTTCTTTCGTGTGCTGTGCAGGCCTGCTATGGATACACCCACTGCCACACACCTTCATGGTGGTTTTCAGGGTATTATGTAGTTGTACACGTCCTATGAGGTGAGGGAGGAAAGAAGAGGGGAAAGGGCGAAGCGGACCTTGACGTCATTAAGCCACGCAACAAAGGCAATGGAATGCCCAGTTTTTAAAGGACATTTCCAGCATGGAGTGAATGAATACTTATTGTTTCCGCACTGAACCTTAAAATGGAGTTGAAAAATTCACTAACCTTAGCGGGCTGAGGGTTGTTAATCCGGTGTTTCAGGTTGATGAGGTCCTTGTAAATCCCAGCACAAAGTTTCCCCGATGAATTTACCCAGAAGAAGGTCTTCCTTGAGTGTTTCGCCAAGGAATACTCGCGATTCGTGTCCAAAACCATCTCCAGCAGTCGAAGTGTACGTTTTCCTGAGCCCTAAGAATAAAACACCATATAATCTATGATGGTACCAGTATATACATTTACATGTTTGTAATGCTTGGGTACTTTGTTATACTATTAGTTTCAAAATAAGGTATCAATTTAAAATAAAGGTAGGCATAGAAATTAAAAATAGAACCGATGTAAACTTAAATGCAGTAATGCAATCACCGAAATTATTGGTAAGGTGAGTACTTCATTGTGGCTTTAATACGATTTGGCAAATCTCAGTGCTCGATTCACTGTAAAAGAGTACCTGTTGCCAGCGCTATCAGACGAAGACGTCTGCATTTTTGGTGATTTTTGACCATTCTAGCTGTCCGAAATCTTTAGTGCGATTTCGCACACTCTCTCACTTCTCCCTCTTCCCTGCCTAGAAAGACCATAAAATTAACAAACCCCTCAAACTATGTTTTGATTAAAAAAGTTATTTTCAAATAGAGTTTCTCGGATTTTCGTATCACATTTAACTTAGGAAATTTAAGAGACGATGGATGACTCAAATAACGCATGATTATATAATAGATTCGAATAGAAAACAGCGTAGTTCAGGACGTGGGCTCTTTTAGGTTTTTAAGATGGATCTCAGAAGACCCTCTGAATTCCCAAGCAGGGTGAAACCATCGCTTCAATAATCGATGACAATATGCACACAGGCGATCGGAAGTGTTTTCGTTGTCGTTCGTTGATTGTGAAATTATAGACAAGTTTTTCCGCTTGTTCAATACTTTATGGATCATGGGATTCTCTCACGAGCATCTTCTGGACGTCACTCACGAAGATGAGAAGGAAAGTTTCAATCCACAACATAATATCCACACATAGATAAACCCGAAATGCACGGCGTAATTGTAGCTTTAATTTGGTATCGTAAGCATTTACGTTTGATATTTTGATTGTCCGAGAGGTCCAGGCTGACTATCCAACCCCCCTGGACAAGTCCGTTCCGTTGCACTAGCCATTCCACAACACGCGGACGCCTTCTCCGAGAGCGCCACTTCACCGAATCCCTCTCAGGTTTCAAGCGTAGTAATGGCTAAACGCCAACTCCAAAGAGCACATGGGACATTGGGTTTTGTTCTTCGTAGTTCCATCCCTCTCTACCTGTTATCCTTCAGTTCCGTCCCTCCTTCCCTTCGCATCGACCCCCCCCCAATTCCCCGGTTTATCCCCCTCTCCACACCTCCCGCTCTCCCACGCCTCGTTCCCTTTCATTCCGAGCACACTCGGAACACTCCCGACTACACGCAATACTCTTGTGTACCAACACACATGCACAAAGGCTTGGAGATCAGGAGGGAGAGAGAGGGGGCCCAAGGACGTTTGCTTCCTTCCTCCTCTTCGCTCGATTTCCGCGTCGCACTTGTCCCTCGAGCGCGGCTTATTCCGGGTCGCCTTATTGGATCCGAGGGGGTCGGGCGGGCGAGGAGGAAAGGGGGAATTTTTATTGGAGGAGCAGTAAAAGTCCTTGCCACTTGGGGCGTTCGTTTTATGGCGCTTCCCTCTTCGTGGCTACTATTGAGGCGATCGGATGGGACGCAGAGAAAACGCCTTCTTCCCCGATTTTCATTCGTAATTCAACTTTCGCCGACGAGTTTATCGCCACTCGCAGTGGGTGATTGAAGGGATCAGGAACGAATTGTTTCAAATGACGCTTATGTGATTCTTAGCCACTTTATTACAATAAAATATCAAATGGCTAATTCCCGCGGAAGAATTTATTCATATTCTACGGGAAATGACTGCCATATGGTAAATTGATTGCCGAACCCATCGGTAAGAGGAGTAATTTTTCCAACTCGTAATTTATGATCACGGCGGTGATAAACAGAAAAATCTGTTCTTGCTAAATAATTAGGTACTCACCTACTAAACAGTAGGATAGGTTCTGATGTCCTGTCAAATTACCCACGATGAGTGTTGATAATAGCTATCCATCCGCCTCTGCGGCAATCTGCTTTTGGTGAATTGATAATGGATTTCATTTAGACCATTTTTAGGTCACATTGACATAGAGGAAACATGGAAAAAAGAAGAAATGTTCGTCGCATAAGAGTGAGAGCCAAAAAATTACGGGTAGCCCAGATATATCTGATATGCAGAGTAGTCAGAGGAAGATTTTGTAAGAGAATGTCGGTGCACATCGCCGTCAATCTTAAATTGTATCCACGAAGCTAACATCAATTAAGTGAGACATTTACCCACTTAGTTAGTTGCAACCCAAATGCTGTAACCTAAATATCGGGATAATGTGGCTGAAGTAATGAACAATGGACTAACGGGACAATGGGTAACTAATTACTAATTGGACTTTCGGATATCGATGTGTAAATATTATAAATACAGTATTTCATGTAAGAAAAATATACTAAACCAAACTTAGCAAATTAAATGTATGCCAAGCATATTACATTAACGATGATTAATTTGGAAATTATTTAAACGTAACAGTTTTGCTTCCAATGCATTATTCTTATTTTCCGTGACTTTTTTATATTTCTTCTTAAATTTGTATTTTAGGGATTTGTATGCGTTCTTATTTACTCCTCGGAAAGTATGTGAATTCATCTTTGAAAGGGTACCTATGGAAGAAAAATAGGATTTCGTTCGGCATTATTCATCCCTAAAACGAATCTAGTGAACTGATAAATTTTCTCCTAAGATTAACTTTAATAATTATTTGACGCCTATATCCAAACGTTTTATGCTTTAAGGAAAGATTCATTTTTAATGGTTGCTAAGAGAATAAAGCTTAACGTTAAAATGAGCAAATAATACAAATTTGATGCCCGCATGGATTTACCTTACTAATGAATGAGCTGACGAGTTTTTCTCCGGCCTTCGTTGAGATGTGGAAAGATGATTATAAAACCAGGTTTTGCTAAAAAAATCCATGGATAATATACGAGAAGAAGGTGCTGTTTCACTGCGATAACGCACCAGCACATTCATCCGGAGTTGTCACCGCCAAACTGCATGAACTACGTTATGAATTGCTGCCGCACTCCCCGTTTTCACCCGATCTGGCTCCCTGCGACTTTTTCTTATTCCCTAACATGAAGAAATGGCTCGCGAGGAAAAAATTTAGTTCAAACGAGGAAGTTATCACCGAGACAGAGGCGTCTTTTGGAGAGTTCGACAAATCCTTTTTTTGGTAGGTGTTAAAAAATGGCCGGAACGTTGGGAGAAGTGTATCTTTCTAAAAGGGGGCTATGTTGAAAAATAAAAAAAAGTTTTTGAAAAAATGGTTTCTTCATTTCTAACACGGGTACGTATTGAACCGCCCACGTAGGTATATGCATACAATTTCTCTGGCACAGAAACACCCATGGAAAATATTGAAATATATGATACTCACCTAATTAGCAGCTATGCCGTCAAGTTTCTACGAATGATTTCCGTAATATTTCAGTTATGCATGATATACTAAGAGGATATTGTGGAAATGTTCTGAGACTGAATCAGTTTTAGCTGTCCAATTGTCAATTACTTTATCTCGGATTTACAATTGAAAACATAAGATAGCATTGATAGTTAGCTAGCGATCGACGAAAGTCCACCTACCTTATCGTCGTTTGAAACTCATCTTAAGGTCCTCCCTCCTTTAGCCATCGCACACCAATCGTTTTCCTCATCCCATCGAGCCTGCTGTTAACGATTTGAATATCTTCCTATTCCATACCCCGCTAATTCTTCATATCAGCTGTGTTATTTGCGTTCAGGGAGCCCTCGCAAAGTCGTCCATTTTATAAAAATTTGCAATCGAACCCAATACTCGAGTATCTTCACGTAACATGAATTTGATCACTTTTTTTCACAATTTGTCAACTGTGGCGGGAGATCACATGTATCCTTAGGTCCTTACAGGCGTCCGTCGGTCGGGTGAAAAGGCTAGTTCGAGTTAACGCCCACTTCACTTTCCACTCCATCGATTTCTTTATCGCGTCGTTTCATCGTTTCATCCCGCGTGCGTTACGAGTGAATTCAAGGTCTTTTGACAAACATGAATGAGGTACGGAGATATTCTCTTCGATGCAACAGAGTCATAAAGATGAAATATGATATCATTCCTGCGAATAAACCCGCATGCAATAAGTTGCCGAAAAAAGGCGCAATGAAGGTTATTATATGGTATTCGCTGAGACTAATTTCCGGGAATTTTTCATTTCCTGTTTTCATACTAAATGACCGATGTTTCTGATAAATTTTCGCGATTAGCGCCGAACTCATCACGCCTGCGTTAAACTTCGCATTTCTATCTGAAGTACGAGTACATTTCTGCCTCGTATACCCATCTCAGGGAAAACAATCGAGTCTATGAGGCATTTTTTCCGGAAAAAGCAATCCCATGAATATGAACATTCCGGCGCCAGTTGCAGCTTTAACTTAGTTAAGTTTTATTTTGTACACATTTCGTTAGTAATCATACGGTTAGACATTTTAAAGCGGTAGTGTAAAAAATTTCACGGCACTACACTTATTTCTAGTTCATGAAACATATCTGTAAATATAGTAGTGAATTTCAAACCTTAGAAAAGTGATTATTAAATGGCTCTGCCAATACATTTTTGACTGAAAGGTACCTTGTAAAAATTTAACGATGCTTTCATGCATGATTTTGAAAATATATTATCTTATTAGATGGCATTATCTTAGGAGATGGCGTATGTCTGCCTCGGAACATACCCGTTTTGCGTTGTTGGCGGCTTAATAGTTTAATTATCCAGTAACCCGAAACGTTAGACGGGAAAGGTAAAGGAGAGGGAACAATTGGTTGGGGGAGGTACAGAGAAGACGAGGTGAACAATTTCCTCATTCAAGGTAAAGCGAATAGAACTCGATAAACTCAACTCCAACCCTTCAGTTCGCTCGAGAGAGGGGTGAGCAGGCAACCGGTTTCGCCGATTTAACGTCATCGTCAGGCAAAGGAACAAACAGCAGACGATAAAAGGCGGTTGGTAATTAAGAGGAGGAGGAAGGGGTGGCTCCTTTGGCCTTTCAAAGGAATGGGAGAAAGCAGCGAAGCTGGCAGTGAGGACCTTCTTATCGGCGATCACCTTTGCACAAACGCCCCCTTCCGCCCTCCCTCCCCCTCGCTCTCAACAATCACCCGAGGGATTATGGGTCATCCTGGAGAATATCCATCCATCTTCCCCCACCCACCGTCTCCCCTGTCCTCCGCCGCCATTTCTAGCCTTTCACCGCTTTCTCCGCGGTCTTCTTACATGCCCCCCTTCCCCCAGTTCGCTTCCCTCCCCCGTGCCCTTCTCTTGCTCCTTCCTCCGCCGTCATGGAGAGCGGAATTTTTTCCTTCCGCCGAATCGGAATGCCACATGAATGTTCGTCAAAACAAGGCAATCACAGCGAAGATTGTTTATGTACCTCCATATAGTATCTCCGCCTTGTTTATGTACCTCCATATAGTATCTTCCATTTCGTTCCGAACGTTCACCCGAGGAATGGAATGGTTCAGAGCCAATGGCATTTCGCTGGTTGAGGCACGACTTGGTCGGATAACGTCCCTTAAAATCACACGAATCATGTCTTGGAATCTTACGGTCACTGAAAGACATATGGTAATTGAAAATCAAACGATATCTTAAGGAGAAGCGTCACATATTTCGTCAGCTGAATCGAATTCGTGTCGCAGTGGAATAAAAACCAAGCTATTAGATTTGATTGGGCCTGCAATGTCTAAATTGTCTAAAATTGCTAATGTTAGAGTCTACGAAGAAGGTGAGTTGAATTCTATAGCATCGACTTCCACCCTGGACCATGTTTTTTTAAGTTTATTCCACGGGATGGCTAATCAAAGGAAAAAAAATCCAGTTGCATTTCAATTTTAAGTGGTGCAATTCGTTGATATTCCCGTAATTTAAATCTCAGGTAGAAACGAATGGAGATATCCAAAGACTATCGAAAGCCTAATCACGGACTTCTTTTTTTTACAATAGGGCGACGAAATAATCGATTCTAATTGATTCTTGATAGATTAGAAGGTCTTTACGTCTGAGGTGCTGATACTTAATGATGCAAAGTAGTCCCTCATACCGCCCTATGACAAATTTGTATACCTTTTTTAAATACATTTGTAGTTAAAATCTTTGTGGCAGTATTAGTTGACATCACTATCCAGTCGTTAACTGTTGTGATGGGTTATTTATATTACCTAAACATAATTAATTTAATAATCTGCCCCATAGAATCCAAGGTTTGAAACAAAATCCTCACCATTATTGTCACTAGTCTGGAACTCTACTGAACCCCTATCAATCGGGGTATTAAATTTAACTTAACTCTATTGTTATTAGTAGTTTCTCTTAGCTTTCTTCGCATTTTCTCGTGAATTATTTTGAAATTAATTTTCTTATGGCTAATGTCCGAAACTGAGTAATTATCCCTCAAAGGAAAAAAAATATTCTCACGGAAGCTTTCGCAGAGTAGACAGTAGTACGTAAGAAATTTTTCCTCCGTGTGAAATAAATGGTGTTTCTGACTTTCAGAACGCAATGCAGCATTTTTCTTCAGTAAACACTATCCCTAAAGGGTTATCTATCAAAGACTTCATCCTATGGAGAGAGTTATTTAAACTTGATCGTAAAATCGTTAGCCGAACGTTTTGTTCAGAGTATGAAACCCGGAAGTTCCTACTTTTACACCTCGATTACGTCCAGTTTCATGTTTGGTAGCACTTTTAGGCCTTATATTAGTAATCTTGATTTTTATTATGTAAAAATCTCAACGTTGACCTGGTATTTATCTTGGTCTTATTCATCGTATTTAATTCATCAGGCAACCAACAACAGAACTCTTATACTTCTCCATATATTTCCTCACTATATCTAGTGTGTAAGGAACGTTTCATTTTCCTAATTACACCACCGCTTCCGAATGTGATTTCCGTGAAAATGTTTCCGTTATGCGCATTAGAGGAAGAGCCTTCAGCCTCTACCGACCATGCCAGATTGTTTCGCGCGGAGAAATTAAGGAAAGCACCGCCGTGTTTGGGAACGGCTCCTGTTACTTGAATTCCTCGAGCAGCGGGGGAATGAATGCATGAAGTAATTATCTTTCCTTAAGCACTTGACTCCGCGGAGAGTGAGTCACGCCTACCTTACTTTCAAATTCCTCCACGAGGTTTTTTAATTACGAATTTTCGGAAACCTTTCGTGTCAACCCATTAACGTCGGTCCCGTCTCTCCATCCCTCGTTCGCCCATTCGAAAAAACAGTTGGGACTAAAGCTATAACTAAAAAAATACTTTGGAGTTCTCACACACACTCATAGATACGAATGCGACCCAATTCCGCAGTTTCGGCCGCCGTTGGTGCGATTGCACAAACAGATTGGGTGAGTGGGATCGAGAGAGAGGAACGCCTTCAAAGTAATTGTCTCCGGCATGCCTAAAATTGAATTCTCAATTAAAATCAATCACGTTGCGGGCGGCGGGAACGGCGAGGGAAGGGAGACGGCGCCGTTCGGATTTCATTTGTCCACTCCGACCTCCGAGCTCCCGTAATTCCTCCTCAGCCGAAATCCGCAGACGCCGGCAGACACGGAGGAGAGTGAGGCCAGTCACTGTTTACGCCGCAAAGGAATAAACCGGACGACTGCGTATGTGTACACGCGTGACGGTACGCGTGTCCCCGTGGCGTTCCTTCTCCCTTGAGGAAGAATCCGTCCGAATGGCATCGCTATTTTCTTAGGCCGTCGGCACCTTCGACGGTGATCGCCTTCATCTGGCCCGATTAGCTCGTGTTGAGCCCACCTTACGGACCGTTTTTCGCATGAGACGATTCAATTCGCTCAAAGAGCTCGCTATTCAGTTGAATCGACGATTTTCACGCATCCAAGACCTAGATTTCCCATGACTAGTCCCGAGAAAGGTTTCGTTCGGGGATGAATAAATCTGAAGTCGTTTAAATGCTGATTACGCAAATAATGTGTTGACATTTTACTCGTGAGCTTCACAGCTACCTCTCTTATGAGGTTGTGCGGAATTACATAGTAGAAATCGACAAAGAGGGACGATTACTGAGAAATAATTAAAAATATTGAAATATTTCTTTGGGCATGATGGTCAATTTCCTGTTGTACTCTATTGGGTAGATGTACCTCGAGGTTACTTTTCTTCTTTTAATTATTAAAGAACAGAAAACGCATCGCGTGTAGTATGTTTATAATAATTACTTTGTGCAGATTTTTTCCAATCATATTGTTAGAGGAACGATTTATTCAGTAATTTACAAAAACTGGACTGATTTCCAGTGGAATAGAAGAATAAAAAAGAACGATCCCCTTTAGTCACTCTACGATTGCAATCTAACTAATGGTTAATATTTACGATTTCAATCCGGCTAACAGTATTTGAAAACTCTTTATTGCAATGATATTCATCGTCAACACCTTCTTGAGAATTATAACTGGGTGATTTCTTCATTTTTGTGTGCTTAGAGATAAGAAACTAAGCAATCGTCGCAGACTGGGCAGAGAACTCAAAAAGCAATGACTGAACTTTCAAGGAATCGGCGTTAAAAGGGTCGCGAGTTGCATAACCAAATTAAGGCATTTCTGAAAACCGTGTCCTGTGCTTCGTTCGCTGGCCCGTTTCTATCAATTAAATGGATTCCGATTCTATTTCGCTTCGGACTCGCTTAAAAGCGCTCAGGGTGTGCCACTAGTGTTGCTCTACCTCGCACCGAAAAAGAGATAGTTTTATTCATTCGAAATACAACCTCTCCAATTGTAGTGAGGAGGCAATTATGGTCCAGATACTAAAAAGAGGATGAGCGGATTCCCCACAGCATTCTTTCCACGCGAAATGAGAACTGGCCGTCGCCTATTCCATCCGGCGGTGATTATTCCATAAAAAAGTGCGGCCACTATATTCTGGAGGCGTTTTCCCTCGTGTATGAATGTTCATTGCTATTGGTCATGAAACATGAATTGAAAGGGGAATGCTGCGAGTCCCAGGGTTTTATTTTCTTTTTCTGGTAGTCATGATCATGGGAAACTAAGACTTCACAAAACTGCGTCAATTTAGAATCGGAGGGAAAAATAAATGCTTTTAAAATAGTTCAATATTAATTCATTAAATAACTAATGGGATGATTCATTTATTTTTTCCCCGGCATTACCAGTTTAAAAAAGTGAACTAAATTTTATGCCCTCGTTCTCTTTAATTCCCTTAGCGTTGCTTTCGCTTGTTTAATTCCAGAATGAAACCTCACGCTTCAATTTGGAAAGATTCCGAAGCACTCTAATTCCGGATCCGGGTAGGTTAAAATAAAAGGAAATTATAAAATACGTATCAGGTACATATCTCGTTCCGCGAATCGTAGCAGCGGTGGAAGGGCTCTCTCTTGGTCATTTACTTTTATTCCGACGGAAATTGAAATTGACTCCAATTGACTAATAATTGATGACGGCGCGCGCACATTATCTATATCGGATCCGAGGGCGGTGGTGAGCCGGGTTGGGGGGCAGGGGAAAAAGAGGCGCTGGGCGCATTGGCGGGTATCGACGTCATTTTATGAATCCGGTGTTGCCAATTCCTACTTTCAAAAGGAACTTGCTGCCTTTAGATTACATTGAAGTTAATGTTTTGAGCGTATTTAATTTATTTTCATTAGGTGTATCTTGCATTTTCAAAAATAAAAACGAAATGATTTAATTATTGAAAACTGCATACATTCTCTATTTTATTTGCAGAGATTGATGTTTGATTTAATCATTAATTTATTTCTGCCAACTTCAATGGTCAGTGATTTCAGAGCTCGCATTATAATGTCTTCTGTTGTAAAAGATGCAATGAAAGAATTTCAGGATCAAGTTGAAACTTTTTCCGTTCTTACCAACGATGGAATCGGGTTTATTTGCTGGCTTGTGGCCTCCAACTGAGGTTTGAATGCCGGTAGTGGCTGAATTTTAAGAGATATCCCAAAGTGCTCTATACATGGCACCCCCTTGGGTGTAACCCATTGGCTTATTTTGTTAAGAGTAGGTTCATTACATTGCTGGGTTTCCTTCCACCATTCTCTTATTCCCTTAAATCCTCCATCTACCAAACCACCCCTTACCTATGGTGCAAATGAAAGCAGCTCAGATCACCTCGCATAATAGCTTCTACCTAATACTCTTTCAATAAAGAACGTAGGTTATTTAAGAAGATCGAAATGGCATCAGTGCGCAGTGTAGTGAATGCATTAAAATTACCTCTCGACTAAATTTTCATTGTTTTAAGTCGCGCTTAAGTATACTGCGTTTACCTATGCAGTATTAGCAGGTTGGATTGGTACCTTCATGTGCAATAATAAATTTAATTGCGCTGATGGAGCAGGGGTAAATGCTGACTAATTTAACAGCGCGTGTAACGGCTTTGAATACTTTCGCCCCCTATCGCCCGCACCTTTTACCTCATGAACGTGCGTCAGCAGGTCTCACACAATCGCGATATCATTGAAAGGACGAAAAGTGGAGCGAGGTGGGATAATAACTGGAATGGCAGCAAAATGTGACAGTAAAAATAAAAAGGGAGCCGAGGACCAAATGCACGCCAGGTCGGCGGTCGCAGCAGACAAGGTTGGCAGTTGGCAATATAATGGGATCGCCCCAGAGTCAGGGAGCGGCCAGGGCTAAAACCTATCTCAAAAAGGGTAACATGGCTTTCAACGTCCGCTACCCCATAATCCCTTTCCGCTCTCCATCCGCATCCTCCCCGCCCTCTTTTCCTGCTACCCTAACCCCGTCGCCACCCCAGAGCCTTTTTAATTGGAATTGGAGAAACGCACACAAGGCAAATTGTCAGTATTTCCCCTTTCTCTCCTCCACCGCCACCCCTGCGAACATTCCTCTCCCGGTAGTCATACTCCCTTCACTATTCCCCTCCCATGGTCCGTGCGCGGTGTATTTATTTATGATATACGCGGCGACACTAAAACGCGCAAACTGAATATGCGCCATCCATTCCATCCTCTTCCCCCTTTCACGTTCAACTCCCCCTTCTCAAATTCTACCTTTCTAGCGTTGCTGGTCGTGGGACGAGCGGAGCAGATGTTTCCCGCGAACGTTTTGTTGACTGGCCCAGGTTTTTCATGCATGTACTATTTTTATTTTAGACATCGCGTAATCATATTAATGCCTCAAAATACCTCTGCGTTATATTTGGAGTTATCCAGATTAAGAGCATTTATTTTAGAAGCTTCATTGACCGCCATAAAGGGATTGCATAATTTAATTAAAAGAGACAAGTTGGGAAATTGAGAATGGTCGTTGACGTCGCACAGGTTGGTAAGATCAAAGTCAGAATCCTAATAATGTAATAACCATCATTTTAAAGTCTCAGGCCCTTTTATATTTTTATTTTACTCCACGAACTCGAGTGATGGATTTAAAAATTATTTCATTTTCTATAGTGTCTCTTTGCGTGAACAGAATGAAGAAGGCAGTTCACCTTTTCTAATGCACTCTGAATTTCTCAAGAGGTCAACTCTTATCTCGAATGATGTTGGTTGATATTGGAAAATAAAAGAAAAGGTTAATCGGTAGCAATTAGATATGGCCGATGATTACATTTCTATAAAAAAACATCGCCGCTCTCTAATAATCACTGCGGGACTGTTGTTCACTGTTATTTACCATTTCGTCGCAACCAATATTCGTTCTGGGATGGTCAAATAACAGGTTTTTCCTCATCCTTCAGGTCTTTATTTGCCGCGAGCGGTTCAAGTAAAGAAATGAAAACTCTCCCTTCGGGACCCTATAAAATTGCAGTAATCGAGTAACATAAGCGAGGAGTAGGCTGTTAATAGCATCGTGGAGGAACGCTACTGTAAATAACGATTTTGAATGGTATACACTTTATCTTATGCTCTGTACGTACGATATTTTTACCGCAGTAAAAATCGGGAGTCTTCAGAAAATAAACTGAATGATCGTGAGAATTAGGAATTTGGAAAAATTTAGTACACCGTTTTTAGAAATAGCACATAGACACACCTTAGTAGAAGCATTGTGTGAATAAAAATATTTTCTTTGAGTGTCAATATATTGATAAATCAGTGCTAATATTACCATACAGTCAACCCTTAAATTTCAAGGAACACTTTGTAAGAAAATATTATTTCTCCTGCAGATCTTTCTCTGCTTTGGCAGATTCTAGTGTATCGTTTTCGTACATTAATTATGTTTTATCAATAGGAAAAAATGTATGATTTCACCGAAATTTCTGCAATGAAAATATAAAATTTTTGAGTGCAATTCAGTGTAGTTTAATGAAAAGAAATTATGAGTAATACATTAAAATGTTCTGCTGAATCAATAATGGAGATATTGTCATTCTTATCAAAATGTTACAAATAGCCTTGCGAAAAACAATGCTTTTTTTTTCTTAATAAACACTGGGTCTTTTTCCAGATTATAGTGACTATGGGGTATGGACGAATGTGATAAAGTGACAACAGATCAATTAGTCGAACTTACGGATCAAAATATCGATACGACCATGTTAAGAGCTTCCGTACATTTCAATGATACAAAATGTATTTTTTTAATCATTAGCATTCAGAATAACTCAATAACCTCGTGAGATTTACTTGTAGATGCCGTTTATTGATATTTGCTATTATGGACCTACGATGAATATCCATTTATGGAGGTCAAAATGACCAGTCTTCTGGATATAGTTTTCATTTCAATGACACAAGAGAGTGGCATGTCTCTCAAATGCACGCATTTCAGATAAATGAATTTCTTTCTCTCTGTCGAGAGAGACGGTTTGGAAATAGAGAAAAAGATAGCTATAAAATTTTTGGTAAGCATAAGGTAATGAGTTAATTATGAAACCTGTGTTACCTTAGTCATTAGTGACGTTTTTAAATTTATATTAGACAAGAACTTTGAGAAATCGCTAAGAACACTTGGCAAATTTAAAATTCCCACCTAATGAGAAACATTGAAACCCGTTTCAACTAAGTACCAGTTAATTTGATAGGACAACATTCCTCACTATTCAGTTAAGCATTATTAATAATTAATCACCTCTTCAATTATTTATTCAATGATAAGCATTCAATCAAAAGTATCTATATTGCCATTAACATGACAGTTGAACACGGATTGCTGTTGATTTGTGTCCGGAAAACAATGGCCAAATGAGGAAATGATAGTGATGAAGTACCGATTAATTTTTTTTATGAATGAACCGGGATGCTGTGTAAGTAATACACTAATACGGAATTCTTTTAGAAACGTGACTTTTTTTATAATAATGGCTTATAATTATTCCTTGTCGGGGACTCGCACATGAATGCCTTTATTAGGCGCAATATCCTGGGGAGGGGAAGGCACGAGCTACATGTGTCTGAGCTCGTATGCCATGGCGGCAGAAGAGAATGGAAAGGGGCAGTGAGTGTGTCTCGGGAGAATAATTGCGGAAGGGAAGTTTCCTTGCCGAGATTGAAGGCGTGGTGGCCGAGACTCGTGGGTCGCAGGAAGTGGGGGCGAGAGATAAGCCCTAGGGATGTTGCGGATGCGCGGTGGGACGGAAGGGACGCTGCTGACATCCACGCATCGTTTCGGACGTAGCGAGACAAGGATAAGACGTTGGGAGAAGGTGGTCGCCTCTAATCCGAATTCCCTGGGTTAATGCACTTTTAAATATAGCCAGTTGATTGATTCATTTCGAAGGATGGCGATATGCCTCTTCACTGGTTACGTATTTCATAGCATCGTTATTGCGTCTAACCACGCTTCCGAATCGCTTAGGATGCAACACATTATCATCGTTTATCTAATAATTTGCGTAATTAACGAAGGAATTTTTATGATGAGCGCTCGCAAAGGAAAGAGAAGTGGAAACGAGGTCCGTGTATCCTACCATTTAATTTGCTTGACATTGTATTTGTCATCGCAATCGTGCAAGAGTGAAATGCACTATTAGCTCACATGATATAACAAGTAACTTACATAATACAAATTCTAACCCATATATATTATCTCTTATTCTGTTTAGCATTCCAGAAAGTTTTCATGGCTCATGTTAATTTCCAGTTAATTCTTTGGTTTCGTCAGTGAGGGAAATAATCCACAGGAATTTTGAATTACCAATTAAATAGTATAGAAATATTAACATGTCCATTTGTATGTACGTGTTCCATAACATTAACTCTGATTGTTGATTTGTAGAAAGACGTTTCTTCTCTTTCTCTCTCTAACATATAAAAAAAATAAATATTTGAGAAAATTCCTTTGGAAAGTATAAACGCTGAGCAGAGTAGCGAAACATTTCACCCAAAAGTGCCGTCAAATGCTTAGATTTCTTTTTGTCGGCCCTCTTATTATTTATCTTAATTTCTGCTCTTAACTTGCCTCCTGTCTAATGAATACCTTTTGAGATTATGGGACTTTCATTAATTATGGGATTATCATTTCATTTTTGGAAAGAAATTAAAAGTCTCATATGAAAGAGGAGTACTCATTCTAAGCGAGTCTGTGATGTTTCCCTTTTGAGCGAGCAATGAGAGAATACCATTTTAAGAAGAAATGTTGATTAATGAAAGTGTTGTAAACGTGAGTTCAGAAGATATAATAGTTAACGGTAATTATGGATCGTGCGATTACAGAAGAGGCCAGTTATGGCAAGGGAATATTAATTAAATATTATTTAATGTACCAAAGGATCTTCTTCACCTCTTTCAGAAAGATACTCGTAGCAGAAGAATTTTAAATTCTGAAAGAAGAAGATCGAGTCCGAGGAAAGACGAGGTCCTTCCTCTCCTCCGATACTTTCCCCCATCCAGAAACTTATGGCTCTAAAATTGTCGAACATAAGCATCTGCATCGCATTCCACGTTGGGTATCGCAAACGCGTTGACCTCTCGGAATCACGGTGTTAATAAACGGAATTGATTTCGCATCGCAACAACGTTTATACGTCGTGCATGCAACGTTACATCGCATGCTCAATGCAGTGAATTGCAAATCCGCGATAAATCGGATCACACTCCCCGACGGCTTGACATCGCTATGTGAAATTGCTCGAAAATCGCGCGCATCGTTATAGATGCGTCGCTAAACCGCATTCCTTGAAAGTAGGCCGGTGCCGGCACCCGTTTCGATTCCTGGCTCTCACTGAACCGCAACCCCCTCCTCACGTACCTAATGTCGAATGATAACGCATTGCCACGTAGGCATCACCTCTTGATATACGAGGGTCATCCGGAAAGTAGTACCCGTTCGTGCTGACGACGCGAGTAGCCGCTGGACGAGGTCAGATAGCTTCAGTGGCTTGTCTGCCTTCTCTGAGCCAAGTTGCGTGACGCTAGCATTGCCTGTGTTGTTTCTGTGATTGTTTACAATGTTTAAAAAAATTGAGAACGCCGCCAGTTGTGAAGTGAGGGCAGTGATTAAATTCCTCAATGCAAGAAACGTTCGCCCATGTGATATTCATCGCCAATTAAAGGAGGTGTATGGAGACAATGTAATGGACGAGTCGTCTGTTCGGCGGTGGTGTCGCAACTTCAACATGGGGAGGGGGAACACACACGACGATGAGCGTTCGGGGAGACCGTCTGTCATTACAGACCAACTGGTGAGCTCAGTTGACGAATTCGTGAGGAACGATCGGCGCGTCACAATTGATGACATCTGTGAGCATTTTCCCAATGTTCCTCGAACAATTGTTCATGAAATTGTTAAACACCATCTGCATTATGCAAAAATTTGTGCAAGATGGGTCCCTCGCGTATCTCAATGAGCTGGCGGCGAAGGACTATGCAGCAGGAATACAGAAACTTGTCACACGTTATGACAAATGCCTTAATTTGCTTGGAGATTATGTTGAGAAGTAGTTTAAAGTATCCTCTTTCAAATAAAAATTTTTATGTTTGTTAATATTTACTTTTGTGTCTTTATTTCACGAACGGGTACTACTTTCCGGATGACCCTCGTATTTTATCGTATATGATTTTTCCATGTCTTTCACTCCTGTAGACTATCATGTTACTGGAAAAAAGTGTAAAATCGGTACTTTCTAGTTTGACTTAGAGGTACTTACCCATTGCGAGAAGAACACTGAGTGAAATTTTCAAAGTTGAAATTTTTCTTTCCATGAGAAAAAAGTGAGTGGAGAAAACTAAAAATAAGTAGCAAAATGGCGCAAGTGCACATGAGAGAAAAATACTCGAAATAATAAAAAGCAAAAATATGCCGCACATTATTCGGTGCCTAGTCAAGGATGGTTTCTCTTTCTATTCAACATAGCAGCCCCAATCGTGGGAATAGGGAGAGGGAAATGAAGGACGGTGGAGGTCGAGGGGGGAAAAGCGACGCCCATCTGTCGGGAGCGGCTGCGGCCGGCACCCCCGCGGCCCGCGTCACTTCTTTAGGATGCATCCGCCGAGTATCTCATGTCCTCTCCGTCGAGGGGCTCCGAGGAGAGTGATTCGATTCATTTCGCCTCTCCTCAGGCGCATTTCCCCGCGACAACTATATCGCCCTGTAACTTCGTCCTACCCGCCGTCCTCCCGTTAGAGCCGTGAGAACACTCCCAAGCCCACAAGCATGTCCGTTGTCGGCTCAATTGTTTAATAAAGCTTTATCAAGTCTCTCCACGTGCACGATCTAAGAATGCTTTTGAGTTTCTCCTCCCCATAATTCATGTTTCGCTCGTCGGCCGATGTTCTCGAAGCTTTTCCCGCGTGAAATTTCACCGAGATGCTGCATCGGCATCATCGGAATGGTAGTGGTAACATTACTGTACGAAAGCCATAAATTGTACGGCGGGCAATAATTTGTTGTATGAAATATTTGCAGTACAAATTGAAGATGGGAACAATTTGTCTCGGTGTTTGTGTGTTAATCTGTGATCCTCTTGATGGTCGTCTGGTAGCGTAGGTAGATTTATAACTTGACTTAAATGGATAATAATTTGTTTGCATTGAGTATTTTTAAAGGAAAATTAAATATGAAAGCAATTTGTCTCACTTGGTATCCATCTCTCTTAAGACCACCATTTATTATTATAAGTTTTCTGCGTATTAGAGCCAGGTTTTGACGTTTCTGATAATTCATTATAGCCTTAGACCCACAGGAGAGTTCGAAAAAACTCAATTTGGAACAATTCTTCAAAACATTGACGATCCCTCCCGGAAAATTCATTAAAATTCCCTTCCTCACATTCTCCTACTTTTCAGCCCCCACCCCTTTTATCCCGTTCACATTGTTATTCTCTTCTTCCCTCTTCTCTGTTAACCAAGCGTTGTCCCTTCTACTACATACCTCAAAATGCGAATTCCTCTAATATACCTCCGACATCCATTTTTTCTACCTTGTATAACTTTTCCTGCAATGTCTAATCATGATATCCTGATTAATGATTGTTTGCGGTTCACCGACGTAAATCATAATTAATAAGTAATCAAAATGTGAAGTCGATGGCCAGTAAAATGTCCATCAAATCAATAATCAATGAATTTGAAATGACAGAAAATATCTTCAAATGATACAAATTATTCTTAATGAAGAGATGGATTTTGAATTTTAATTGGCAGTGACCTTATGCCCACTCCAAAAGGTTAGTTACTTATTGACCTTCCATTACATTTGGTGACTTTTTTTTCGGTAATCTATCGTACTTGAAAATTTCCCTGTGGGTCGCTGTCAATTTTCGTTATGCTACACAAATGAATGCTGTTAGTGAAACCTGGACTTGCACTTTCGCTCTAGGTATAACGCGGATTTTCTTCTCCCGAACGCATTAGGCTTTCCCGCTCCATATTATGCTAATCCCACTTGCACTCATTCTAATCCCCTCGTGTGGACGACCGAGCTCGTGGACGGAATCGCCACGAGTAAATGGGAGCCCTGAGCCACATGAACTTCCCCCTTAACCAGGAAGAAGGGGACGGGGCAGAATGGCCCGGAGGGAGCCGTTTAGGGCGCACCATTGACTTTGCGGCCCAGCATGCTGTTCGGAACGCAGTGGCCGTAATCGAGGGGTAGATGAGGTAAAACTGAAGAATATTTGGTTAGAGGGCGAACAGGAAGAAAAAATTCGAGCAAATTTTCGCATCAAATCATAATTTATTTGCGAACCGTTTGAAAATCTCTTCTTAATCTCAAACATTGAATAATAATGACGTTGATAGCATACATTTTATATTTTAATGTCACAGAAATTTCTGATAATGTTAGCGGTAATTTTAATGGATTTGGAAAAGATAATACTTTGTTCTTCCACGTATATTTTATTATGCACGACCTAGGTTTTGGCTTACAAAGTCATCATCAGGACTTCGCAAGTAGAAACCTAGGTCGTGCATAATAAAATATACGTGGAAGAACAAAGTATTTTCTTTTCCGATATGAATCGCTTCCACAAAGTGAAACCTCAAACCATTCTATTTTAAAGGAGCCTGAGGGATCTAAAAATCAGTTGAGTTTCTCAATTGAAAACGATAATTACGTAAATTTCTTAATTTTCAGATTTAAACAGTGGTTACATTGTCAGTTGTACTTATATAGTCAATTCAAGTATGGTTGTTTAATTGTCTATCCTGTCATTAAAATGAATTACAGCAAACACATTAGTGTCATTTCAGTGATCAGATGGAAAAGATTATTATTATTATTAAAAATAACATGTGCTGATAGGCAGTGTCAGGTGGCACACAAGTCCCAAATAATCGCAAAAGATAATAGATAAAATCAGACTTCAAAACACAAATCTCTTTAACAAAAGTGAATCCCCATCCCATTTACATACATTAATCAGCAAGAAAAAAAGATAAATTAAAAAAATTAAGCTATTACATATAATACAATACACCACACATCAATCAAATTATTACATATATTCCTTACATCTATTCTTAAAAGTACACACTCTGTTAGGAAAGGGCTCGAATATTTTTGCAGGTAAGGTGTTCCAATCAACAATTGTTCTATTTAGAAAAGAAAATTTTTTTATTTGTTCTCTGTGCCCGGCATTTTACCTTAAATTTGTGGTCATTTCTCCCTATAAAATTTGGGTTCCCCGCCTCTTTCCTAAGATCTATCCAAGCTTTCTCCCCCTTCAGAATGCAGAACATTCCACAAAGTCTGCTTACTTTTCTTCTAGTTTGTAGAGGTTCCCAGCCCAGCGTTTCTAGCATGTCAGACACACTATCCATCCTCCTATGCTTCCCCAGTACATATCGGGCAGCCTTTCTTTGCACCTTTTTCCAGTTTTTTGATATGACCTTCTTCATGAGGGTCCCATACAAGAGAAGCGTACTCTAAAATTGGTCTTACTAGGGCCTGATACGCCTTCTCCTTGGTTGCTCTAACGCTCCCTTTGAGGTTTCTCATTATGTGTTAGATCCCATGGAAATTCGATGGAAAACGTTTACATAATGCGGTGTCTACACATTTCAAGTTCCGACAGCATGTAGACACTCATATTTTTAGCCGCCTTACTGTCACGGATAAGATAACACAGTGGCAAACTAAAATATTTTAAGGAATTTGTTTACGACATTTTGTTGAAATAGAATAATTTTTCATTGTGGAAACGGATGCCATATTGTTTGAAATCTGAAGAAATCTTCCTCAGTAATTGATTATGACTCATTGTTTAATCGAAACTTTGGAAAACATTTGGGGACCAATCAGCATTATAACAATTAGGTCCCAAATATAAAAATAATTATGATCATAAAACTGAGCTTAGAGAACAGTACTTGTAACGCCTCGGCACTTCTCGTAATTAATCGCACGGTCGATTGATCAGCTATAGGGAGGGGGAGGCTTGAAGTGTGGGCAGATGGGAGTGCAGTGGAGTCGGGTGCGGAGGCTCATCCTGGCCCTCCCTCCCTCCTGACCCCGGGCCAAGACCCTGGCGACTCTGCGCCTGAGGGTGTGTGCCGCTCGAGGGATGCGGAGAGATCGCCGGGTTGGAAGGAGGAAGCAGGGGGTGGTTTGGTTGTGGAGGGGGAAGGATGGAAACGCCGCCGTGGTATAATGAGCTCCCGTCCTCGGGGGCCACTTGAGGGGGAAAGGCGGCTCGGGGAGTCCTCTCTCTCTCTTCAGTTGAGGCCCCAGGGGGGAGGGGGACGGTCGGAGGGGTCGCGATGAAGAAGAGGGTGGGGGATAAGAGGGGGGTCGTATTGGAAGGGCCCAGCGACGTCGCCTTTTGTAGGTCGGCAATAATAAGAGGGAGCGAAGTTGTGAGTGCTTGTATGGGTGCATTCGGGTCACGTGGTCTACTCCGTCCACTACCTCTCCCCTCCCTTTTCCGCCGCACCCTTTACGGGCTGCTGTACAGGACAGGAGTGAGCCGGGAAAACACGAGCGTTCTACTTCGTTTCCGTGAAGCAGGCAGGGCGGGTAACGGACCAGAAAAATGTCCCACATCGGTCCGTTTGGTTTTGAACTATTAAATTGATGTGCGAAAGTGGAGGTAATCGTTCACACGCAAAAAGTTTAAAGGTTTATTTTTTATTATTGATGCAATAAAGCAATCAATTCATCTCACAGGAACGATCATAAATCTCGTGGTCAAGGCGGAAATACATCGGGAAAATGTCTGTCCTGGTGAAATTTAATGGGCTGAGAAGTTGGCCCATCCCTTTACATCTCCGAATTCCTGCTTTTGTTCTGCATCCTCATATCGCTTCTCCAACGTCCCTTGGAATAATATGTTGCTCTTTATTTTAAACCTCTGGTCACATTGAATGATAAAATGCTCATATTCGACCGTTAAAAAATGCTACAATGATGTTGAACTACGGTGGGGGTAATAATATTCGGAGTGAAATACAAACTACAAATTTATTGTTCAATTCTCCCTGGATGTACTCCACCAAGTGACCAACAACACTCAAGGCTGGTGTGCGCTGGCGAATGACATAGCGTCACCTGGACCTGAATACCTACACCAGGGAATTGAAAATGTCTTGTCCAGAAGGTCGTTACATTCATTCCTCGAGGATGTGTCCAGAGCGTTAAGTGCTGCACCGTGGACGTACGGATCGGAAACAAATGGAAATGGAGTTCTCGACCTACCCACAATCTTTGGGTGAAATGAATAATGAAATTTAATCGCTTTCGGAGTCAAGTTTCTACGAATATATAGGAGCCCTTGGGGAAGCCGCGATGGGAGATAAAAGACACGACGGCTTCCTACAGAGGTGGGGAGAGGCTAAGAAGGGCGGTGGAATATTGAGAAGGGCTGCGGGAGGTGAGCAAGCACGTGTTCCTTTGCCTTGTAACATAGGAGGATGGGGTGAGTACCGTGCATAATGGAGGGAGGGTGGCAGTTGTTGGTGCTCAAGTTGGTGTGGAGGCTGAAAGGTGGGCGGCGGGGAGTTAGTTATGTGCCTTCTTCGATGATGATGGCGGAGGATGAAGCGACGAAGCGGAAGTGGAGAGTGGTCATCCTGAGCATGCTTGGAAAAAACCATTTTAGGTTCATACAGGATGGGTATAGGGGACGTAAAACAAACCAATATATGCTTCACCTTCAAAAGATTAACTCCATTCCGCTTGAGAAATGGTTTATTCGTGGAAGGAACGTGCAGAGCTCTTGTGGCGGTCCTATAAAAATACCTGTGCCAATCGGTGTCAGGTTACAGCCCGTCGATTTCAGTCATTATTTAGTCCGTCGATGGCTCTGTTGAAGATATGTTGCACAGCGACCAAGCAGTGACGAACTTCTAATGGGGCATTGAGTTTTCTTTAACTGCCTCTTTCGAGCAGCACTATTACGGAATGGGCGAAATCCTCCTTTTCCAGTTCGCTCTCTGTAAACGAAGGCCTCCAGAGAGATTTATTGGCCATTGATAAGGTGGTATTTCTCTTTGGCCGGCCACAGAACCCTTCTAAGAATTGGTGACCATGGTTTGTGGTTACTATCAGGCTGTGTGATCTTTTACTGTTGAATTTTTAATCGTAAAAGGCGTAGGCTCTCTAATGTGGGAATGAAATTGAATTAAATAATTTTCATATAGTTACTAACACTTGCCATTCCGATAAAATAAAACGGCAATATAATTTAGGGCAGATATAATGAATGTAATACATGAGTATAAAAGTCTATTTAAAATATCAGAAGAGACTTCGATAGTACGTTCAAACATAAATACTTGTTTCATTTAGCAGCACCTGCATCTAGAGCGAGGGCCTTGCATAACCAAACTTGAATCCTACTAAGATTGAATTGAACATAATTTTTAATCCATTTTTTTGTGCAGCTCGGTTACTTTTTAGACGTTCGTTCCAAAATACTCTCAGTTCAGGAAACTCTCATTTTATTCATACAACTTTGGCGAATCGTGTTTAGAGGGTTCGTTTCCGCAAATTACCACTACATATGACGGCGAATAAAAAGACTGCCGTGACGGGATAAAAGTCAATAATCTTTTCGTCATAGCATAAAAGGGCGTTAATAAGGCAGAGAGGGGGCGGTGCGAGGGGGCAACCTGCGGGGAGGGGAGGCGCTCGCTCTCTTTCCCGTGGGCCCCGTGGAGGGAGTGGAAACTGCAGTCGTCTGAGCGGGACTACGCGAGAGCGGCGCCCCGGCTACAGCGACCGCGCCGTCCGCCGCTTGCCCCTCGCGCACCGAATGCAGGAGCGCCGCCGCTCGGGGAGAAGGGGGTTAGGCGTTGTGCAGAGTGGGGTGGGGGGCGTACCGGAGTCCTGCAAACGACTGCCGACGATGCTCGATCGCAGCTCGTCCGAGTGGCGGATATATTCCATTGCCTCCGGCGGGCGATTCCCTCCACACGGTCGAAGTTTACGAGAAACGTCGCGGGCTCCACGCAAGGGTGCCGTCCTTTAATTATCTGAGGCCAAATTTGGATTTTTTCGCCCCTCTTTTCACTTTGTTATTATGAGTGAAATATGAACCCCTCTTCCCCACCTAATGTCGCAACTATTATTAATATTTAGTGGGCATCTTTTTTTGATAAAAGAAAAAAGCGTGCATAGATTTGATGGAAGCGTTTTTCACTAAGATTGCTAATCAGTTCAGTGATTTGTTTATGTCGAAAAATTACCCTAGGTGAAAAAGGATCGCAGATTATTTAGTTTAGAAATATTAGAAAACTTACGGTGAAATAAAAGACATTTCAAGGTATTTTATGAGTAAATTGAGTAGCTTCAGGCGTGATGTGGTGGAAGTCGAACATAATGAATAACTGATTGAAGCACTTTTCCACTTGATAGTGGAATCAAGTGGATAAGTGCTTCAATCAGTTATTCAGTATTTTATGAGGTTGATTAAAGCTGAAATAGTAATTGTGCAACCTTAATGTCATGAATTAAAATTTGCACACTATCTCATATGTTGATTAAGGGTAGTTAAAATTCTTCCTTCATAAACAATACCTGAAATAATGCCATGATATATCGTATGTGCCTTCATCCTGATTCTTTCCCCACACCTGTCGTAAGTAAAAAATGAAATATGCACCCGTCCCTTCAAAAGTCTGTCGTACCTTGGAGTTTAAGAAGATATGACAATTGATCGCCCCGTGCACGTTTCCATGACTCCGCAGGCTCGATTCCAGGCCCAGTGTGCCACATCTGAATTAAAGATCCTGAATCTGAGATGACCGGCCTAATCGTCGTTCCTGAGTGCCTCTCTCTCCCCATCCGTTCACTCGCATCGCGACTTACCGCTCCCATCCACTGCTCACTCCCTCCTCCCCCTTCGCTCCAGGCTCGCCCTGCAGGTCTCGCATTCACGTCCAGTCCCCGCGATTATGTTCCGCCGAATTTACATGATTAATCCCCGGTACTATGGTCGTGATAAACCGTGCTGGTCGATGTTTTCCCACCCCGATGCGGGCCACCGACATAATTTATTAAGCTAAAACTCTGGAAGACCTCCAAAAATAATTCCGATGCGCGGAAATTAAGCAGCTTAAGGACGGACGACATTTGAAACTCTAGAAAAATTGACTCCCCTCCTTTTGAGTTAGCAAAACCCTGGCCTGGTTAGTTTTGTGGGAAACATGCCAGCATATTAATTCAAAAATCACAAGTTCGAGCCTCCCTCCCCGGCGGGGTTGCATGATGTATAGCTCTGGTGACCCGGGGAAATTCGATATCAAACCAAAATAAGCTCGCATAGGGATCTCATATGGGCACATGGGTCTCCGGTAGCGTAGTTGTATTTCTACGCGGTGCTTCCTGAATCGAAGTAATGATCACACAATGGATGGTTAGTGTAATTATATCATCTCAATTTTTCGGTGGTTTCAGCTAACGCTGTGAAAACCCGGATAATACCATTACGTAAGTACTTTCTGATCCTCATTACGAACGATGAAAGGTCTAGCATGCATTAAAAAAGCCCAATTTAAAATTGTGATAGCGTTGGGAGGCTTTGACTTAGTTCCGTCGTGCTTTTAAGTCGCGTTGACCTAGAATAGGCTGGGGAGTGAGTCTTGTGTTTCTCTCCGAAAGGGTTGCCGCCGCTTTGGACGAAGGAGAGAGTAGGGTGGACGGGGATGCACTGAGGGAGGGAGGGGCGATCTTTACAAAGGTCGCAGACTTATCTCCGTCGCGATGAGGGATCCTCGTGTACGCGGGGACACCTTCTGCAGTCGCGGACTTTTTATGGCCTCAAGCAATGAGAGGTGGAGGTAAGGGATGGTTGTGTGGAGCCGGCATGTCTTGTGAAAATATGACTCCAACTCTCACCCGAAGAAGCAACTGTTCTGGGACGGGTAATGAATGCGTGCACGGTCTACTTAATTAAAACCCATGTGTCTGTGCTATACCTGCTTATCTTACCCGACCAGCCACGCGGACGTATTGCAAGGTTGTTAGGGCTCCTGACTTCAATTTCCATTCACCATTCGAAAAGCCTTGGTTCATCATAGTTATGACTCATAACTCAACATTGGAAGCGGTAATAGTGAATTGCAGGAAGTTCCGAGGGTTAGACATTCTCAAAAGGAAAATTAGATGAAATAATGTAGATATATAACGGAGGTGTGGGGTTTTAGTCTTGGATTTATTGGCGAATCGAATAGAAAGTAAAAATCGATTTGATACAATAATTTCTTAGATCTTTCAACTTGAATGTATATATGTTTCTAATACGTTTTCATCTAGGTCATATTACCCTGCGTAGTGAAGAGTAAATCTTTACCCATAAAGTACGGGTTTCCCTGTAAAACCGAGTGTTCTTCACCATTCTAAAAAATTCTTTTACTGTCTCGCTGTTTTCGCGAATGGAACGAATCCACCCGAGTATTGTTTTACCGATTCTCATTTAAGGGTTCCTGCGATGGGTAAAATAGATTTGTGTCGGTGCGCAGTGTAACGTCTAACTAGATGGACGGTATTTTGCTCTTAAAGTGTTCCCACGGGAGCCGACTTGTGCCCGCAGTACCACTTTAAAAAAGGGCTGCAGTCCCGTTGGATCGAATTCGGTCTCTTGGAGTGGGAAGCTTTTTCCCGGTAGGCAACGCATAGATCCGGCCTTAGCGTCTTATTCAAGTCGAAGATGCCTTCGGGCGCTCAGTTGGGGGCATCTCGCAGCATTAAGTAGTGAGAAAATTCTGAAACATAACGCTGGTAGCGCTACAATTATCGCTTCCGCTACGTGGTTCCGGTTTCCGTAAAGTGGAACGTCACGGTGCTGTCTGATGGCCTGGCGGTTGAAGTACCTTAGAATATTTTTCCAAAAGATAGGGATGTAATAATTTGCGTTGTCAATAACCGAATGACCGAGGATATCACGAGCCCAATACCCCCAAGTAGTTCTGCGCAGCTGAGATAGAATTTATTTTGCACCAAACGATTTGTCGTCAATCAGTAGAAGTGATTGGTTGTTTCGGGCTCCCTCGAGTGAATCTCCTCCTTGAAACTGCCTGGGGCTTAAATGCTAGTACACCCGAGTCAAATCCACCGTGACCAATCCCCGAGACGAATTACCCCCCTCTTGAATGATTTCCCCCACTCTGCCGACTTCGGAATTTAATCCGAATGAATCTGAATTGAAGCTAATTGAACGTGGCGTCTAAAAACAAATTCCACGGAAAATCGTGAGGCATTCGGAGCCATTACAAAATCCTCAACTCCATGGCTATTTTTTATAAACGCTTCTTTAAACCTTTGATTGTGGACCTCTCGGCACTTAATACCCTAGGGATGAGTTTTGATCGAAGATGTTTTTTCTACCGCAGTAAGGGAAGTGCTGATTGATACTTATTTATGAGGTGACCGTAACTCCTAAGTTCCTAAGGTCTCCACAAGCCCCCCTTTCCCGGGATATAACGTAAGTTTCAAATCAAATGGAACAAGGAAGAGATAAATATCAATTTGCTTTAAGATATCCTGCTCAAGATTCGGGCAATATTTTAACCAATAACGGAATTAAATGTATTTCCAGTGAACAAATGTGTCAGTTTTTACATTCGAACTTCACCTGAATGTTTTACCTGGTTGTTTTAATTCCTAGTGTATACGAGGAGCCATCGTTTTGGACAAGGGAAAATTTCATAGTTATGTACATATTCATGCTTCAAAAGACTCAAAGTGAGGCTAAAAACATTTTAAGCTGCACTAAAGAAAAATATTAAGGAAAACAAGCAT
This sequence comes from Hetaerina americana, assembly GCF_022747635.1. Lineage (NCBI taxonomy): Eukaryota > Metazoa > Arthropoda > Insecta > Odonata > Calopterygidae > Hetaerina > Hetaerina americana. The sequence continues at coordinate 38,208,455 of NW_027286070.1, forward strand.
TGATAATGTACAAAAATAAAAATGACATTGGGCTTTGATAGAATGAAAATCGAAAAACCTTTAGAATGAAAAATTACAGCTACAATTTACATTGTTAATTCAGCGTAAATTACCAGAAATTCTGCTTGCTTCAGAGTTTTTTTATTTGCTTTTACCGAAATACGAGGGTCATCCGGAAAGTAGTACCCGTTCGTGCCGCATGAAGTGCTGACGACGCGAGTAGCCGCTGGACGAGGTCAGATAGCTTCAGTGGCTTGTCTGCCTTCTCTGAGCCAAGTTGCGTGACGCTAGCATTGCCTGTGTTGTTTCTGTGATTGTTTACAATGTTTAAAAAAATTGAGAACGCCGCCAGTTGTGAAGTGAGGGCAGTGATTAAATTCCTCAATGCAAGAAACGTTCGCCCATGTGATATTCATCGCCAATTAAAGGAGGTGTATGGAGACAATGTAATGGACGAGTCGTCTGTTCGGCGGTGGTGTCGCAACTTCAACATGGGGAGGGGGAACACACACGACGATGAGCGTTCGGGGAGACCGTCTGTCATTACAGACCAACTGGTGAGCTCAGTTGACGAATTCGTGAGGAACGATCGGCGCGTCACAATTGATGACATCTGTGAGCATTTTCCCAATGTTCCTCGAACAATTGTTCATGAAATTGTTAAACACCATCTGCATTATGCAAAAATTTGTGCAAGATGGGTCCCTCGCGTATCTCAATGAGCTGGCGGCGAAGGACTATGCAGCAGGAATACAGAAACTTGTCACACGTTATGACAAATGCCTTAATTTGCTTGGAGATTATGTTGAGAAGTAGTTTAAAGTATCCTCTTTCAAATAAATTTTTTTATGTTTGTTAATATTTACTTTTGTGTCTTTATTTCACGAACGGGTACTACATTCCGGATGACCCTCGTACCTAAAATTTTATTAAATTGTTTTATCCTTAACTTGAGGTCATTTTCGAGGGTACCAAAGAAACGGACGCATGGCCGCGTCTCTATACATTTTTACGCCTTTTGTATTTTTATATGCTCTTTTTTTCACCAGTGTGATTAATAACCCCTTAATGTTCTTATAAACCGAAAACCGAGCTTACTTTTGGGTTCCTTGTGAAGGGACGGAAATGGGTAGTTGAGATTCCCGGTGATTAAAGAAAGCATCGCGGCATGCACACGTGAATTACAGACACCGTTTGTATTTTTTTATCATTGGCTTAATGCTTGCATTTGAGCCACTTAAATGCTGGTGCTTAAAATTAATGGAGGGTGGGGAATGAAAGGGGGCTGAAGTTTTGGGAGGTGTTAAAGGGGGTTAGGAGAGAAAAAGATACGTGGAGGCGTCGAAGGTTCCCCACGCCGCCGATGAGGGCTGATCTAGAGCGAGCGTCGACTCCTACGTCTCTCTACAACTCTCCCACTCCCGCCCGCCTTTTTTTTCATCGCGGGTTTTTTTTAATTTCGTATGTGCTTGTGCCTTCTTCCAGGATCCCTCCTTCCCCACTAGCCTCCGCTCGTGGGGAAGAAGGGGTCTGGAAGCACTCCGCTCCTCCACCGCTGCCGCGCCCCATCCCATCTCAACCCCCTCTGCTTATTTTCTATGGGGGCATTCGACTGTCTTGAAGACAATAGGAGTATGACAATGTCTGCTATCCCGCACCACGGTCTCTATCCTTTCTAGTGGATTATGATGCCCAAATAGTGGAGTAGTCTTTTCAATAATAGTTTCGCCTATTTTCCGTCTTCATCTTACTCATTTACCTGAAACCCTCCATGTCCATTTCCTCAGGAAATATACCCAAATCTGAAGACAGATACAACGAGAGGAGGTTAATGGGCATTCCTTCCTCCTCTCCAAAATTTTTCGATGTTGCTATGTATAGAAGTGAGTCACTGTGACTTTTTCTTTCCGAATATTGTTATTGGATGCTGTGTTGCTCCGTCCACCCACCAAACTAGAAGATTGGATCCGCCCAATTCCATCATCCGTCAACTTTTCTTCCTCCTCTAATAACTCCATCACTCCTTCATTTGCGTCCTCTAAGCCGAACCAACTGCCCCTAGCGAAAGGTGGGCACTCGGGGATATGTTTAAAAGAACCAAGAACTTTTATAGTAAGAGACAGATATTGTCGCTGATTTGAACCAGCATACGACAACATCATTAATGGAAACGGTGCGAGACTGCATATAATCATAAACCTTGACGAAAGCTCAAAATGGAAAAAGTGGTACAAAAATTGACCTCTTGAGCTCAAATAGATCCAACTTCATAAATTATGGTCAAGAATCAATCGTTATTTGGTAGTTTTGATTGGCGGATATTCTTAGACGCTTTAAAGTTACAATAATAAGTAGAGTTTTAATTCCGTGTCCCTGAATTCCTCGTTTTTCGTAATAAACGAGACTTAGCTAAATGAGTTCACACCTTTTTCAAAGACGTTTTAAAACATTTATCTAAATTTTTCTGCAATTAATTTCATTAACCTTTATTTAACCAGGAGATAATATTCATTCATTCATCAAAAGAGTCTTAAGCAAAACCTATACACGTTTAAATGTTAGGTAGACGACGCTCACTCTCACTCTTTCACTTAGGCACTTGAATGCCAGTTGCTCAACATGGTCCGTGTATCGCGGTCAGAGTATCTCCGCCGTCAGACGAGTGTGTCACTTTGACGCCGCCCCCGTTACATATTTCACGATAACTGAGGCCACTTTGACTCACCCAAATGCCATTCTTTTGTTTTATTTCTCCCTCCCCTACCCCCGTCCCTTGCTCACGCTCCTGAATCACAGCTCCCAGTTCTCCCCAAATCCAGTCACCGAGTCGCATCCCTCATTTCGGCGAGGACGCGACTCATTCGAGTTTTAGTGGTGGCCAATTCATCCTCACGAGTAGGGGGTTTGGCGAGGGGGAAGAAGATGAGGAGGTAGGGAAGATCCAGATTGGGGAAGGTTGGGGGAGCTCACGCACTTCTCCCTCTCCCTCTTTCTCCCCACTCTACCCCTCCATCCAGGGCTCTGTCTCCCCATTCTCTCTTTCCGGGGCAACTTAAAAGAGGAAACACTCCCTTAAGATCCCCATCTTCCTTCCCTCACCCATTCCGAGTTCTATTTTCAGGTACCAGGCTCGCTAAAAACCCTCGTCTCCTCCTCATCGTCTTTCTAACCATCCCCACTCCTATCTCCTCCCGTTTACCTTCTCAACTTCCCCTCCGGTGCGAGAGAGAGAGAGAGAGAGAGAGCGAGGGAGAGAAAGAGAACGAGAGACACACTTCTAAACAGTGGCATGTTCCCGCGGAGCCAATTTAATTAACGTCGACGACGCGATGAATTAATAAACATGAGTACCAGGAGACCGTGCGGCGTCCTTTTTTACTCCTACTCCACCTCTCCCACCTCCGCCGCTGATACCGTGCGAATAGCGATGCGAAAACGATACGGAGGGAGGAATGGTCGCGGAGGGGGTAGAAGGGGAAGTCTGTGAGGAAGAACGGTGGGGTGGCGGGTGATTGAGGGGGGGTGAAGGAGGAAACCTGCGAAGGGGGGTGGGATAGACAAAGACGGATGGGGAGGCGGGGAGATTAATAGCGGCCGGGTGTGGGGGCGGGTAGGGGTGGGGATGGGAGAGCCTGGAGGGTTTCGAGCGGTCGTGGGCCGCCGCTGTTGAACTTGAGATATGGCGGAGATAAACCGTTGGTGGGGGGTTGAGGAGCAGGGTTGGGTTGAAGGGGTGTGGGGGGGGGGAACAGTCCCTCGAGAGTTCTCCTTTCCGATTGCCAACTGCAGAATGCAGATCCTCTCCGTCCCCCTATCCTACCAATCGGAGTGGGGAAGAGGGAGTCTTCGAGCGGTTAGTCGATTGCATCCTCCCGGCAGCCCACGGCGCCACCTTTCTTTTCTACTACCTCATCTTCCCTACCCCCGTCCGCGCGCCCACCCTCGGGCCTTATTTAGGTGCACGCTGAGGCCGCGGGCGCGGAAAATTGAGTATTAAACGAAGGAGAATAGTAGACCCCTTGGTGCTCCGCTGGAGTTTTCTTCCTTCTCGAACGGCACGGCTCGGTGGGGGAATTATCCACGCATCTTCATCCGGAGATAGTGTTAGCGAAAGCGAAGGTTCCTCGCACGTGGAGAATCGTCTGCTCCGGAGAACCCGGTACGTGGCGATAAAAATGTGTCTTAAAATTCAGTCGCGCTATGGCTGTTTCGCTCTTGGCTGAAGTTTGAGGTCATTATTGCTGAGTCAATAGCATTTTATGTAATGTGACAACAATTACGGAATAAGAGTCGTCTTGGAAGAAGTGCCCGTTTTTCAATGACAGAAAAACAACTAATATTTCCCATTTTATTTTCGTAATTCAAGTCATGCCGCTTCATCATCTTAGTCAAAGAATAATGAACGCTATAAATTTTCATGTTATTTATTCTCTAATGCTTCTATGTATAGTCGTTTAAGTCAGCGATTCAATCTTATAAAACAACTTCCTGGGCGAAACCTTATGGTTTTGGGAGTTTCCGCAATCGTAATTATGCCAAGTTGCTTGAAATAAAACCGAATTTGATAGTTACAATTTTACAATGAGAAGGACAGATCTTGAAGTTCTAAATTGATGGGTACAAATGTGTCTTGGCGGGAAATAATGCGCGAAAATTGTCAGCGTAAATTTTTGAAACGTTTTCTTGGCAATGGTTCCATTAATGAATGCATAAGTTAAAAAAAATATTCCCTTGTTTTAGATACCGTGACTTTCACCAAAACTGAATACGGAAAATTCTCAAGTCACACTCGAGTGGAATGATTTGCGGGTTGATACGTCGTTGATGTTGATGGAATAGCCCTGGCGCGTACAAATTCCCCATGCCGTTGGCTTTAACGGGCACCCGCTGCGCCGAGAACACTGTCGATTCGCAAGCAGAGAAATCGGTAAGATGGGAATGGGGCAAGGGCCGTCACAGGAGTGAGAATAGTTGTCCTCAACATCACGTATGGTTGAGGCTATTGACCGTGATTGTGGCTGTTTTCCTAAGTTGTTTCTGGAAAAGAGATGGGTGACACTTTCGCGTCCAGGTTTTACGTCGGTCGGCTGCGACCGAATATCAGTAAAAGAGATTTCAATTTAAATACTAACGACAGAAACAAGCATGGAATTCTCTCTTTATGGGTTCACGCCTCCTTTTCAGTTACCATTTCAAGATTTTCCAGCAGTTTCTGTGAAATACAGAATCGTAGGTATATCATATCAGTACTTAGCAACTTGCTTATTTGAATCGTTTGAACAATAATGGGCATGTTAAAATGAAAGGAATGGCGAAATCATGTACAAATGTGGAAATAATTGTTGAAGTGGATCTTTGAGGAAATTAGTGTACAATGATCTTTCATGTGGCTTAAAAAGAAGCATGAGGACATATTATGACTGTATGAAAGAGGGTTTGAGATTTATTATGGAGGAGAAATAAGAAAACGGTTGGGGAGACAAGGAAGGCTATAGGAAAATATTATCTGTGATTGGGCGTGAGTTTTTTGGGGATTTGAATTGGGGGCAGAAGAGATAATGAGAGGTCGAGGAAATTAAAGCCTCTGAACGAAGAAGGAATGTTAAGTAGGCAGTAAAGGGGAAAATAGCCGGCATTTTGCACGCAATGAGACGGTGAAAACCACAATCGACGCGGGAAGAAAGTAATATAAGACAAAATGTTGTCCATACTGCTCATCATCAGTTTGTACACTGGAACATTAGTGCATTAGTCCACTATTACGTTATCAATTTCATGGAGAATTCAAACGCATTGCTGCACCGTAAATTGTATGTAACTTAATGTGAATTATCGTGATGACAATTAGACTTTAATTACATTAGCTTGGGCCAGATTTAGTGAGACTAAGTAATCGCCTTCCCAAATAAGTGGGAGTTCTTCGAAAAGCTGCTAGTGGAGTCGCTAAATACCTATTCAGTTCCTGGGTAATCGCAAGTTAAAAAAAATGTCATCGGAAAGTTAGTTGGATGTATACATGCTTCTTACCCGATTCAAAAGTTGCGAGGGATATGACGACGTGAAGTGCGTCACCGCTGATTCCAAGGAAGACGAGCACGGGTGAGAATCATGTGGCTTCCCTTCGGGAAAACCTCCTACCACCACCAGTGTCCCAGTGTAAAGAGAGACCGCCGTTTGAGTGCTATAAGTATGTGTGTCCGCGGGAAACGGTAACTGAGTGAGATGAATAAATGAGACACACCTCTCCGTAAAGTTGAGGAGAGATTTCTCCGCAGAGGGGAAGCGGAAATAATAATGGATGCGCTCAGCGCTGCGAGTGAGTACATCAATACACGCTTCGCGACCCTGGAGGAGCGGAAAGAGATGGAGGCGATGGATGTTGGTTTAAGTCGCTCCCTCAGTCCCGCGAGGCCCCTTCTCACAGCTATCCGATGATTGACCCGCGACTTCAGACACTCCTTAGTCGCCCATTATATCAACAGCACACGATGATAGATGAAAGATCTCAAACCTGAAGGGGGGGGGGGGCGTTGAGTCGCGATCGTTTCTGAAACCAACCTCAGCTTTCCTGATCCACGTCCTCTTCACGAAAACCAAGTGAGAACGGAATGAGTGTCCCATGACTCCCGAGACGTTGTGTCTTTTGAAAGCATTTGTAGGCCGGGAAAATCGTTAAAGAATATTACAGCCTATTACTACTACTACTTTGTTTTTAAAATGTTTTCATTATTTTAAGCCAATTCAAGTATTATGTTGTAGAATGACACTGCATCGTTATAATACTTGTAGAACAATTAGAATAATGTTGTGCCTGTTTTCCGTCAAGTCTTTCTCCCAAATAAAGGGGAAGATGTCATTTTTTTGGTGGTGTGATGTAAAAAAAATATATCGCACTGTCATAGTGTACGCTTTTCTCCGTATTGATCTGTTTAGGAATGCTACCTTATCGAGAAATGTCGAGAAAATTGAAGGAATTGATCTAAATTGATAAGCCAGGACTGAGAGAATATTATACCATTTAGCCGTAAAAGCCTATCAAACGTCAAGTGCATAACTACGAACTGTTCAACTAATATCTGTGCCTGCTCAAACGTCTTTGAACAGTATTCCCGTCCAATATTTGCCCCCTAAATTTGAATAATTCATCCCCATGAAACATTTTATAAAACATTAAATAATATCTCGACATCTTCAATGTAATTTGATCGTCCTAAAGAACTCATATCGGAAATTTCGCAAAAAATGGTGTGTTAAAAGTAGCCGAATAACAGAGTGTGCTCATTTGAGAAATCGAAAGACATGGCTTCCGAGCGCTGAAAACCTTCTTCACGGAGATGAGTCACATCTTAGGATTAGCGAGGCGTCACCGCAGAGGACAGCGAAGTCTTCAATGCCGTATTATGACGATATAATGCTGACCTATCCTCGTATTCATCGGTATAAACTGCTGAAAAGATTACGAACCACGCCTCAGAAGGGAAGAGGAAATTGATGTTGAAGGCTCAAACATGGAACATCGAAGATCAGTACTTGTCACCGCAGTCGTTTAAATCCTTATGCTCCATTTTTTTACCTCAGCCAGTCGATACGTGTTCATGACTGTTACTATTATGTGCCGTGACATTTTTACCCCTACGCGGATTCTAAATCCACTTATTGAATCTTTCATGGTGAGCAAAGACGTCTCGAACGCTCCAGCGCTCACGGACAAATTAATATTTAATGAAACTGGCATTTTTATGACCATCGCTTATTGCTCTTTATCGACCTTTTGTTGGGGGGCACCGGGCGAGTTTTCGAAGCCACCTAATGTATTCTGAGGGAACCTTAGCCGTAGATATTTTTCAACCCATCGCAGAAGCATTTTTATGGGCACCTGCAAGACATTTATCGACGTCAAAATGAATTTCCCAGTCCAGAACAGGTATTATCCCTCATGCTAGGGGGGGGGGGACTCGGGCGTACTTGGAGTGGCGAAGGGAGGGAAAGGGGTAAGAATTGGAAGAATGGAAAGAGGGATAGAGGACTTTTTCTTCCTAGCCAACTCCTACTCCTCAAGTCCACACGTGAAATCCCTCAGAAATTCTTCTCGCGAGAGCGTCGTCGGGCCATCGCGATTTCCTTTCTCCACCATCTCCGCGAGGAGCGCGCCAGCGACCGAGCGCGCCAACGACCAAGGCCCGGAGGAGGATGATGCGCGGCGAAGACACTGAATCGCTAATGCGAAAGGCGGGCGATTCCGTATGCTCCCCGTGTTGAGGGACGGAACTTATCTGTCTCTCTCCGCCGTGTGTAGTAGCTCAGGGGCTCAATGGGGCGGGAGGGGCAGGGAGGAAGAGATGGGGGGGAAGGACGCCGTGGTGAATAAGACATTTTGCACGCCTCCCTACTTCCACCCACCGCGCTCAACCCGCCGCCTCCCCCTCCCAAGGACACAAAGGGGCGACAAAATGGACGCCATTAGCGGGGCCTTCTCCATCTATACCTGCCGGGTTTGACTCATTTATTCTCGCAGCGGCGGATGGGGATGGGCAGTGGAAGCGGGGACAGCGCAAAGGAGATGGCCCGGCCAAGATTAGCGCGCGGCGATGCGGCGAGAAACTTGATGGAGGTTCCTGACATCCAAAGTCGCGGTGATCGGAAGTGGGGTTGAGAATCTCGGTGGCGAGGTTGTCGGACGTGCAGGAATTTTAATATTCTTAATTAAATGCCTAATTTTAAGTCTGTATCTCAGGTGATAAATAAAAACTATTTTTATAAACTCAACTATGCAAGAATTCCGATTTTCGACATTTGGGGAGGGGAAGGGAGGTCGTAACCCGTCGAGATAATCTCTTATTAGGCAGCTAAGGAGTCTCCCGATGCAATCGCAAAGTGTTTGAGATTTTGATGTGCTTAAAATGTTCGGAGTCATCAAGGGACGCTGTCAAAGCTTCAAAGCTAATTTTCAAGTACTTCTACTTATTTCATACAGAGCCTTTTCGTGGATAATAGCTTTCGCCGGAACTTATCACGTACTATTTTCACATTAAAACTTATTATAACGGTGTTTTATTTTTTGTTTTGAGATGATTCAATAGGTGACTGGTAGCTTGGTGGAACAGGTCCAAGATCAAGTTTTTCTCATTGGCTCCGACGTGACTCCTTAGTTATCAATTAGGAACTATCAAGACGTTTCAAACACTGCCGCGGCCGGTCAAAAACGACAAAGAGTGGTGGAAGATGTGGTTGACCCAGGAAAGAAAAACAGTTAGTGACGTTAAATTTCGATTAGTTGCTTAAAAAAACAATATATTTAGTACTAATATTTCCTCAATCTATTTGCCCAAGTTCAGTTATGTTAATTGGCTTATGTATTAGGGAGAAGGTTGCTGGTTCTTGTACTTCGTAACTTCCTCCATTTCGATTTAACACTTTAGAAGCGTATGCATTTAAAATATTATAAATTCTTTATTTGCCCCAGCGAAAACATCAATCGCCCGTCTTTTCTTGTATTACTTCCTATATTAGCTTCCATTATTTTCCCTGAAAATTTATTTATCATCAAGGCGCGTCTCATACTCCTCATGATCCGTTTTTCCAGCTCATGTACGCATCCTCATTCATCATCCAGTTCGCCCGTTGATATTCCATCGACCATCTCCATTCGCAGGTTGGGAATGTACGGGTGTCGTTCGGTGAGGTTCGCTTCCTTTTTTGCTCACACTTCTCGTCCTTAAACTCAACGCTTCATGCGCCAGGATAAACATTTTGAGGCTCAAAAAGTAGCGCGTCGAGTGCTTGCGCACGCTGTTGCACCTCGAATTCAACGTCTCAAGCTAAGCTTATAATAAAGCGTCGATTTTTCAGTCTGCGGCACCGATCCCTTTCCTCCCACCTGACCGCCCCGAAACCCTTCTCTTCGACCCCTTCCACCGGGCAGCGCCCCTGAGCCTTTTCCAGAGGCGATAATTTCGCTCCACACCTCTCCTCCCTCTCCCGCGCTACGAGGACGGGGAGAGTGTGGGGGGCTCGGGCGCTAAGTGGATCAAGATGCCTTAGTAGTAATCGGAGGAGCGGCGCGGGGGTGGATATGACTCTGGGGCGGATCGGCGGGTAAAAGCGACAGAGCGGGGCATCAGGGAGGGAAGCAGCGAGGGGCGTGAGACGCTCCCTCCCTCCTCCCTGAACCTAGCAGTACCCTTCCATTTCACCCCCGTAGTACTCGTTGCTCGGGCTCCTTCCCCCAACTGTTCACGGCGTACGCAATACGCGTGGCCTCGGTGAATGTTCCCCCTTGATTATATCAATTCCAACACCGTAATGGGCTTGAAAACTTACGCACGAATGGACTACACTTTTGTACTCTCGAGAGTAGTGGGCAAAGGTAGAGGCAAGTGATAGAATATCGAAAATGATGGAATTTTGGCGCAACAGAAGAATTTTGAACAAAAATGGATACACGTTACACCAATGAAGAAATCGCACTAAGAATGTGCGATTGGAGTGATGAACCTATTGAAGACGCTATCGAGATGATGGGGAAAATACTCGGTCAAATTTTGAAGCCAAGTACTTCATTAAGTATCCTTGTAGAAGGGACTCTAGGAGCAATGATTTAAAAAGAAAAAAAGGACCGCAAGGGAAACTCTTGGAATTCACAGATACAGCAGTCATAAAGGAATTAAGCGACGTGTTGTGCATTGAATAGCATACAGGCCAAACCAAACTTTCGAGCACCTGTACTCTTCATGAAAGCGTCACTAGGCCATGAAAACACCAAATCTGTTTTACATTGGATGCAAATTCTGAACAATTGATGTTATTAAATAACCTTAATTATTAACTTCTTCAGTATGTATAATGATACTTCGCAAATTGTGTACTTGGAAGTTCCTTTAATCAATTCACTCTCTCTCGTTTTATTTGTCCGTTACAGTTGTCGACAGTGATGTTCGAAACACTGCCGACGTATCTCATCCGAACACAATCTCTCATTTGCGATCGAAGATGCCGAGGTTGGAGAGAGAAAACAATGCCAGACCGAATATCGAAAAAATGGTGTGGATGTGTCAACGGCTGTCGATGTTTCATCATCCTCCTCCCTGGCATTCCTTTGTCTTTGGGATCCACTGCATCCAGTTGAAGTCGGCCACCTCGGCTCTATTTTCGTGACGACACCTTCAATTACCCAAATGACTCTCTCTTCTTTTACCTTCCCTCATTCTCTACTTCTTCGATCACTTTAAGCGAATTGAAACATCAAATACGCACACGTTTCAGTGAACGTCATAGAGACATTTTAAAAGATGGATGAGCGTTGTGTTCAACTTTAATCTTTAAGAGGAGCAGTGATGCTGTGCGCTGCAGAAAGCTTGAGGTGTTTTTTTATTGCATTACTTCATTAATCCATCCATTCATCAATGTGATATCTAATGGATAGATACATTCAAACATCACTGAATGCAGGAAAATACTACTAAACCTTCGTTTTAGGATATCTCATTTTCATTGATAAAACGTTCTAAGAGACGGTACGAGGAATAGATGACTTCATACAGATATACTCCGTATGAAAAATACGTTTCCTTCCGTCATCGTTGATAAAATTGCGCACGCTAGATAATCAGAGGCCATGTTAAACACGTTTGTCTATAATAAGTTTGTAATAGAATTAACTTTCAAACAAAAATGATGATTCTGCCCAGAGATATAGTCAGAGCTGTTGATTATTGTTTAACCGGTTATTGAGGAATTTGACTTTCACGAGTACGCCAGTAAACAGAATAAATAGTGTGTGACTCCAGCTGTGAATCACGCTGAATAAATGTCACTGATACTGTCAAATACGCAAAATTTGTCATTACGTTATGATCAGCAAGTACATAAATGTATTTTTCCAGCGTGTCACGCGTTCAATCATGGGTGGAAAAATCATCACCAGGCGTTAATCTCTTGCGTAGATTTTGACAGCTAGGCCCATCTTTTAGCGCACCAATTCGTGAGTCCATGATTGTTATTACTGTGCGTGATAAGAGAAATCAATATTCCATCTCCATAAAAAATGAGAGCAATGTGATGGTGGTAAAGGCTCGTATATATTTTACCCTGTGTAAACTAAGTTTACTCTCTGTGAACTAAAACTCTCTAAACTAACTTTCTCAAGAGTGATGAGTCTTCCGTGAAACTGCTCACTTTATTACATTACCATGCGTGCGGATGAACGGGACACGTTCTCGTCCATGATGTTAATTAAAAGGGCTTGGACGTCTGGATCAATTTTCGACTGTCCCTTCCGCGCTGAAGGTAGGTAGTCCAGCGGGCTGTAAGGGACGGCCTGGAGGGGACAGGCGGCCGGATGCCTATAACTGAAGATTAGTCGAGCGGCACCGAGCGAGGGAGGGAAATAAAAAAGTAAACGAGGAGTGGCGCGAAAAAAAGGACGACGGATCCCTTTCAGTGTTCTGTATCGATTCGCGGAAGGAAAAATTTCGCCTTTCGTGAACCGTTGGCTCTTGCGAGGATCGAAGGCGGGCAGGCGAAGAACATAGTATGCGGACGAAGACCTCATCTTAGCTAAGGGGAACAACCACGAACGCATAATCGGACTAACCCTACATACTCCCACCATTTCAGGCATGCTACTGCCATAAAAAATAAAAATTTTAGTATCAAAAGCCTTTTTAATTGGGTTTACGTATGGCTGTCTGGGAAATGGCAGGCTAGGCAAGCAGTGTTTTTACGTTTTTTTCCTTCTTTTATATCTATGCACAAATACATGTACATTTTTTTGGAAAGACACCAAGAGTTTATGAATATCATATTATGAATGTAGAAATTCCTCTTGTGTCTTTCACCAGGTGAGTCCCCATTCTGGCCGAAGTTTCGATTCTCGACTCAGGAATTGTCATCAGGCAAGACTCCTGAAGACCATGTCCGAGTCGAGCATCGAAACGTCGACAAGAATGGAGACCCTCACCCAGTGGAAGACCTGAGAGGAATTTCTGCACTCCATATGCTGGGAGAGCACCATATCTTACTTGATGAAGTCTTCTCGGGTCTTCCACCGGGTCAGGGGTTCCATATTGGCTTGGCCGATGATTCGATGCTCGACTCGTGCATCGTCCTGAGGACGATGCATGAGTCAAGCATCGAAACGTCGCCCAATATGAAACCCTTGACCCGGTGGAAGACCCGAGAAAACTTCATCAAGCAAATACGCTGGGAAAGCACCAGATTTTACTTCACCACGTCGTAGATTATAAATTGAATTTAGTGCATAAAATTAGGCAAAATAAACGGATTGAATAGTTTGGGATTATAAATTCGACACGCGGCATGAAATTATCCACTTGATCTCTATCAAAAAGTCGAGAAGGTGGTTTGGTGACGGTTCTTAGTTGAGTCACGCATGTTGGTAACGAAAGAACGACATTGCTTGAATGGGACTTCTAAATGTGGGAACATGTAACGGCAGTGAATTTCCTACCCACCCGACGAACTATTATTAGCATTTTTAAGACTACAGCTTTCGCTTTAAGTTTCTTATTCAATCAACCCATTATCGACAGCTATCATCAACAATGAAAAAATCTCAACACAGAAACTCTTGAATTCGCGGAACACCATTACGACACTCTTCAGCTTGGCACAAAGGGGCTAGACTAACTCGTCGCCATTTTTTCCGCGAATCCTCAATTTCAGTTACTTCGGCTGCCTCCAAGCGATAAACCCCTGGAAAAAGACCACCGCGTCGTCATTTACCACCCATTCCAGCTGAGAAACCGTGAAAAATTAGGGAATTACACAATCTTTCAAAACTTTGGAAGAAGAGTTTTTTTTTTTGAGCCGGAAATTTTTTTATCGGATCGGGAAGATAATGTAAGAATCGGAAATTCCTTATGTGGATGACGTTCCTTCAAGTTGTGAGATCCGTTTGATTTTTTCGTGGACCAACACGCGTGCACTTCCGATAAAACGCCGGGACAGTAATGGGAGGATTGATTCGGTAAAACCGGTGGTATATTCGGCTGAGGGATGATCTACGTAAGAAAAGAACTGAATCAGTTTCCGAAGACTCGAGAGCAAATAAAAAATCGGATGTCGGGACTGGGTATCTGGAAAATGAGTGGGCAACATTTCTTCTCATAGCCCAAGCCCAAGCATCCTCAATCTTCCCCCGTATTCCTCGCTGGTTCTGTTGGCCGCAGGTGGGGGCTAGGGGCTCTCCAAGAGGCCTCGTCACGTTCGCTTTCATTCTCTTCCTCCCGTCTTCCCGCCGCTGCCGTGCGCGCCATTAAATACGCATCTCTTCGTCTCCTAATGTCCCGTCTGCCGTTCTGCCTCCTTCCAAGTTCCGTCGGATGCCCGTCTCTGCAATTCATACGAGCGTTGGTCGTCTCCCTCATGCTGCCGGAACTGCAGGGTGCGAACTTTTATTTTTCTCTGCCCGCGATGCAATTTCGGACGCTATTGCAAGCGTGGAACGCCACACCGCTAGCTGCCCCCCTTTCCGTCGGCAGTTCGGGTATCACCGGGAGACCAGAGAAAGGATACAATCCTGAAGAGTGCCACCCGCTATTTCCTTTCGAAGAGACCCTTGGCGACTCCATTGGTGATGACAGCGAATCATCGTCACTCGCGATTATCGACAGGAAATAAGCAGAAATAATGCCAAAAGAATTGTTTGTCTTCACGTTTAGGTTTGTAATAGCCAACGTATAGAATGAGTGTGGTAAAAAATATATCAGCACATGTGGAACATTCAGACGCTAAAATAAATTTATATTACGTGAAATTTGAAAAAGTCATTTTTTCTCATCGTTTTAAACTCAATGTTGGCTGGCTGCAATTATGCACTTCACTTCGCTCGTAATTATTGATGATAACTCTGGCTATCCTATGCCTTCCATTATTCACGGCTTATATTCATTTGTAATTATTTCCTAGAAATTTTTCTGTTGTACTTATTTACTTTTTATAGATATTCCTTTCTTGGCAATTTTTAGTTCTATCTTTTTCGAATTGAATCCTACTCATTGTTTCTACGGTGCCTCCTCGCAGGATTTTCCTGGTGATTCTACGTTTTCATTCAACTACATCACTCTTCTTTGGCGTCACTTCAAAATTCCGTTTCCGTCGTGCAATCCGTTTTTGATCCAGTCCGGATTTATTCCCCGGATCAATAAAAGATATATGATTATAAAGTTTGAGTTACCAGCTCTTGGCAAGTATTTACATCCGTAAGCATTTTTGTAATGAATCATAATGAAACCACTTTCCAGCGATTCCATGGAATCAAGTATGACAGTGGTAACTATTCTAGTTCAACATGAAATAACAGAGTGAATGAAGAGCGTTCCACTAGTCCTTTTTGGCTCTCGCTCCGACCCCTTGAGAAGTGGGCATCCTCAAAGGCGAATATTTACGATCTTACCGGCGTCACATTTCTCGGTTTTATATCGTAAGCCCGTGCAAAATCTTGGGTGATAATAATAATAATTCACGTGCCGTTTGTTGGATAATCGATATTTATCATTTTCTCTTTACAGTGGCTCTTACGACGCCGGAGGAAAGAGGAGTTGGAGTTGAAAGGATAATTTACTCTCCAGAGGACAGCATCAGCCTCTCTTTGGAATATTATGTGAGGTAAGTGTCCAGGGTTGCCAACTTCAGAGCATACCCGAACCTCCACAGTTGCCGAGTACGGACAAGTCATTTATTTGACCATAAAATCTCGCTGATGCACATTGAAACTGAAACGAATTTGAAACTCATTTGTACAGCTTCGAATTTAATAATGTGCTTCATCCTGACGAGGAATAATAAGCAGTCAAGATTTTATTTCCGATTGTGCTATAATTCCCGTTTAATGCTAATTTTGAAGAGTCTAGCCGTTGATCCCTTTAGTATCGAAAGTTGTATTTTTTGATTTTTAAATGGGCGCAGTTTTCTTTAATGAATGGTGTCTCAGGTCCTCTGATCGAACTCATTTAAGAGACACGTCCTTCAATACACCACATTCTGCCGATTGATGTTCTAAAACGTGTCTGGGCCGATATTTATATTTCTTTGTGATAACACGAGTTCTTTCTGTGTAAACTTAATGACAGATCAGGGTAAACGAATGCCTCGCGTAAGGTATTAATTAATTAGCGCAGCAGTAGCGAGTGCAAAACATGGTTGCCATCGGTTCAAAGGGGAGAGATTTCGAAGAAAAATGAGACCGATTGAATCCATCCCATTAAAACCCAGCAATTCCGAGGTGAGGTCCAAGTTGCAACACGGGTGATAGGTCCTAGGCCCGGAACACCCCCCGTCCTCCCCCCAGTCAAAGAAATATCCACCCGGCCCCGAAATTTGTACTCACGTTTTTGGATACACGCGAGGTTTACGTTATGTTCGCGCGGAGGGAGAGGTGTGAGAACGTGGTCGGGGGGAAGAGTTTGTGTGTGGGAGCGTTCTAGATTTAAGGAGTCTAACCCAGAGAAGAAAAGGGAAAGGAGTGGGGGTGTCGCATGAAGTTTGTTTTGCGGGAAGGGGGCGAGGTGGTTCTTAGGGGAGAGGTCGTCGGATGCAGCAAAGGAAAAGGAAAACATCAAACCCTCTCCCTCAAACCCATGACCCCTTCGTCCCCCTCACATTTCTCATTAACGCCAGCCCATCCCCTTCCCCATCCCAGCCATAAAACCCTTGGCCCTGCACCCCTTCCTCTTCTCTGTAACTCCCCTCCCCATTGGTCCTCGACGATGGAAGAGCTTCCAGCCAGATCCTCTCCCCTCCCCGCAGCGAATTCCTACTACACTCCACCTTCTCCTCCCCATCCCTCCCCTCTTACTCCCCGACCTCCACTCCTCCCTTGCGAGGATGCTATTTTAAACCCTGTCATCACTCGCCACCCCTCCTCCTCCCTCCAAGGCTTCCGACAAATTTACCTCTGCCCCTTTTTTTATTTACGATTCGCCGTATTTCTCCAACCCCTCCCCTTCTCACATTATTCTCCCCTTCCCCCTCCTCACCCCTTCGCCATCCTCACTTTTTAAGCGAATAGGAGCGTTGGTTCAGTCGCCTCCACCCCTCAAATACGGCCCCTAGCCCGTTTTCCCGCCCGGTTGGCAAGGCGCTTTCTTTTTAGTGGCCGGGGTTTATTGTCCCTTCCAACAACCTTTTTCCTGTTCCGCAATCAATAATCGCGCCCTCATCCACGCTCGGGGATAATTTACCCAACCTTGAAATTTTATGCTGGGTCAAAGTTATGTGATTGTATCACGTTGGTTTTTCTTTGGGCACGTCTCAAGGAATCGGGAAAGTTGACGGGGAGGGAGAGGGAGAGATTGTCATCGGCTCCTCCGGTTCTGAGCAACCGATTGATTCATTTAGAAGACTTCGCCAATGGCCACTGGCTCAAAGTCAACTTGCTAGGTTGTCGTCGATCGCCGCGCATTGAGATGGTGGGCGATATATATATATATATATATATATATATATATATATATATATATATATATATATATATATATATATATATATATATATATATATATATAATATTATATTATATATATTAAGGAAAGGCCAGGTAGTGGAATTGTGTTTTGTCGTCTTTAGAAAAACCCATCTCAATAATTTTAACTGTACTGCACTACCTTAATTAAATGTTTTATGCGAGTTAATCGCTCCAGTGAATGTCCAAAGACGTATATCAATGAGATATTAATGTTTTGACATATATGACTTCATGTGTAGGTTTGCATATTGGTAGTAAAAAGAAAATTAAGCTGCAAACAAATGTTTAAAAAATCAGTACATATTTTTTATAATTCGTGAAAATGGCGGGCCTAATGATACTTGATCGCCACCAAAATTAACGAGATATTGGGGTTTGCTTTACGGATTAGATATTAAGTATGTACGTGGCTCGCTCTAGGAGGATTTTGCCTTAAAACAACATATCCGGCGAAGTCAACATAGGTGAAGAGATCGTCATAAGTTTTAAATGTTTTAATGGAGTTTACGTGAATGATACCACATTTATGATCAAATAAAGTGCACAGTTTGAATTACTGATCAAAACATTCCCCATCTCCATTTAATTAAGTTCATTGCATTATTTACAATACGCTCCTTTCGTCGAGCAATTGGCTACTGACCAAAGACATGATACATGGTTCAAATTCTGGGGGGATGCCTTTGGATTAGGCGAAGTAAAAATCCAAGGGGAGCCATTCTTGAAATAAGAACCTAATGAGAAACCTCAGGCGTACGGAGAAACGAATCTTTCCCACCCCTTTCCCTTAAAATATGAATTGCATATACTCTTACGGCTTATTTCAAGGTGAGTTTGATGAGCGAGGCTATGGTTATATTATTTAGCAGTCTACCGTTTATGGTAAACCCCTACATTTATTAGCCTCGCCCTAAAGACAACATGACCCAGTACTATAAAAAACCCTTCTCCCACTCCAATTTTTATTCTACCTCCCTTCATTCCTTCCAACCTGACAATTCTTTCCCTCCCCATAACTCGCCTGCCTAACGTTCTCCCCTCAATCAGTCTTCAACATTCCATCGCCTGTACGAATGCCATTCTCCTACCTTTCCTGCCTCTTTTAGATTTCTCCTAGAAATCCCCTCTCCTCCCCCACCAGGCCTAGTGCTTTTTTTATTTGTTTCTCTTTCCATCCATTTAACTTTACAATCCTTCTCCGCGCCCATATCGCAAAAGCCACCATCCCGCGCCTTTCACTTTGCTTCAGTGTTCATGTTTCCGCGCCATACAAAACCACGTTCCATATCAAAGTTTTAACAAATATTTTTAACCACCTTACTCAGCGTCCTTGTCGTCAAATCCTACCTCTTTTATAAAGTTTCTTTGGCTAAGCAATTCTTCCTCTTCTACCCATACCACTTTGGTCCAAAACACTGCCAAGATAGTTTAACTGTTTAACATGTTCTAATTTTTGGCCTCCATACGTTAGCGTTTAACTTTCCCTCCTTCCTTCTCGAAAGCCTCATAAGCTTTATTTTGTTTACATATTATTTGCATTGGATATTTTCGGTGGTTTTTTCATGCAGTTATTTCACACCGGTTCACTTTTGTAACCATTACTAATTGTGACATCAACTTTTAGATTAGGAACATAAACGGTAAATATTAAATAATGAAATTACTGCAATTCATTAAGATAATCAATGATAATTTTTAATTCAATGGTCAAGGGTACGTCAGGATCGCCGGCTTAGAAAATTACCAATGTCGAATCTTCGCAGATTGAAATAGTAGGAATTCCATCATATATGCATAAAAAAGAAGTAATTGAAGTTGAAGAAGAAATTTAAAAAAAAGATGTAGTTGAAGAGTTTCAAAGCCTGTTCTCGTGTGACCGCGGGTAAGAAATCGTTACTGTATTTAATTTATTTATAAGTATTTGGAGTAAGTAGAAGTGGAAGAGAATGATTGGGAGAATAATGAAATATGATAAAAGTATTTCAATTCATGCCAGGCACCACTAAATTAGCATACTGTATTCTTATTTTTCATCCGATAACAGTGAATGCAATTTTCCTTTCACCTGTCACACTTATTATCACATAAAGGTATGCTTACAAGCTAATTAATGAACGGAAATTTTGTGCATAATACAAAGATAGTGAAAAATAATTTTCTCCTTAAATATTATTTAGACTTTAGAACAATCCAAATTTTAAGAAGAAAAAATAATTGTTAATTAGAGGAAGTCATATCGACACTATAAAGCAGCTTTGAGATAATGTCAATTTTACAATCCTTAGAGTAACCGAATTTAACAATTTTACTATGGTAAATCGATTTTTTGATATATTTTTCATTTATACGCCTCTGTCAAGTTTAATTTATTTTCCGGCGTTTACGCCTTGAACACTATTACCAATGTTAACCTTTTCAATTTTAGCTTGGTATCTGAGACCTCCTAACTAGGATTTTGGATTAAGTAGCTCATCTGCTTCCTTGGGAATCGCATTTCATGACATACCTCTCTATCTTTACTGCAGCATTTTTATTTCCGCAGCATGAATTTTCTGCGAGGGCAATTGCACTTGAGCATACGAAATTTTCATTGATGACATCAATTTCGACGATTGGGGACATGCCATCACCCAGGGAGGCTATCGATTTGGAATCGCGACGAGTAACGTCGGTAATCATCATTAAAATGTAAGCATACTGCTCGTTTATTATTTATCACCGAGGTGGAAGCGACCGTTGGCATGCCAACCACCCCTATTTGAGCGCTATAAATCCAAATCTTCTAACATTTACGGGTCTCCCGTCCTTATGCTGCGGAAGTGCGGAAAATGGGAATGCTCACAAATGGCATGGTTTAAACACGCTTCGGCTGGTTTTGTGAAAAATACCCGGGGGGAGAGGTGCTAGAGGGAAAAGATGAAAGGCTGGGGGAGCTAGAGAGGTGTACGTGAACGTTGGCCGCATAGAGTCGGAAATACCGCCCTTGCTTAATCAGTGCTTCAAGTACTATATACTGTCGACGATACCTTTTATGAGGGTCCAGTGATGGTTCATTCTCTGACATTTCAAAATTAAAACGAATGTTCGTCTGAGGAAAGCAAGCTACAAAAAAGAATTTTAAGCTTTGCGGTTCTTGAGCCCTCGAAGATTTGCACTTTTTTAAGGAAAATTATATAGTATACTCGGATGAGGCCTCGAAAACCAAATGATCCTGTTGATTTCTTTAAAAACTTATCTTTTATGAGCTGAATTTACATGCCTCAGTGGTCCTTCCTTTTTAGATGAAAACTCCTCGATATATTTTCCTTATTCACGAAGTAACAGCTGTTTCATCTCAGCGTTAATCTCTTTTATAAATAAATAAATCTTTTTATTTCTTAAAATATAGTCCAAAACTGTCAAGTTTTCCCCTTTTACAGTGGATCATAAAAGATAAGGACATGCACAAAACCCTAAACCTTAAGTGGAGGAAAATCCACTTTTGCCGGTGTTGTACCGAAATCTCTGATTTAGCAGTATATGAATCCGCAGCTACCGGTACCAGTAAATCCGATTCAGACAAAACATGAAAAAGGCTTGGCTTCTAATATTACCCAACCAGGTTTCAGATTCACATCTAATAAAGTGAATTCGGGAGTGCCTATTTGTTCACCTATTTGCCTTGGAATTGTTGTGGTAGGTATCTCATGCATGTGGCTTGGTACGAAGAGCATAGAGTTCCCTCCTTCAACAGCTCCCGTCGCCGTCTTGGGACGGACGTAACCAAGGCAGGATGGGAGGCTATCCCGCGGCGCCTCCTTTTGCGATTTGCGAATTCTCAAGAGTAGTGGGGGACGTGTATTATTTGATGGGAGGATAGGACTGTCGGCTGGGTGCTCTCTCCCACCTCTCAAAAAGCCCCTCCCCTCCACCCTACTCTCTGGACGCTCGCTTGCGTCACTCCCTCCGTCGTCGGCCAAGAAGCGATAAACTTTCTTAAAAGGTTGACTGGGCTGGTTACGAGGAGGGAGGCCCCCTTCGGACGACTCCGTCAAGGGCGAAATTGAGATTTTTCCCCTCTTGCCTTTCTCATTTGCCTCGTTGCATTACTAGTGCACGCACACCCATGAGAGCACGCTAACGGGAAGGGCGCGCGGGAAGTTATTGAAAGGCAACGCAAACATGCTCTCACACACACACTGTCGCTCACACTCGCACCGTTATTTCGTTTCTGCAGCGGTGAAGCGTGGACAATCGGGGCAGCGAGTGGAGGAGAGGATCGAAGGCAGTGGAAATGCGGCGCTGAAGGAGAATGAAGACGATTAAATGCCAAGATGACGGAGATTAAATGAGGAATAAATGGGCAAGCGTGGATTATGTCAAGCACGTGATATGTAGATATTGGAAGCTAGGGAGACGATTAGTGGTTAGTTGAGAAGGGAGAAAGCGTATCAAGCTGCAGCAAACCGATCTTCATATCTTGATAATTACGGCTGGAAATAATTAGAAAGGATGGAACACTTAGCGAAAAATATTGTTGCGCCGCGACCTCTGAGATATGAGGATCCAAATAATTTGTGCCGATTCGTTGTTCAGAGTTCCATTCTACCGTTTAGGGTAGCCTGTGGATGGATCCAGGGACTAAGAACTGCTACACTTGTAAGACCCGGGTAACTCGACACTAAATACTCCAAAACTCTGCACTACGACGAACCGTTCTTCCACCGAATCCCTTCCTCCCTTCATTCCTCCCAAAAATTATGGCATGTTGCCTTAATTTTGAATTTTTCCCAATGACCCACCTGATCCCTTATCATACCTAGATTCCTTTTATGTTTTTATTTTCACACACTATCCATTCATTTTCATACCATGTCTCAGAATGCATCCAGCCAACGCGTATCCTCTTGTCTAATTAGGATTTTCACTAATCCATTCTCTCCATCTTCAAATAAGTTCCCTGTCAACAACTCCCTTCTTATTGTGTAATAAGATCGTATTCTATACCTAATGTAATTTTTATTGAAATATTCTTGCTTAAAAATGCATAAAAAACTACTCTATCAAAATATATGACATACTACTCTCCCTAAATAGGTTATCTTTCTTCCTGTTCTAGTTTATGTCGGCTAACTTTAAAGCTTATTTTGCTTACAAAAATCTTGAGATCTCATGACCTTCGTTTTATTTTCATTCCATACCCATCTGATTGACTCTATAATGCGCTCATCGACGATTGTAAGTGTTTAGATGTTTTTTTGATGTAATGAAATCATTCTAGTCCCATTCCCAGCTCCAGTTTTGGTCCAGGTCTGCGCCGTCCCGAGTCACTTCCTTGTGGTCGCCCTGGAGCAGGTGGCACGCGCATTCCGGCATTCATTTATTTTTGTTCATTTCCGGGAGGAGGGATGGAGGGGGCAGGAGGACTCCGGGAGTTCCGCAGTTGATATGCTAATTGAACGCTTACCTCACGTGCTCGTTATATTCCCTCTTATCTCCGATCCTTCTCTTTCTATCGCATCACGTCGGAACACTTTTTTCCAACAGATTAACTCAAATGATTTCTCCAGCTCCCCGTCCCTCGCCTTTTTTGTGCATTTTTTCGTGGTGCATAATGACCACTTATTATCATCCTCCAAGAATGGCCCTTACCATTTACAATAAAAACATTCTCCACATCCATCTGCCCTCGCACGATGGCCACCACACTTTTTTCTTCAGGTTTCTCTTCCTAGTATAACTAACCGCTGGTTGGCCGGATAGAAAGTCGATCAGGAAAACCAAATGCCGCGAGGGCGCTACCAGCCGTTTTACATATATATTGTAATTTCCGTATCTCGGGTAATTTCGATCTTTAGCACTTAGACATGTCCTGGTTGGCGCATGTCGCGAATTTTGCTTAACTCTACCACGAAATACTTAACGCTGGGCAGTAACGGTCCAAGGAGCATGATTCATTTGCTGTTTTAATCGTGTCAGTGCACCGAGACATTCCGTTTATAGGTATAGGAATTGGAATGAATTTTATTCGTTGTAAGCTATTTTCGCGTTAAACGGAATGGGGATCAAAGAACCTGCAGTATTTAGGTGAAACTTTGATGCATATTAACTTTGTACATTCATTCGGGAATACTGTATTATTGGGACATGTACTTAAATTATAATACTCTTTAGAAAGCGATTGACCATGTACACAGTAATATAAGTAAATATAATGAACTCAATAAAAGTACAGGGTGCGGCAATATTTCTTCCATTTTTGAAAATGTTTTGAATTTCAAAAAAGGAAGTTAAGTTGCCTCACTCTGTACTTATATACTGATATGTATGTGTATATATATGTGTGTAAATAAATAAATAAATAAATATATATATATATATATATATATATATATATACACACACACACATAAATAATAAAAATGCCATAAACACAATATTCAACCTGAAGGTCGGTTTGGCAGGTGATGATTTCACTCATTACTCAGTCCACCGGCGTGTGGAAATCATCCGCAAATTCCTTTCCCGGTAATGGCTTCCCAGGAAAATTTGGTAACCGAAAAATTACAATGCTGTTGGTGGAGCTGAGGGTGCCCAGAGAGGCTTGCCCGGGAATCGAACCCGGGCCCTCTGGTCAGTAGTCCAACGCTTCTAGCCCTGAACTAGCGTGTACGCTTAGATAGAGATTAGAACTTAGATTATAGTTTGATATGGAGATATGTGAATGGTGACCGCTGAATACGGAAAATAGAATCTTATGGCTATAATTACACACGAACATGACGACAAGTGTTAGAAAAACTGTGAACAAAATCGTGGAAGTCAATTGCCGACCATTTGATCCTTTCGAAATTAATTTTATTTTTACCATAATGTGTAACTTTAACAATCACTTTATAAAAACTGGTCAATATATTACTGTATGTGTGAGTATAATTCTATCGTACAATATGTACTATGGATACTATGGTCACACCAGTTGTATCAAAGACAAATGATAAAATATGCATAAAAATATCCATTTGCCATCTTCCGTGCACTTAATATCCACTAGAAACAGCTAAGTATATCTGAGAAAGTTTTTTTCTTGCAAATTTGGGAAATAATCCTAAAATGACTTAAAATAACCATTAAATAGCTTTTGATATTGTGCCATATTAGCGATCGTATTACATCCCTCTAAAACATGTACTCCCATATTTGGCTTTTCCGTCAGAGGTTATAGATAGTAATTATGACGCAAAGTTATGTGAATAGGAATAAGAGATTTTTTTTTCGCAGACAAAGGATCAATAAATGTTAACCTGAGTGTATGCATGTTAATTCAAAGAAAAATATTACCACGTACGAGTATATTTTAAATACGTATGTTCCCCCTGTTCAAAATATTTAAATTTATTACCCTGGTTGCCTTGATAATACTTGATTTGAAACAAGAATCCACACAGTACATCATTTTATACAAAGTTTTAGGTTTTAATAGCGTTTCCAACCATCGTGATGGCAAGCAGAAACAACTTGTCTCAAAATATGGAATAATGATGGGGAATATTTTATTTATTCTATGTCCAACAAAGTGTTTAACATGGTATATTTTTTGGAACTATATGCACATGAACTGGTCCTAACTCTACTGGTGTTGGTGGAAAACACCGCGTTCTTTGTTTCTCAGGCTATAGGTTGTGACTGCAGTCCAGAATTTATTTAAGTGTTACGTTCCATGGAAATTTATTTCCGCGAACAGTAAACATTCCTTCTCTCTCTGTATCCCATCTCCCTCAACCCTCGCTTCCAACCATCCCCCCTCACCGCCTCCTCGTCTATTTTCATCACAGCGTACGTTCCCTTCCCTTTCCCTCCTCACCCGCCCACCCACCCACCCCCACCGCCCTCATTACTCTTCCCTCTCGCCCGCTCGCGCCTTTTTTGTCACTCATTCCGTCCGCGCGCGCTTTTTCTCCGTCATTCAACTGTCTCCCCACACCGCCCTCGCTTAATGTCGCCCGGAGGGTTTATTAATACCCCCGTCGACGGTGTCTCGCGATTCTAAACATTCCAGCCAATATCCCACCCTTCAACCGGTTGGCGACAGTTGATTGAGCTTTATGGGAAGATTTCCATATCCAATCGGGATCTTCGGCCGCCGGCCAACGACGAGAAATTATTCGCCCACGCTTTCATGACTTCGGTTGATCAGGTTAGTCATTTACATTAAGTTTAATTGCAATTGTACACCTTTCTAAAATATTAATCATATGTTTTTTGGCCAGTTAGTAAAAACATTATCAACCCGCTAACAGCAAAATAAACTTCGTTAAAAAAATGTTCCGCACCTCTTTGCTACTCTTCAAAGCTTAAGTTCATTCTCGAAAACATCCTACGCACAACCTCGCCTGCAAAATGAAACTCTCGTTAGTGTAAATATTTGTAATCCATGCATTCTTTGATGAAATCATCCTCGTGCTATTTGTCCTGGTGTCATACTTATTTCTTTGGTACCATGGTTTCAACACACTGCGTCGTTTTTAGGGTGTTTGAAATTGCTTCGCTGTTTCGTATGGGTGGGGAGAATATTCTGTAGTTGAAGGGAATGAAAGTGGTAGTTAGGGCGAGAGTGACCGAGGTGCGAAAAAAAGGGTCGGAGGTACGTGGATTTATCCTTACGATATGTATCCTAATATGCTATTAGGATTCGAAAAGCAATTGATTTATAGAGTACGTTTAATTCTTTAGTACTTGGATGTACAGTTGAAATCCTATTCATGCTTAGATATTAAATTATAATTGACCCAACTGCGCGTTCATGACGAGTGCCCATGATTTGGAGCCCATTCTTAAGGGAAACCCTAGTAAAAATAAAACCCGATCCCCTATGTAGTAGCAGTAGTTTGAGGAGAGGCGACCGACTGCTAAGGTCATTTTCGCCATGGGAATGGATGGAAGAGAACGTTCGGAGGGAAACCCGGCATCGGCATTAGCCTTCTCTTAAGGAAAGGCGCTAAGGGGTCCGAAATTGAACGTCCCATCCGACGGACGGCGTACTCACTCAAATTGCTGTCCACAAAGCACCTCAAGCAGGGATCGGGATACCACTGAAAAATATCTGCCGTCTCCAGGTTTCGGACCTGGGCCCCCGATCTTCTTGTTTTCCATGATATTACCATTGACGGATAACATTTATTTTGTGGGTTTTAAGTTCTTCCCCGGCACATTTGAAGTTACTGTGTTTGTGAAGCGCGTACAATGCACTGACCAATGAACAAACTATTCACCCGAATAGGGCCGTCTTCCCCGCCGGCGCAATGGCAATAGGCCGCCGACAATGGTCTGCCACTCCGATTCCCTCCATTTCTCTCGAGCGGCCTCTCCCCCTCGCCTCTCCCTGAACGAGCATCGCCCCGGCCGGCCGCCACCTGCGCCCCACACCACCGCCCCCGACTCCCCGAAAACCCTGCACCGTCCATCAAACACTCACCCTCGTCTCCGTGGACACACGCGCCTTCCTCCTCATCTCCCCCTGCCTCCCACCCTCACGCTGTTCTTGGGGCCGACTCGAGCACCCCACGACGATAGATGTTGAGCCCTGGGGAAGCGCCGACGCTTCGTCGTCGCGATGCAAATGGTTGGCGTTGTGTCCCTCCTGACATGGCTTCGCAAACTCACATTTTTTATCACAACTGCGTACAAACTCATATTTGGTTCGCAGGTTTCCGCGGCGATGAGTAAGTGATTTCCACATTTTTCGGGCTGCGTCCGCGTATGTCGTTTAAATGTACAAATCACAAAAAAAAAATCACAAAATCAAATCACAAAAAAAATGTGGAAATCACAAACTCATATTTATTTAGGGGAAATGCGGTAGCACATTTCCTTAAGCAATCAGCTGTAGTTCAAAGACGCCAGAGTTTTGGATGGATCTGTGGTTTTCTGAGTGCCAGAGCTTTCTGAAAAATCAGCAAGAAGAAAGGAATGGATTCCCTTAAGCCAAGACTTTACACCCCGTGGGCCTCTGATCTAGATGAGCTTTACCCCAACCAATCAAATCCGACGTAGGGATTGACTATTACGGTTTTGAACACAAGCCTTACTTTCCTTCAATTATGTATCCAGTAAATATACAATTCTTGAAATGAAACTTTTCGCAGCTTGAGAGGATAGTCTATTTTACTATCATGAACATTAGTGTTAGATAATGGATTTAAGAAAAACCTCATATACAAGGTCTGTTCTAAAAGTATTGGGACTGAGTCGATTAAAAAGGTTAATTGCCGCAATTGATACATCACTCAAAATTATTCGCCAAAAAAGTGGCACCCTTGTGCGTCCACACACTGCTGTCAGCGGGTTTTCCACGCCTTGTACACCTTCTGGAAGGCGGCGGCGCCCGGAATTCAGTTAAGTTCCCTCCTCATGACCTATGGTGACGCTTCCACCGGACCGTTGTGACGTTCTTTCAGCACGAATTTGAGACGGTGGGAAAAGGAAGAAGTCTGGTAGGGTATTTTCTAAAATATTTGGATTCTCACTCATCGAATGATCGAGCAGCTGTTGGCAGATCCGCGAGCGAGTATCATTTTGTTCGTCCAAGGGAACTCACGGCGCCAACTTCGCACACACCTTTCCCATGCCCATGTTTTCGGTTACAAGTCGATACATATCACTTTTAGGGATGCCAAGTTCATCAGAAACCATGCGATCTCTGTTCGAGAAGACCCGCACTTTTGGAATATTTTCGTCCCTTTTTGAGGTAGAGGGGTGCCTTAAACGTTAGGTGTCTTCAACATCTGTTCTACTCTCTAGTAACAACCTGAACCACCCAAAAATACCCGATCTACCTATGGTGTTATCATCATAAGCTGCCTTGAGAATTTTATGTATCTATTTCCCGGTTTTTCCAAGTTTCAAGCAAAATTTGATGGCGTAGCGCTGTTCCAATAACCGGAGCAAGGCGGAGCTTAACGATGTCATCTTATAGAGGTTTCGCAAACGAACGATCCGCCCTCCGTAAAGGCTGAGAGCCAACTGTCACTGGCCTGCAGCCTTTCCCGAGACTCGCCTCACTCGGACACAGCCAGAGAAACTGCCCCCCCCCTCCGTCCGTCTATTCGGTAAAAATAAGTCATGCTAATTTTGGGCAGACCATGTGCCTATACTTTGCTCACCGTCATTATATAGCGCTTGTTTCACTTTTGCTCCGGACGCGTTCAGTGACCCATTTGCCCCTGGGCTCCTGATAAAACACTCCTGCTTTGCCCTCAGTAGTCCTAAAAGCCCGACTGCAAGAGTTCACAACACTAGCAATGCGGGACTCGTATCCGAGGCCCTATTGTTAGCTGGCGAGGGCGTTACCCAATTAAAACCCTGTTGGCATATCAAATCAATTTATAAATTATAATTCCTTAAATGCAATAAATGAAATGCATTTTATTTAAATTCACAGCATCGTATTCTCGTTTAATTATGTAGCTCTTTATGCATCGAACTGCTTCGCAGCTGGAAGCAGCAATCGATGTATCACAGAATCGCACAGCCGCACCCTCGCAGGCCTCCTCTGAGCGACAATCTCAGTTTGCCCCTATGCATATTCCTCCATAATTTGCGACCCGTCTCCGTTTTTTACGGTTCGTTGAAAGGAGAAGGGTGCCCAACTTTTCAAGGGTTTGCGGAGCGTTTTGGAGACCATCTCCTCTATTTCGAAAAGATCTCTCATAAATTCCAATAGTAACTTTCACGGTGGCGCTACTTCGCAAGGAAGCACACTCTTGCGTAAAGCCGACCTTTGACGGAAATCGGAGAATATCCGGTGGGGAAGAGAGGCATACCATGCCCGTGAAAACCTTTAATTGAAAGGCCTTGCATATTTCCCTTACACTAGTATTATACGATGATCATTATTCAGTACGTAATGAGTAGTAAATGTGTTCTTCAATAAACTCGACTACACATTGAAATTTGAAATATATATATATATATATATATATATATATATATATATATATATATATATATGGGTGTGTGTGTGTGTATTATCATTTTTTCTTCAAAAATCCCGCATTCCAATGGGGAACATAGTCAATATTGTCATAGAGTCATAATTATGATTTACTATACCAATTATACGCCACACCTCTTCCTATATCACACCGTAAAGTTAATAATAGACCATTCCGAGATATAGTATACCAATAGTGTATCTCACCATTTATTGTTGATTTTTCATTGATAACTGGCTTGTTGAGGCCTTTCTTACGCCAATTACACTACTCTTAGAATGATGTACTTGCTAGTATTTGCAAAGACTATTTCATAAATTACACGTAATCCATATTGATTATTCAGACTTTATGGTACGCTGCCACATAGTTGCCTAATCAATGCTCCCATGAGTCAGTTAAAAATGTTCATAATTGCCGGCGTGCTGAACGGTAACATATTTGCGTAAGTTGATTTTTATCATCCCGTTGGAGATGCCAGTAAACATGTTTTTTCCAGCACATCTGTTAGCCATCGAAACTTAATGTAAATTAACAAATACGTATTTTATTTTAATATACATCCAATTTAATGTTCTAGATATACTGATAACGAGGGTAAAAAGAATGCACGTGTACTTAGTCCTTCGGCTTGTAGGAAACGAATGGTTGGAGTTTTTCAGAACCTGAGAATTTACATATTGGTTTTGGAGGTTGTTAATAAAGGGAAACATGAACTCATTCGACGCAAATACTTCGAGGGTATAGAGTGAGTTCATTTCGACTGGAAAGGTGGAAGTCTCTTGTTAACTCATAGAAACACTTCTCAAGTCCTACACTCATATCACTTCATAAATATAGGCATCACTTCAGTTGAACTTACGACCGTTATACCACTTAGCTACCTCAGAAGCCGATCTTCTTTAAAATCCCTCACTGTCATCATTAAGCATTCATAGGATTGGTAAACTTCCGCCTTTCTTCCTTCTCCTACGGTAATCCCTTCATTTATTCATTACTTCCAACAGGTACGTCGACTATTATTTGATTCATGCATCTCATTCCAGGCTATATATCTGACGCTCATTCCATTTATCTATCCTTCTTTTGTAGTGCTGACTTCTTAGGTTATTACGCGCCACGAGTTTATCTCCTTGGAACTCACCATTAATAAGGTAGGGTAAGGGTTACTTTCCTATTAATGCGACCAGCCGATTTGTTATCCCATGTATTCATTCAAAATCATCCTTCCGTTCCTTAGATTTTGCCTCCAGCACTGACGTAATCTTAATTGTGTCTTGACTGCCCAGTGTATCGGATAATATTTTGAGTTTATATCTACTCCGGATTTTTAGTCATTGGATGTGATGTGAAAATAAGTCCTTTAAGGGTGCACGATTTTATCAAGGCTTCTGATATATTTCAAAATAAAATACTATATGAGCCCGCGGTAAACTCTTAAATAGTACTTTGTGATTTTATTTATGCGTTGATATCGCTGTGGCTTGGATAATTAAATCCGCATGAAACACTTTTGTACATATTTCCGATGCATTTAGGAAACCGAATTCCCCTCGGGATTGGTCATTTAACATACATAATTGTCAGCCAGCAACCTTAAAAATTAAAACAAGCAATTATGATGATTTCATGAACTTATTAGGACGATGGTCAAATTTATGGTTTCACCAACGCATGATTGTCTACCGTAGTATACTGCGTAAATCTGGTTATTTATGCCTCGTACTCTGAGTAATAAATGTGTGCGGAAGTGTGCTATCACTTTTTTTATTTAGACCATACGAATAATCCGAGGAAGGAATGATCTCTGTAATCAAGCGAATGATCAATTTCGTTGTTAATTTCTCGACCTTGCCCTTGATTATCAGATAGCAGCTGAGGCTCTTAGCTAAATATTCGAAGTAAAAACATTGGACAGTTCTATCACTGATCGTGCTTCCCTCTCTCTCTCTCTCAAACGCTGTGCGTCCAAATATCTAGCTACAAGCATGAAGACAATTCGTTCTCTATCATGGCGATTATGAAAAATTAATAGCAACATTTGGTTTACGCTTTAAAGTTCTCAGTTGCCACATGTAGGTGTCAATAACTGTTATCCTTGATGGCAGTGTGAGGTTGATAACGCATCTGGCAACTACTCTCTCGGCGAGAAGATTTAAGCGAGTGGGCAGACAGTGATAGATGGACAAGATAGGGACGCCCGCCACTCGCGAACCTCCTCAGTCCCCCTCCTTCGCGAGGCGGCGGGCGGACGGGGGAAGCTGGATGGGTGGGTTGGCAGAGGGTGGTGTGGACGACGGCCGAGCGACCCCTACCCGCCTCCCCCATCGCCTCGGGGTTAGGAACCTGCGACCTGTGGAGTGGAAAGCAACCGAGCGAGCGGTCCTCACTTCTCACCGCCACTCTCCTCTGGCCCCCAACTATAAACCGGTCCACGCACCCCTTTTCCAAAACCTCCCCCTCCAGTTTCACCCTCTCTCTCCCCCCCCACACCACCCTACTCTCGGCATCTACTCTTCGTCCGCTGCCGCTTTTCTGCTGTGGCATAGCAGAGAGAGGGAGCCTGGAGAGAGACAGATTGGCCTACTTCGTCCGTGAGGGGGCGGGTTTGTAGGATGGGGGAGTTGAAGAAATAGCGGGGGGGGGCACAGGGACCTTTCATACCTAGCGGAGGAGGCGTGCACACCTGGCTGGGAGGGGAGGGTGGTGGATTGGGATTGAGAAGTGATTCGGATGGGGGAAGGGGAGAGGGTCGTCGCTTGCTCCTTTCAAGAGTTCTTTTTCTTGAGCGCGGAACGGGAAATCGGCCGACAACGTGGGAAGAGGAGGACTCGAGATGCTGGGTAGAAGGCAGATCGTCCCTCCGAATCCATCCCATCTCCATCTTTCTGTCTACCCCTCTCCATCCCCCCTCTCTCTCTCACTATCCGCCTTTCTTCTAATTTGCTTGTTCTCAAGATCTATCGGAAAGGGTTAGTAGTTGGAGGAGGTGTAGTTAATGCCCACTGCGTTGTATCATATTCATTTCTGAAGACATTAATGCAGTGTAATGAATCATATTGAAGTAAATTATGTATTCTGTGGAACGCAAAGTTTTATTACCATAAAAAATCTTCCATTGTAGATAATACTCGAACGTCTTAATCTCAATTGTCGAAATTGTTGTTTATATTATCATCCAATCAAAAGTCGGGTTTGATGAATCCAGTTAAACTATATCACGATAACGTCGTTTTTGTCTTGGGAATATAGCAATACTAAAAAGTAATTAATGTTACTCTAGAATCCCTCGCTGCTTATTTCATTCACTTAAATATTCTGCTGCTGCTAATAAGAAAAAACTGCTTACTAAACATTCTGCTATCTATTACAGTCTGCAGCATTCTATTGTCTTTAAATATATTCTCCATTAACTTCTACTTTTTGCGAATTCCCCTTGAAGCCGCGCCTAAACACTTCTTGGTTTGTTTTTACGTCCATTCATTTTATTTTCTCCATTCCTCTGCACACCTATATCTCAAAAACTTCTCGTTTTTGCCTATGCATTTTGCTTAACTACCAAGCTAAGTAAACATTTTTAGGCTCTAAAAAGATTCACCAATCTCTCCTTTACATCTCTACTAAGGTCTCTGCTATTATTAACCTCCTCTCTGTATATACTTAACTAATACACGTATTGATACTATTCCCATTTTCGTCTAAATTAATTTCCCAATATCCAGTGTTGTCTCTGCCCTCTCTTACTTTGATGTTTAATTTAGCCCCTGTAATTCTAGAGAATCTCATAATTGTCGCTGTCTGAAAAATGGTATATTAATCCATTTCTGCTTTTTATCTCTCTCGTTCTCATTCTCATCTTTCTTTCCCGGTCTAACTCTTTATCTCTTCTGTAATGTGTTCCATCCTATTTTTCACTATTGTTACACAGTCATTTTTGTACTAATTTCTCTCCGGTAAATCCCGACAGTTAAACGGAACCAACTCTTGAACTGCAATGTCTGTTTTTATATTTATGTAAATGTGACGGATCTTTGTA
This sequence comes from Hetaerina americana, assembly GCF_022747635.1. Lineage (NCBI taxonomy): Eukaryota > Metazoa > Arthropoda > Insecta > Odonata > Calopterygidae > Hetaerina > Hetaerina americana. The sequence goes on from NW_027286070.1 coordinate 38,241,948, forward strand.
TACATCTCGCATTCCCTGCTCTGTAGTTTTCATCGAGTGACAAAGGTTTAGATAGAAGACGAAGCTCAAAAAGTTCCAAATAAAAACCTAGCTCTCTCTCTCTCTATGAATTCCTCTCCCTCTCTTCCGCTTACTTCGTCATTACTCAGTCCCTCCCTAAGTTCCCCAGAAACTTCAACCTCCCCTCCGAACCGCAAGCGGTGGCTGGGAAGAGGGTGCGGGAGAAGGGGTCTCTCGGAGGAGATGTAATATCTCTCTCTCCAAAATACTTTAATGCGGATCACGTGGTCGTCGAAATAAATTCTTGGACAAGTTTATTGTTGGCCTGTGCTGACGTCGGGGCACGTGACGCTCAGAAGCCTGTAGCAGTGTGAATACTTATGTCGAGCCCTTAACAAGAGGAAGCTACTTTAGATTAAGAGCTGTGCATTAATTTGCCCAAATTGGACTCGGTTGTATAAATAAGCGAGTTTGCACTTTTTTTTTACTATTCCTAAGATTTCAATTTAGTCTCCGAAGAACACTTATTGGTACGCAGGTTCATTAATACAATTTAATGATTTGTATTCGTTATATTACTAAATACATTGAAATCATTATATACATTAATATAAATAAATGAATGAATATATATATTTATAATTATTTTAAATGTTGCTATTCTATTTGTGTTCTATTGTGCCGCTCGTGTGAGTTTTTCCGTACAATCGTATATATATATATATATATATATATATATATATATATATATATATATATATATATATATATATATATATACAAATATATACATACGATATATACGACCCACTATATATATATATATATATATATATACAAATATATACATACGATATATACGACCCACTATATATATATATATATATATATATATATATATATAGTGGGTCACGGTAGTCCATGTGGTAGAACGTTGGACTACTGACCGGAGGGTCCCGGGTTCGATTCCCGGGCAAAGCACTCTGGGCACCTGCAGCTCCACCCAAGCTATGTGATTTTAACAGGGTATCCGATCTACCTGGGAAACCATAAGCGGTACAGGGAAAGGAACTGGCCCCCCTACCCTGACGTGTGAATTTCACTCAATGCCATCCATATAGGGCTTAGTACTAAGTGAACTCGGCCATCACCCATACAAAACCGGCCTTCAGGTCGATTACTGTGTTTATGTTTTATAGCCCCAAAGCCACATATGTTCTTTCCTATGCACGGACAGGCGTATTATATACGCGTATTCTCCATAGCCATAGAGGACAAAAAATCCGTTTTCACCGAGCTAGATTCACTGCTTTATCCTCTCGGCAAGCGGCATAAATTCACACACCACGCACGTTCAATGCCTGTGTAAGAAAAAAATGAATGATGAGGGTAATATAAAATCGCATGAGGACCTGTATGCATTGCTTTTAGAGAAGTCCTCTTTCAAATGTACAAAACGATAGAAAATGGAAATTTCCAGAAGCTTGGCATGTTGAAGGTAAATAGCCTGTCAATCACGGCACATTTGTCTATTCATTGGTAGGGTAGGCTCTTACTTCTCGTACATAAATAAAGATTATAGGCCCGTAGCCTTCGCAAAAAATTGCATCTTCATTGTTCAAATAGTATATTTCTCTTATATGTAAAACCATTTAGCATTTCAAAGGGCCCTAAAATTACCACTCATCACGTCTATCTCGAATACATTAATCTCATAAATAAAGAAACCAGAAAACGATTTCCAAAGGACTCTTATGGTCTATAATTAACTGATTTAAGTAAGGTCAAAATATGAAAAATTCAGCTGTTGAACTAGTCCCCGTAAAAGGCCCGTGTTAGCCACGTGAAGGGAATACAAAACCATAAGAAAACCGAATGAGAAGCGATTGAAGGACAGAGGCGATTTCCTTAAAAGACCATCATCCCGCCCGATCAAATGAGTTGGGAGGTTAAATGCCTCTCAAATTATTTTTATCGGGTAAGTTCTTGGAGAAGTCGAGCGATTAATTAAAAGGAGACTTCGAACTGCCGCAGTTTTGTTTCCCGCTCTGTGTGCGTAACTTTGTCAACGCTGTCATAGGGACGAGAGTTTTATGGGTGACAAATTATTGTATCTCCTCCACGGATGGGAATTAAATGCCGCAGCCACATGGTGTAGGTAGTGGCAGAGGAGAAGGAGGTTGGAATTGGGGAGGGGGCTGGCCACCAAATGATTATTTTTCTCCTGTGGGAAATCTCTAGGGCGTGGTGGGTGAGGTGATTATGAATGATCGTAGGGTGGAGGGGAGCAGTGAAGCAGGGGACGTTGATGGCCACTCAAGGCGGAGACGAAGATTTTTTCTGTTTCAGGCTTATTCAAGACATCTCGGCAGTGGACACTCAGGAGTTTACGATATATTGAAACAACTCAGTTGGAGAAACTGTCAATCAACTTGAACGACTTCAAGAAGGCGTAGCTTTTTTAGTCTCGGCTTTATGACCCGGCCAAAGCAGGTCGCCAATAGTCCAATCTCATTCCCTAGTGACCCGACATCATTAAAAAACCCAATTTTTGTACTTAGCATCCTATTAAGGAACTTTTCATTTCCGACAACGATGACGAGTATTGACGATAATTCGTTTGCTTATTTCCTTGTTTCAGACAGAGGATTTTCAGATTTGCTTTTTAAAATCATCAAATCATGCCGCTTAGATTTTAGGCTAAGCTGTCCTAAACTGTCACCGAGTATTTTAGCCTGGATCTCTATGGTTAGGAGCCTACCTTTCAGCCCACTGGTCTGCCGCAACAGCGTACATAGCCTAAATTGATCAATGTTTTTGTTCGGATAACCCAGTTGAAGGAAGCTACGTGATTTATAGATGCCGCGCTCGTGGCCGCCCTTCCACTCCCTGTGTGATCCATTCGCTGAGCCGTCCTCCTTCGTGATGCAATTCGCTTAAAATTAGTCTCACCCCTCCAGTTGGACTACAAAGCAAGGGAAGAAACACTGTGGATAGTTGATGAAGTGGAGCAAGGGAACCGAAGCAGGTTTGGGTGACATATGGTGCCGAGGCAAAGGGCATCGTGACCCAGACGAAACCCAAGGCCAGCCGTGCTTCTTCATTTGCCCAGCCCACCGTCGTCGATCGCGAAACAGCTAGACTTATTAGTCAATTTGCAATTCATGGCGTGAAATTGTGGACGGTGCGGTTTATAATCAGGCGTAAGTTCCGGGAAGGAGGTCCCCTGACTCTAAAGGGTAGCCTAAATAGGTCTCCTGGGTGCCTCTGTGGAATGTAACAATCTTTAGTCAATGAAGCCATTACAATCACGTCACTCCCACCGTGCCTAGCATGCGACACCACTGGGATAAGAGGGTGTTGGGTTTTGGTGCCCTATGGGACCTATTATTCTTGTGGTGCAGAGTATATTTATATGATAATCATAGATTCCCAAGTACTGAAAATGTTTGTATGAAAGCCATGCGTGTTAAATCTAAGTCTTGTAAATACTTGTTGAATCAAATCACATCTGCATTCTTCTTCAAGCGTAGAAGAATTCACATGGGTTCATTAGGCTTGCCAGGAAGCATGAATTCGAAGGCAGTTCCTTGACGTCATCATACCAGAGTTTTATTCTATTTTCCTTTCCCAGTAATTTCGGTCGCCTCTCAAACGCCAATAAGGAGAGCTTTTTATTAGTCCAATCATCGCGGGGTTTTATTAAGAGATGAGAAAAATATCACTTATGGCAATAACATTCCGAACCGTTGCGATGATTTACCCTTGTCCTCAGAAAACATAACATCAAAAAGTTTATTTGAGGAAAATAACACACGGATTACTGGAAACGTGGAACGAGAGGTGGGAGAGATGGCGAAAGGGAGTGGTGTGGGAGGATGCAGGCAGAGGTAAGAGGTGGGAGAGGGGTTAAAGGACGGTTGTTTGGGAAGGGCGGATTAAAGGAACTGGAATATTATTTTCACCGCCTCCGGCGAAGGGATAATGAAGAGGGCTCACTCGTCCTTCCCCCTCAATCATCCTCTATCCCTTCCTCTTTATTTTTTCAATTTACGAATACCTTTTTCACTATGGACTCGGCATCACACTACCTTCCTTGCCATACCAGCCTTTTCTCTTTTTTAAATGCTACCTAATCATTTAGATATATAATACACACATGTATAACAGTAAATAATAATGTATATAAAGTCAGCGCGAGCGAACAGAAACACACGAAAAAGAAAAAAATCACGTTTTCGAATTTTCGGTTGTCAGGCCACCTTTCTCAAGAAAAAGGAAGAAGGAACTGCTAGTACTGCGAGTTCCTTCCTTCTTTTCCTTGAGAAAGGTGGCTTGACCAACAAAAATTCGAAAACTTGCGAGTTTCTTTTCTTGTTGTGTTTCTATGGTCTTGTTCGCTAGTGCTGACTTGATATAAATTATACATATATGTGTGTGTATATATATATATAAAACACACACACAAACATATATATATATATATATATATATATATATATATATATATATATATATAACATACACACAGACATCCCAACACGAAAAACCCGCCATATGGGGAACAGTATTCATTCACATGTGCACAGATATAAGGAAAAGGGTTAGGAACATATATAACATAAAGGACACACATATACATATACACACACAAATACACAATGTTGGAATCTGTCAGTTCGTCCCTACGAAGTGACTTAATGACAGAACTGTTGGATGTTCTAGGAACCCAGAAAAGACGAAGCAAAACGTTCTTAACCAACAATTTTCAGGAGTATAACCTTTCTTAACAAAATACTCGCGCCCGCATATCATACATTCTCTCACACTGTAATAAGGAGGTTTCCTATTCTATCACGCAAGCATCCCTTATCGCCTCACCTTTTTTCATCGCACTCTTGCACTCAGCCACGGCCCATCCCAGTCAGGGTCCAACCATCCCGACCCAAGAATTCCTTTCCCTCATCCCTCCAATGTTTCCATTCGTTTCAGGGAAATCGTTTGAGGGTTTCCCAGGAAATTCGCCCTCCCTCCGCCCTCCGACCTCGCTAAACGCCCTTCCCTCCTCACCCTACCGCTGGCGTTTCATTGGATTCGTGGAAATGGTGAATTCGCAGAAATGTTTTCCTTCTCTCCCTCGAACTCGCTTCCCAGCTTCCCACACTGGCAACACTCCGACTTCCGTAATCTCTTCGTCCGTCTTTTTTCCTTTCCAAGTAAAACGTAGATACACTTACGTATATACGTACGAATATGTTTCCCCTCTTTCTGAGTTGAGTAGGGCTGGGTCTACAATTTCCGCTTGACTGTTCATATTAGCCCCGACACGACTTGTATCAGTTTATTAGGGACAATTAATTAAATGTCCCTCCGGAAAAAAATACCAATATATCAGCAATGAAAAGACTGTCATCTTCTTTTTACTCAATCCGTACTTCACTTGGGGCCAACTGAGTCATGTGGCATGCATGATATAGCGATCTCTATATTGCATCAAGTATTAAATTTTCGAGGAATTGAGGCTTTCGATTTTATCCAACATATTCTTTCATTGAATAATTAATATCAGTTACATTCGAAATACAATAATTTTATAAGTCGTTTGCGTTAATTGACTAATGAATGCTACAATTGATTGATGAAGACTGCTACCATTAATCTCGCTTCCTCGCCATTTTCTTCTGAAGAAACAGCCGATTATCACAACATCATATGTTATTCGTGTATCGGGAAGTAATTTATTCGGATCGAGAAAAAGAAAATTATAGGAAACTCCTGTCGTATGTTTATCGTTTATTTAGTCGATTCTGGAGTTCATGATTGTTTAAAAATTCCATGCACATTTGTACTGATGCCTAAATAAAGTTTGTGATCTGTATTGACTTGTACAGTCAATTACAGTCAATGCACTAAATTACATTGACTGTAATTCAGAATTTCATCAGAAATATTTTGTATAGCAGCGGAACCCTCTTTATTTACTTCAGCTGTCGGTTAACTTCTGAACTATTCCGGCTGTGTTAACTTTTGACAAACTGAATAAATCAACGAAGACTTCAAGTCAGCCCAACAGTCTTTTCAATTGGTATTCTTAAAAGAAGCACTCTTAGGTTAAAGTTTATTTTCACGATCGTATTAGAGTTATGCGATCTCTTGAAAACCTGTTTTTATAGCTATAACTAGTTTTCATCTCTGGCCTCTGTCACGGTTTGTGACAAGAAGTAAACAAATAATTTAAAAATCATGCCTCGGAATATTTTCTATTCATACGAAGCCAACCACTCAAGCAAAGTTCAAACTTATTAGAAACCTGTCGTTTTATTTTCATTTGAGCTTCGAATTACAGCATTGGACTATATAATAAAGGGCTGGCGTATCTCACGTCCGAAATTTCAATCGCCTGAGAATGAGATGGAGTAATTCGCTCATTGACGACTTAGACAACTTAAGGAGTTCAGTTGTGTCTACATATTCCGGCAGTGATTAATGACGTCGAGAATTTCAGTAGCCTTCGTTAAGGATTCGGAGAAAGGAACGAGTTTAAGTACACTTTCCCGAGGAAAGGCCGAAAAGGAGCTGCAATGCTTCTTTTTTGAGTGGGGGAAGTGTACTTACGTCGCAAAGAGAAACGAGCAGCGGTGGTCCTTCCCTCGATGTCGGGGCAAATTGGATGGGATGCTGGTGACGTCGCAATCTTGAGAGAGCCCCTTCCCCACTCACTCACGGAGAGTAGAGGGAGAAGGGCGTGGGAGGTGGAGGGCGTGGAACAGCGCTACCAACTTGCAATGTTTCCATTCAGGGAGCTGTGATTTCTCGTCGCTGTCCCTGTGAACAGCGGCGATATTGAGGGTTTGAATTGAGTTCGTCTTTTTTTAGAAGTATAACAGTGAATTTATGTGAAATTGCAATTTTTAATGTGTTAAGCGATTTTTTGTAACTGTTCATTTGCTACCAAAGGAAAGTTTTTCTTGATTCTACTGAGGGTAACTCAATGCTCTCTGCGTGTTTGCCCACCGCACTCTATAGTGGCCTGTTCCGTGGTTTTGCTTCTGACTGTTAGGCTCGGGGATCCTATCTTACTGATTGCTCTGAAAACATACACATTTATCGATGCATTCTTTGAAATCCAAAACTTACTTTGAAGGTAAAAGTAATCCGCACCCCCTACCCTAAAACTAAATTTCACACGCAGTAGAAGAGCTGAGTACTCTCTAAGCGGTCTTTACTCCCACTCTTCAAATATACTTTCGGGTTGAAGGCCTCAGTGGGATTGGCTCTTAACTACGTACATATATCCAACCAATCAGGAAGTCTTGAGAGTTACCCACAGTAATGGAGGCCATTGATACTAATCATGCCCTTTCGGCCGAAGTAATGGATATTTATCCGTTATGGTATGGATATATTATAGTGCTTAGTGTCCTAAATCATCTCACGTAACGCGTGACGTGCCAACTCATATAATTCCAATTACTTTGAAAATTGGTATATATATTTGTTACCTAACTTAATTTCTTATCTAAAAACCTATTTTCTTAGCTTTCTACCGAACCAGCATTTTTTTTCATTGGTTTCTCTAGTTCTCCTCTACGTTTCAACAAGTGTTTCCAAAGCTATTCATTATTTTCCAAGCGTTACATTTTACATGATTTTATTACGTAGTATAGGCACATAATTTTTGCAGCGGAAAAATCTGGATAACTTCCCAAAGAAGTAGCTTAAATATTTCAGTTTTAGCGTATCATATAAAATAGATCATCGCGCGTTAACTCATCTACATCAACTTATCTACAAGTATAGTGCAATGCTCGTACATGACATGTGGCATTTTACCTATAAGTTGAGAAAAATATCATACTACTTATTAAATTTGGCAAAATGACCGCCTCATTCCGTTCGCTTTTCTACACGCCCATTCGCAGTAGCTCTGCGGCGGCACAGACTTATTAGCGGTTGATCTTTCAATCTTGTCTAAACCGTATTATTTTGTTCATTATATTTACTGTGTAAATTTTCATCGACCATTCAATTTCAGCACCGAAAACTACAACAGAATATTTTTCCAGCGTCCCCTAAAGACGTATGATATGAGCTTAACGGTAGTCTTAGGACTTCAATGGCCGTAACAACATGGAAAGTCAAACGGGTAACGAAACCTAGGTCGTAATAAAAGTGGTTTATGTGGAAAGGCGAAGTATTTTAAATTTAATTTCAACAATTTCAATAAAAGGAGTTTTTTGAGGGTTTTACGTCGATATCTCTCACGTTGAGTTGGCATATTTTATGTTTAAGTTTAGAGTGTATTCTTACACTTTCTCTAGGGAGAAAACTTCCCGTAAAATTTCCGACACAAGGTGCTCCCATATTATTGTGGCTGTTTGGCTTCTTTCGGTTTAATTTAATTGGCTCGGGAAGATTTACGGTTGATTGCTAACTACAAGGAATTATAGGGTATTACTATGTTAAATGGTATTACTCTTCTGAAAAAGCAATGGTTACTTTTGGTGATTAACGATTTAGATGTATCATTCTCTGAAAGAATTAAAACAGGGCTTATACTTATTCGCAAAGAAAATAACCCCAGGGGGGTAGGCCAAATTTTGCGAGAGATTAATGATATTTTTTATATCAACACGCAGTCTGGAGATTCATAATCTTAGACGCTGTTGACTCATAGCCCAGATTTTTGCGTAGCTTCAAGTATCTTCTCTCTCTCTTTTTGTACTTCAGCGGGAGAGGGAAGCAGCAGTGGCGTGAGGGGGTAGTTTGGGATAAGGACCATTGCTCTTTAGATAGAAAAGAGAAGGTATGGGACGAGCGAGGAACGGCGTGAGCCCTTAAAGGGAAGAGATGGCGAGGAAATTGCGTTTTCAAAATTCGCCCCCGAGCATTTCGCCCAGCCCCCTCCAACTCCACCCCCTTTGGCTCCGCGGGTATTTCCCCGGGAGCAGAATCTGCGCTCCAAATCATATTAACTGCGTAACCCGCCGACGACTTCTCGGGAGATGCGCTCACGGGAATCAACAGGAGGGAGGGGGAGAAAATTGAGGGGAAGGAGCATAACCCGTCGCCCCTCCCCCTAATTTGATACATACCCCTGGGAGACAAACCCTTCTCCAAACCCGGCCACTCGAAATCCACTCACTCTTCCCCACCCTGCAAACTCGAAACGGTCGACGCCGTGCGGAAGTGGCGCGTGTGCGCCTGACATTTCAGGGGGAAGCGAGAGATTTTCTCCTTTAATCACGCGTTTGATTTGGGATTCCGCCTTCTTTATTTTCCGCAATGGGCTGACTACATTTCTCGGCGAGGATTCTCTAACTCCGTAGCGCTTACTTCTTGTCTGGCATCAATATTAAATGCACACCGATATACTTGGAACAGCTCTACACAACTCAACGTGAACATGGAGGCCCGCAGGTCACTGCAAATATGCACGACTGGATGTGTTAGGTCATGAGCCAATTATGCGTAAATATGCACTTACCGATACATACTCTATGAAACATACGATTAAATAAAAAGAGTAGTTTCAGGCGTGATGTTTGAACGTATACATCAAACACAATGATACTTACATCTCGTGTATGTATATATACATATACATATATATATATATATATATATATATATATATATATATATATATATATATATATATATATACTCATATATACAGAAACATATATAAGGAAAAGGGATAGGAACACGTATAAAGGACGAACACAATAGAGGTGGGGAAGGCGGAATCGAACGGATCACAAGAGTAAAAATATCTCCTCAACCGGGTTAAGAGCATCCGCCCGGCAAGTGGAAAGATCCGGTGTTCGTGTCCCGGTTGAGGAGATATTTTTACTCTTGTGATCCGTTCGATTCCGCCTTCCCCACCTCTATTGTGTTCGTCCTTTATACGTGTTCCTATCCCTTTTCCTTATATATGTTTCTGTATATATGAGTATTTATTCGCCGTTTGGCGGGATTTCGTGTTTGAATGTGTATTTGGCCAATGTGGCTCATCTCTTTCTTCTGGCTATGCGTGCCACGAAACGCACTGTTCTTTTCCTGTATGATGTTGTATGAATTCTAACCACTGGCCTTTCCTCTTGTGTATTGTCTATTTCTCCTTTGGTGGGTGAAACAGCCCCCTGACGCCATCTCTTGGCTAAAGAATCGGGGCGCTTGGCGATATATAAGACCCACGGATCTCAGAGTAGATTACATATCCTCGATAGCTCAAGTGGTTAAGAGCATCCGCCCGGCAAGTGGAAAGATCCGGTGTTCGTGTCCCGGTTGAGGAGATATTTTTACTCTTGTGATCCGTTCGATTCCGCCTTCCCCACCTCTATTGTGTTCGTCCTTTATACGTGTTCCTATCCCTTTTCCTTATATATGTTTCTGTATATATGAGTATTTATTCGCCGTTTGGCGGGATTTCGTGTTTGAATGTATATATATATATATATATATATATATATATATATATATATATATATAACGATTGTACGGAAAAACTCACACGAGCGGCACAATAATGGGCTGACACAATATAACACAAATAGAAAAGAATAGACACATTTAAAAGAACACTCACACGGTAAATTGTTCGAGCTTTCGGCCCTCTCAGAGGCCTTCTTCAAGAGAGTCTCTCTTGAAGAAGGCCTCTGAGAGGGCCGAAAGCTCGAACAATTTACCGTGTGAATGTTCTTTTAAATGTGTCTATTCTTTTCTATTTGTGTTATATTGTGTCAGCCCATTATATATATATATATATATATATATATATATATATATGTATATATATGTATATATATATATTTATATATATATATATTTATTTATTTATTTATATTTATTTATTCACACACACACACACACACAAGCATATATACACACGACTATCCAGACGGTGCAATATTAGATATGCTCGAGTGAAGTTTTGAATTTTGCTTGTTAAATTAAAAATGAAAGAGTGCTTAGTTTGAAATTTTCATGACTGTAAATCTACGTATGGAAGAAATAGTTCTTAAATCCGTTAGTACTGGTGTTTTATCTCTTTTTTACTCTGGTGCTCCAATCTGCCAATATAATGTGGAGTAATGATAACTCTCGAAGTGTCCCTGGTAATATCAGGTATGCTGCACTTTCCTCAAATTCTTAGTGTTTCCTTTTTCTTCAAGACTCAAGAGGCTAACATCGTAATTTCTCCGACTACCCCTCTCGTTTACTCCCTTCTCACAGCAATTTTTATCGAATCCAGCGGGTTTTCTTTGTACCTTGCCAAATTTTTTAATGAAAATTTTTCCTCGTGGATTGTCGAATACCTCCTTTCCTCTTCTTACTAGTGCGGTCTAATTTAAGCTAAGTAGCGCCTTTCTTTAACTTTTTAATAGGATGTGCCCACAACCCGTTTAGTAAAACCTGATTCTCTCAAGATGATCTGTACGTTCTGTTGTCGCGTTTCCCATCATAAGTTTGATGCATTTGTAACCTCCACCTATTTCCGATTTCCTAATGGAGCGACGAGTTTGGTAGTACGTTGCGTATACATATATTTTCCTGTAGTTTAAACAAGTCATTTGAATACGATCTCTTCAGTAAACACGGTCGAAAACCGGCATTAAAGAGTGATTAAAATAAATCCTAATCGTTTTTATGCGTAATCGCGCGCTTCCCCATCCGCATCGAAAATAGCGTAATATTAATTCAATCCGCTTCCCTATTACTGAATAAAATTGTCGGATTGGTCGATATGGGCTTAATTACGTGCGTGCAGACTTTAATCGTAACATATATAAACGATTCAACCTTAGCTTTTGGAAGCGTGGCATAATGAATAGTGAGTAAAAAACCCTTACCATTGAAATCTATTAAACCTAAGTCTACGGATTCGTAATCACGTCCTTATCGACAAAGTCGAAAATTTTGTCGCGTAATGAAATCGTGGCTTTAATTAATTTTAACGCAGATTTTCATCTGTAGTCGTTGAAGTAAGCAATTACACGTTAAACTTACTAGGATTTGGCTTTTAAATTAGTTGACGCTCCACAAATTTTGAATTATTCTTCTAAAATGACGAGCCAAGGCCGACAGAAACTCCCCCCTACGCAGAAAAGTGTCGACATTTTCAGACTTCGGCCAGCTTGGTCAAGTTTATTGACGTGGATTTAATCATTGAATTACATGGATGCATTAAATGAACTGACTGTAATACGTAACTATTATAACTAGTACGCTTAACTGCCTAATGAGAAACATATATTGTTGTACCAGTCAGTGTTCGATCTAGATATAGATCTGAGCCGTAGCGCTTTGAAGTAACTTGTGGCTAGCCAGAGGCATAAAATGTGTGAGTATCGAGTTTAATTTTTTGTAGTATTGTGGCGACGCTTCCCGCTCGCTCTTTGGATATTATCATGAAGTCAAGAGTCATAAAGACGAAAGACAAAATAAATCATAACACAGCACCGGCGAAAGCGTTGCGTTAACCTCGCCCTCCCCTCCATCGATTCTCAGATTTCTCTACGTCCACATAATACCCCTCAAGCTGCCGCAAAGGCGTGTGGCGGGGGGTGTTAGGTCACCACCCGTAAAAAGGAACAAAACCACATGCAAAAACAACCCATGCATGCAAAACTATACCCACAGTGGCGCGCATTCTTGTGGGGATTTATTCTTTCGCCAGGACGCGACGACTGCGTATGCTAAATTCTACACGCATAAAGTAAAAAAGTGATCTCTACGTGATGCATTGCCCGTTATTGCTTTCAAATCTGGTTAACGTAGTAAAAAAAATTTAGTTAATATACCATTGTTCAATGACCGCCATTCACCTTCTTCCACTTCAAATTTCTGGATATGAAGTGGCTATTTTTTAATCCTCGTTGGAATGCAGGAGTGATTGGCTGATATAATAACCGTTGAAAGACCGACGGCTAAGGTAGGAGAATAAACTATTCTCGTACAGAATGTATGACAGTAATAATAATGATAACGGACCTACTACTCGGTTATACAATCGGCAAACACACCTGAATTCGTTTAGCTCGCCCGTCTCACGCAAGCCGTTGACGTTTCGTCTTTGGCTGAAACGAACTTTCATACGAAGGGGATGGAGAAGCGGACCAAGTATCAAGACCTGTTGTTCAAACTAAATAAATAGAAGAGGTGGTTTAGGAGAGGTAAGAGCAAGTGAGCGTAAAATGTTTAAACCAGAAAAACCTTTGCTTGCCATCCAGTTTCCTTTGGCCATTCGTTTTACTTCGAGGGTTGACGTTCCTGCCTTGAACCTGATAGTCTGTACCTGTAAGCTTCAAGATGAACAAATCAGTATTTTCATGTCCACCGCAATATTCCCCAAGGGAAATTTGCACAAATCGGCTACTCCTACACCAATTTTAAGGACATGGGATCTTAACTGGCTAACAGCGCCACAGTCATTAAGCTATAAAATCATCAAACGGTAACCATTCTTCCCGCAGCATCGGACGCGGGTAGCCTAATACCAACCCCCCCACACTTCCATATGGTCTCCGCATAATATTATTTCAATGAAACCAGATGTTTTTCCGGGGTTCGGAGGAGTATTTACTGGGTATTAATAACGAAGAATACCGAGGTCCTCTTCTCGCCATCCTCTCAAGTACTCTCGGGGAAAATGGAAAGGGTAAAGGCAATGTGCTCCCGTCTTCTTCACTTCCATTCTTTCCTCTCGCCTCCCTAATTTCGCCATTTTCATTTCCCCGCAATATCCATGCAAATGAGAATTACTGCTGCGGCGACGTGGGGAGGGGGTCGTAAGGGGAACTTGGAGGGAGAGACGCAGGGAGAGGGTAAAATGGGGTGGAGAGGTGGAGAACAACCATTTTAACTCGCCCAGAAGAGAGGTAGAAGAAAGTTTTGAATCCCAAAGCGGAGGCATTAAAATTAACGAAGTCCATGAACTGCTTTTCCTTCCACCTCTCCACTGCCTACGCTTCACCAACTCGCCGTATTGAGGATGTGAGGTGTGACGGCGGCGGGGAGGGGGGGGGCGAAAAGGAATTGACGAGATGGGACAGGCTCTGGGGGGAGGCTGAGCGAGGGAAAGGAGGTCTTAGTAATGGGCGCTGCACTCGAGAAAAAAGGAATACCGTAAAAAAGTTGCGAAGGGATATGCTGCGCCCTCACTTAACAATTACTTAACTACCGAATGAGGTTATCTTTCTTTCCCTCATCTTTCTCTCTCTCCTCCTACCTCTTTTCCTCTCCCTTAAGGGTGGATGTGCTCATCCTTATATTATTATTCGGAAAGAATCATTTCGTTTCCTACAGTCTCGTTTTCGCTTTTTTTCAACACGATAATCGCCGAAGGTCCTCGTAGGCTGGAACTTCGGCGCTTTAAATTCCCTCCGACTAAGCGGTTGACTTTCATTCCTACCACTCTCGGAGTTTAACGAGTTTGCTTTTTAATGCACTGAACGCCCTTTCCGAAATCCTTTCGCGGGAGTGCATGAGGTGCTAAGCAGATCCGGGGATGCCCGTCGGGGATTATTAAAAGAGGCGTGGCTGGGCGTTGAGCGGCTGAGTTGGCGAGGTGTTCTGGGGACGCAATATGTCCGCTGCAGAGGTAGATTTCTTCCTAGCAGCTTTCAAATATTTCGTTGAGCCAGTCATTTGAAATTACGTCTATCTTTTAGGCACCCGGCATAGCATTATATTTTTCTCTAGGTTATATAAAATATCAGAACATAACTGTACCCAAAATTTGTTGACAAATTTAATCGAATATAAAAATTTGCGAATAATTTTTGCATGATTATTTTAATTTTATAATTTACATTTCAATTATCAATTTCAAACTTATCATGCAAACATTCAGAATTAAACACCAGACATCTAGTATTCCGAATAAGATTTTCATCATGCAATAGGAAAGGTTTTTTGTTGCCCATCGTCTTCATTAGTTTGTTTCTTTTTTTTGCATGGATCCTTAGCCAAATACAGGAGCGGATTCTATTCTAATTGTAAGACTGTCGTGATTCTGGGTTCTGTACATTGTTTCATGCGTATATCATTGGTAGTTGAAAAGGGGATCTTTCAGAGTGCTACGCGCAATAAAATAGTACATCATAACGATATTGCTTGCGATGCATGTATTGCGGAATACGAAGGAAGATAAAATTAATAAATAGCAATAAATCACGTTAATAATGATTCACACAAATAATTATCACGTACGTAGTGAAATCAACAGTAAGAATGCTATTGCTTTGTTATGTCTCTTCGTTTAAAAAACTGAAACATTTAACAAGAGTTCGCTGCTACGTCTCTTGCCTTGTTCCTCTGTGTGCCACACGGGCTTGCCATGACAAACCTATCTCCCCAAACTGTGAACCTTTGATTGAAGGTTTATTTGTAATGATTAGTTTTGTAACGTGATTAGGTAAATAATTTTGCACCAACTACTCCGTATTTCTTAAAAAAAACTCTGTTGGAAGTTGACGCCTAACTCTGGATGAACCTACTCGTGATGAAAATATTTAAGATTGCTTGCTGAAGTATTTTATATAGAGTTATTTTTTTCTCTACAGTTTTGTACTGGTGTTTGTATTCATGGCGCAAAAAGGCTCGGGAATGTGAGACTTAAAAAATTAAGGACTGCGCCACTAGATAAAAAATATTATATTGCTTATCGGAGGCGGTTTCTTCGCCAGTATGATGTTACAATCATCTCCCTTTTAAGGAGTGACCATTGAAATTAATAATTCATGAAAAAAGGCAAACGAATGGGAAAATAAACACATCAAATGGACATTATTAATGTACATTGTCATGTCATCTTCTCGGTAGCCTTTAAGGAGCAAAATCGAACGTGAGGAAACTTATGCCTGAACAGGGTTTATTTATGTAGTTTCCGACAGTTGTAGCGAAGTAGAAAAAAATATTGCGACGCCACATCGTTTCGACCACCGAAGACATTAAAGAAACCCCACGGGTTGGTTTCTTCCCGCCTTTCTGTGCGAGAGGATATCAGTTAAGTCCCTTTGGGGGTACCTTGCCCCTTGTTGAGAGGAGTAGGTTTAGGTTCAAGGGTAGGCGGAATGGTTTAGGCGGAAAGATAATGGGGAGGGGCGAGGGTAAGAGGGGGCCAGGAGCAGGAGGGTGGAAGGGTGAATGAAACCAGGGTACGTGAATTGGGGGAAGGGATTGACGGACGAACGGGAAGGAAGGGATAGAGGGCGGGGTGTGGGCAAGAGGTGAAGGCGGAGAATGGGTTGGCCGGGAGGTAGTGGAGAGTTTGAGGGATGGGGTGGCTGGAGTAGCGGAGAAATGGGCCAAGCCCCAATTTGGGTTTGGGGTGCACAAGACGGGACGGGGGAGAAGGGAGTAACTCCCCAGTTATTTGCCCCCCGATACGGGCCTGCGAATTCATCCCTCCTCCCCTTCCTCCGGCTCACTCCGTTACTCGCTCCTCCTTTTCTTTCTCCCTTCGATGTTTTGGGGACCGCGCCGGCGGATAGCGGGAGGGAAAGGGGGCTGGCAAATATGAATTGAATGGAATGGGGAAGGTTTCTGGGATGTGGGGTACGTAACAAAAAGATACTGTAAAGAGGATGTGGAGAGAGGGTGAACAGTCTGCCGAGGTGGGATATATGTATCGAAGCACGAAGATGAAAATGAAAGCTGGTGAACTCTGTTATTGTTGCATGCGAATAGTAATATTTTGGAGTGACAGAGACGCGGGAAATGTGGTTTGGGTGACGGTATCGCGGCAAGGATTCCATTCCGGTCGTGCATTGAAAGGATATTATCATTCTTACAGTGATGTACGTACGGCATAAATAAATACAAAGAAGGTGAGGCATGGGCTGGTGGACGAGTAGCACAATTGGACGGCTGGCTATACGAGCGTTTTACTTGGATATTTGGCAAAGTAGACCAAGTCGTGGACGAATAGGTGTGCAGCCAATATTTCAGGATCGAAGAGGCTCAAATTCATTGATAAAATCAAAGAGATTCTTTTGGTAGCTAGAAAAAAAACTAGATGCTTTCACGTGCGAATGATTTGCTTCGTTGCCTGCTATTGCACGTAGATTGCGGAGGCTGTTATTTACATATAATTATTTCATGCTGAAGATAAAAAAACCTGAGTCTAGGGAAGAGGCGTAGCTAACATTTTGGAATGTTTTTTATTTTGCTCCATAATTAATTCTTAAGCAAATTCATAAGCTATCTATCTTACCTTTTAATTGCCCAAGATACGAATTTTGATTAATATGTATTTTAAGTGCACACCATGGAGGTCTAATGCTGCGGATCTGACGAGTAGGCCGATACCAACGGGAAAAAATACAAACTGCTATAAATCAACACTTGGTTAGACATAGACATATGATATATATCTTCCTGTGTCGGCTTACCCATTCCAATTAAATAATAAAGATGTGTAACTATCGATTGCATATGTGAGAATATGTAGTGCAGAAACAATAGGACTGCTTCTTGAGAAGAGCAGGAAACAATTCCTGGCGTGAAAAGCAGCCGAGCAACTTTTCTCTCGGGGAAATGGGGAAGGAAGAGGGTATTAGTTGTGCGGCGTTAACACGATGTGAGGAGGAGGAGGGAGCTCCCACGAGATCAGAATCGAAATGTGAATGTACGCGGTGCGACGGGCAGAGGCATCCTTACCGGCCATGGTCATGACCAAAGAGCGGAGAGGTGCATGAACTTCCCGAAAACCCTTTCCGTTGATGTGCTTGCGTGACTGATTTACTTATGTGGGGGGAAACTTTTTTGTGTATTCCACGAGAATCTTTATGTGATATCTTTGACACTTAATAAAATGTATTCCCGTGGAAAGTTCAACGATATCTTAATTGTTTATCTGGACGCTTATAATATCATTCTAGCAACAGTGAGCTGTCATTCTAGTCGTTATTTAATTTTCACGAAACAATTGTACTATTATCATATATAAATTCATGTAAAAAAGGAACAACATTGAGTACATCGTTCCAATTTTAAATGAAATAAAATCCCCAATAAAATATATTACTACATATATTATGCATTCAGAAAAATTATTTTGTGTTCGAAGAGTGAAGATCTTTCTCTTTTCTGCGCTAGTAAGTGATTTAAAATTCGCTTCATGCGAATTTTCATTAGTTATAAATCCATATTTCAAGGTAGGTAAGTGAATTATCGTAAGAAGTGAAGTAGATTTCCACGTTATGGGACATTTTATTCGAGTTGAAAGTATAAGCATATATAAGGGTAAGTTAAAAAAAGATTTCCTGATTGTTAAAATCTAGGCATAACGTTATTTGAATATTCATTTCACGATCTTTCATTTGAAAAAAATGTTGAAATTCAATCGAGAACGGCTTTTTACACATATTCCGGATAACCAGCCAAATATCACCCCCTCGACCTGCTTCCCCGAGATGGGGTTTGATCGGTAGCCAGGCAACCTCCAACCCCCGTGGGGTGTTCCTCCCCTTACAGTGGTTGGAAGAGATGGAAAGGAGGCGAAGGAAGGGAAGGTAGGCCTAATGCCATTGGGAGGAGGGGTGAAAATGAGGCCGGAGGTCGTGTCATCATTAATAAAGGACCAAGGGTGGATCGGGGAGGGTAAAAGGAGGGAAAGAGAGGGGGAGGAAGGGAGGAGACTGGTAATGGATAACGAAGGGTCGAGCTAGGCAAGGGGGTGGCGAGCAGGGAGGGCGAGAGGGGGTTGCGGAGGGAGAGCCCTTTGAATGGGGATTTCGGTTCCTGGGGATTGGTTGCCTGGGTGCGGGTGGGTGTCCGCCCCGTGGGCGCTTTCAATGGGGTCCGGGGGAGCGTGAGCACTTACGGGACGAGGTGCCGATGGGGAGGGATTCACAATGGAAGTGAACGCCGTCTCACCCCGGCTCAAGCCCCCCTCTCCACCCTCTTGTGTGTCACGTCGCATGCGGGAGGGGGGTTTGCTGTTCTCGACCCGACGGGAGAGGAGGGAGTAGGGGAGTCCGCCTCTCATCACCCACCCCATCCCCCCGGCCTTTCCCGGATTAAACGCGACCCATCAAGCCGCCCATCGAACATGCGCTGCTGCTGACCTCCCCCAACGTCGTGGTGGTGCCCGTTGGTCCGGGAAGGCAGGGATCATCGGAGCGGGCGACTCGGAAGGCCGACCGCCCTGCCCCAGGCCCTCCCTACCCCCTCGCATCCTCCCTCCTCTCCGCCCTCCCTCTCTCGCGGCGACGGAAACTGCCAATATTCATCCAATCGCCGCGCCCTCACGCCTCGAATACCCGGGGGTCCCCGGGTATTCGAGGCGTATTGTCTAGGGCGAGGTCCATGGAATCTCCAACGCCGCCGGGAAAATTCATTAGGGAGGTGTGCCCTTCCGTCCGCGCTCAAAAATCCTCAATTTTACTTTCCACCGCGTCTCGTCGTTACTTGCTGTCCTCCTCGAAACGCGCTCTTATACGCCTCCGCATGGAGATGATCCCGGAAGCTTTTACAATTCAATAATTCAATTCAACGTCATCTCTGATCTTGGATTTAATTGGACGACGCAACACAAAGTTCCCGTTCAAGTTATTTGCCCGTCACGGAAGATGAGGAAAAGCAAAAACGCTGCTATAAACTTTATTGGCATCACCCCGTTGACGACAAATTATTCCACTTC
Organism: Hetaerina americana; assembly: GCF_022747635.1. NCBI lineage: Eukaryota > Metazoa > Arthropoda > Insecta > Odonata > Calopterygidae > Hetaerina > Hetaerina americana. Next base: position 38,261,599 of record NW_027286070.1, read on the forward strand.
CGTGTGCTTCAGGCGTCATGTGATTTATCGAAACTGGTTTTTTAGTAAAGTTGATAGTGAATTGATGTTTTTTTCTTATCCATAAATAGTTATCGGTCAAAGAGTCCAAAATAAGTTTTATGGCCACCTCGTAACTTTTCAAGAAGAGAAAAGATGCTAAGCTCACTGGAAAGTCATAATCCAGAACCAGCAGATATGCTCTTTATCATCAATTGCATCTGATTTTCTTCATTCGGGAGATATGAGGAATTTAGAAGTAGACACATACCTTATTTAGTAATTGTACATGAATGCCACATACATCTCTGATAAGCTTAAAAATACAGGTTTGAGAAGATAATTCCCACGTACTATATCAGGTGTCACATAAATCATTGACTGAAATTTATTAATGGCAGTAAGTAATTTGCAAATCAACATTACGATTTTCGCACAATATCCAAACATTCTTTCGCTTTTACGTTTGTCTTTAATTAATTTTCACGAGGCGAGGCGTTTTTTCATCGTGATTCATAGGACGCCCACTTAGTAACAGAAAAGTATGTCGTGAACACTGGAATCAAGTTGGAAGAATAAGCTGAGGGAAAATAAAATCGAAGAACTGCTGGATTGGCCGTTGAGTCATCGCATAAGTAAATGGGAATTCCACCGGCCACGAAAAACGCTGGTGGGAACGAAAGTCAAGGGAGAAATAGCCCTAATCTATTATCTTCCTGAGGGTGACGAGAAAGGAGACTTGCGCCCAATTTTGAATTTCTGGTGAGTCACGGAAAACCGATTATTTGAGAAAGTGAGCCATTTTGACGAGAGGGCCCAGTTCGGCCATCAAGCCGTTATGTTTCTCAAAATAGCTGGCAAACCCTCAGGCATATGGTTTTAGTTTGTTAAATTAACCATTCTAGAAGTACATATATATCATGACGGATTATGAAGATATATTAATTAATGTTCCACGGTAGGCGTGGTATTTGCAGCCATAATTAAATTAAAAAATTGATAGATTTTTGTTTTGGAATTACTACCAATATCAAAAGGAAAATTGTGAACACTTAATAGCACTTAAGTTAATTACCATTCAAAGTTGATTTTACGTCATCATAATGACATGATTCACATCATCTCCCTCTCCAAGGTCCAATTTTCTTTCGTGTAAGTGTGTGACATTAGTAATTGTAACGATATTCTATTAAACGATGTTTATTAATTAAATGCTTAACTCCGTTACTTATGGTAAATGGATATGGATACTTACTCCGTAACTCCGTTACCTACCGAAGTATCCTTTCATGGTTCTTGTAGAGTCAGGGAAGAATGTATGAACTTCTGTATCAGCCTTATATTAAAAAACTGTAAATATTAATATTAGTAGGGATCTCATTTTTCGCGATTTTATCAATGGAAAATTCACGATTCGTGAGGTATTTTTTGCCACGTACGTAATTCTTACTACCTTATAACACTTACATTTATAAGCTCTGCCATGCAGCATGAGGATGGTATTTCACAGTAGACACAGCCATATCCATAGATTCTCACTTTCATGGAATAACAGGCTTTACAGTGTGTTGTTTCGTGTCACAGAAATTGAATGTAGTAATTTGTATTGATATTATTTTGCCATAGCCATAAATCCTTTTTTTTTACTTGCATGGCAAACATTTCTCACACTGGTTGAAAACTACACGCATGACACAGTTTACTCTGCCGATCTCATGAAATGGGCGAACACAATTATTACGTCATTTTTTCCCTTGAAATATTCATGGCAAATTTTCGGCACCATTGCAGGTGTCGTAATAAGATCCTTTTAATTTATGGAGTTAAAGGCCGATTAAAGGAGGAAGAGAATAAGCCCACTGTAGTCGAAAGTCGAAACATCGTTCAACAATTCCCCGCGGCACCGGTGCAATATCTCGTAGAGTGACACAAACGATCATCATTGCCTCACAGACGACAATGGGCATTCACAGCTAGCATCCGCCCGCTATGGTCTTCCCTTGGGCGCTATGATAATACTTAGATTAAACATTAAAAACAATCATACTCGTAAATGCGTCTTTTATCTAACGGGCAGGGAAAAAATTGCTGGGGAGCTCGGAAGTCCGCTCGACACCAGTCGATGACGTCCCCATAAGGAAGAACATACATGCATACCAGCCGGCCCACGGCCGCCCTCCAACCCCGTTACATCGATACTTATCAACATGCGCGCATTATCTCGTTCTCGGCCCGCGCCAGAGGAATGGGTCCGTGGATGAGAAAGGGAGGGTGGGAGAAGGTGGATGTTCGGGTGGGGTCGGGCGGATCTGCGATCAATGACCACTCCCACCCTCCGCCCACTGAAGTATTGTTGCCCGCGCGGTGCATTCAATGCGGAGAGGGCATAGAAAACGGTGGAACAAAGGAGCGAAACTGTAAGAAACGACGATTAGACTTGGGGATGTGGGCACTGTTGATATTATGCGTAAGATTGATTTTCCTACGTAATTCGGATAACGGATTGCATCGTACACTACTTACTGTTGTCATTGACTACAAAATCAACGCATTATTTTCCCGCCACTACTCCTAAAAATACAAAACAATGAACATTTTCACACGACTTCAGTTCTAGAATATTTCGATAAAACATGGTATTGGAGATGTAGTCGACAGGCTTCTCTTCCGTAGAATTTTACACCACCATCTCATTAATATCATAATAATGTCAAACAGAAGTACATGTATAATACATGCACTTCTGTTTGTTTGCCTTTGTTCTGTTTGCTTTGCCTTTCTTTCAAACCTGACCACTATCGATGATGCCTTAAAGATCTTCAAGTTATCAATATCAGCATTAAAAATAGGTGGGAATGCAACGGCTAAAAGCTAGAAGACGTACCAGGTAAGAAAAATAGATCCATTTTTAATGTTGCTATTTTATCTCTCGTAAATGCGGAAAAATAGGAAACTTATGCTATTATACTTTCGTCATTTTTAATCCATCTCTCTGATGCGAAAGAAATCCCAGGTTATAGTTAACTTCGTTTAAAAATTGTATATGATATGAAATGCACGAGCTAGTTTCAGTAATATTCGGCTCCTGACTACAGTTAATTTATCGTAGTAGTTTTTTTGGGAGGCGACCGACAGCTGAGGTGATGTGCGCCATTGGGAACGGACAGGAAAGGATGAAAGGTGGAGAGGGTCCCGGAGTCGGCATTGGCCTACTCTGAACTAAAGGCGCCGAGGGGTCCGCAGCTTAACGTCCCATCCGACGGGCGACGTACTCACTCCAAGTGCTCTCCACAAAGCGCCTCAAGTAAGGATCGGGATACCAATGAAAAATATCTGCCGCCTCTGGGATTCGAACCAGTTAACATGTCTGAGCCCTGACCTAAGGTCTATTTTTAATTGAATGCACCAAATTGCGTTATAGCCACAATGTGGAAAGCGATTTTCTTAATTATAATATTTTTCATTTATTTATAGGTTCTATTATAAAATAAATTTAATGCGAAATGTACGTTGGTATTAGTTCAATTTTAACCAAAATTGAGGTTAGTCAAAATATTATTATACTCCCCCATTGTGCCATTACATTGTTTTTCTGCGTACTGACTAAGCAGCAATCATATCCTTGTTGTTTGCTTAAAAATACAATTAAAATGTGTTGATATTGAAACCCAAATGAGCCTGTAATGTGCCTTACGCAAGAAGAAAAAAACACATCGCCACATGAGCAAGTAATTCATTCATTAATTCCAAAAATGATTGACGTCTTTTTTTCCGGTTGCTCCAAACCGGGACCTCGACTATTTTGCTTTCTAGTATGGAACCACGAATTGCCCGATGGGCCTAGGTCCGGCCCATGAAGACCCCTGTCAAGTGGAAAGAAGGAAGAGTGTAGTTGGGTTCTGCGGCGAGGATGGAGAAAGAAAGACGAAAGCCAGCAATCCGATGAGACGATCCGTTTTCATTTCGCCCTTTTCGCCCAATGGGCCGCTAAGAGAAGTCACAACGGAAAGGGCCGGGAGTGGGATAGAAATAAAGAGAACTCTTCTCGCCTGCTTCGGGAAAAATTTCACGAGTTCTCGGAGGAGGGAACGCGATTTTCGCCGAAAATGAAATACCCCGAAAACCATTGTGGCGCATAGCGAAGAGATTCTGCCTCCCTCTCTCTCGTTTTCCCACCCACATTCGCCTTCCCTTCTAGCCTTCCTATACCGTGGTTGTGAGCACACACGCAAACATATAATATATATATATATATATATATATATATATATATATATATATATATATATATATATATATATATATATATATATATATATATATATATATATATATATATATATATATATATATATATATATATATGTATATAAAATTCTGAAGACGACAGCCGAGCTGTCGAAACGTCAAATAACATACTGTGAGTGTCCTTTCTTTGTGTCTCTATATTCTACAAATCTACATATATATATATATATATATATATATATATATATATATATATATATATATGCATCCTCCCCCACTAGCCCCGCCAGAACCCCGTCATTCCTCCGGTATTTCGTTCCCAACCCCTTCCTGCTAGCTTCACACCCTTCCCTACTCTTCTCCCTCGAAATTCGAGCAAGTTTCCGCATGAAGTTTGGGAGGCGGGCGGGGGTGTTGGGCACGGCTAGGGGCGACAAGAGGAGGGGATGGAAAACGAAGGGAATCCCGAGCAAATGGATTGTTTCCTCCCGCCTGTTCCCTTTCCCCTGTTCCCTTCCCCCCGTTACTTCCACACCGCCCTCCATTATTATTTTTTGGCGAAAGCGAGTGTTTTCCGAGGGTGTGTGCGGAGGGGGGTAGGGGGTATTGAGTCTCGGGGAGGGTGGAGCGGTGGTGGTACGGGAGGTAGTTATGTGGGCTTAGTAGGAGAGGAGGGGTTCGCCTCGTTACCACGGCAACGGCTGCGCAGCTTCCTCCAACTCCCCCTCCCCACACAACCTCTCCTTCCTTTCTCACCCGCCCCCATTCTGTTTGGAGGGGGGTCGATAAAAGAGGTGGAGGATGGGAGGAGGAGGGCCCTCTGCTACCATCCCAACCATCCATAGCGGGAGGGTTGCGCATCGACGGGGCGGGTGAAAGTCGGGGGCCCAGGAGATGGGCGTGAAAGTTCGGGGTGGGTGAAACAGGAGGTGGAGGAGGAGTGACTGTAGGCGGGGTGGGGTAGGGGCCGAGCAGGCTGGCGTCGCCTCGTGGCGGTCGTGAACGCGGGGGCGTGTGAGTTGGTGGGCGGGCGGAGGACCATTCGGCGGACCCTGGAGGGATTTACGCGAGGGCGAGGCGGAGCGCGAGACGTGTGCTGCCCTGGCGTGCATTAAGGGCGTGGATCCGTGCGTGGCTCGGCTGCCGACAGGCCATCCCATCCTCTAACCCCGTCTAGGAGCGGAGGATGGGATGAAATGGTCTCCGACCACTTTCGCCACCAAATCCGCAAATATTACTTAAGCGGGGCCCGGGCGGGAGGGGTGGCCTCCCTTTGATACCGTTGATGCAGTGGCGTGGTCAGCATTTTTGGGGTTCCCCGGACTCAAGCCGTCGGTGTCGGCGCCCCTCCGTGGGCGGGACGGCATACCTGCCGTCCTGTACCCGCTGGGTTGGAAATCAATGACTCTTAAATATTTTGTGGACTTTTGATAGTCGTAAATCTCTTCTTATATTATTTTGAATTAAAAACCGGAATGTGTGTTCGCCTAACTCTTTATCATTACTATTTAACATATTTTCACCGCGTAAAATTAATTTAGGTAATACATTACTACACCTTGATTGTTAGACTTAATAATCATTAAATTCTGAGGAATAAGTATGAAATGCTTTGACGAATTGCTAACCGTTCACTTTGAGCGTGTTAAATTAATTTTATATTTTATTTCGATTTACATGACTATCAGTACCTATTAAAGATAAGGAATAACTCTATACTGTGAAAAACATCATCCACTATTACCGAATTGGTGGTTGAGAGACCGTCTGAAGCGGCGATACGTTTTCTTCCACCATTACTGGAATGGAAATCGATTTGTCTGTTTAAATCCGCCAATGTCTTCTTATCATGATTTGATTCGTTGTATTTGACATGGTCTTATCAGAATGTTTCTTTCATAGGCTAACCAATGTGATTCAGAGCATGAAATATTTTAGGGAACCGTATGGGAAGGGGAAGTTAGTGTCTAGCACAACAACTCACCTAGTTGTTATACTAAACGGGCAATTCGTTAGAGAATCTAACGTTCAAATAATATTTCTCCTATCCAATTTCAAATCGACTTCACACTTTCTACATCGAAAGCCATACTGTTCTCATTTTCGAATTCATCCTATTTTATTTCCAAAAAAATCGTATAGTCATCCATTCGCCAAATTCATATTGTTCCCTCGTTAAGAAGACTGGGCAATAGAATAAAAAAATACTGCCCCACATCACATAAAAAAATGCAGTCTCCGATCCTTTTCTATTTTCTATGCTGTACTATGTAACTGTAGGTAACGAACCTCGGAGGGTAAAAGCCATTGGTTTCATTGATAACGCTTCATTTCATCTAGCTGAATACACAACTCCTTTCCTTATTACCTGCAAGATGTTTTGGCAAGAGGTCCACTTTTATTTTAACGTTTGGAGCAACAGCTTAGCATCATTTCCCATTCATTTGAGTTCTATACACGTAGTCAGCATTTTGTTTTCTTTTCTCTTTCCTTTGCAGCATGTAGCTGTTTCACACGCCTACTTTCGCTCATTCATGTAATAAAAATGAATACAGCGCAGAGAAATCCTCGGGAATTCAAACCATAACAATTAAAATTCATGAAGCATTCGTGCTTCCCGCTTGAAGAGTTTTTGTTACGACGAATGTTCGCGCTCGCCTTAAATTCCTTCATGAATTTTCATTTCTTTTTGGGCCGCAAACGAAGGGTGATTAAAGGGAGCATCCATGGCAGACTCGTCAATATGGTCGGAGCGAAATAATCCCTACTTGCCAGTAAGCAGTTTGAAATTCAAAAGTTGTGTTGAGTTTGAGAAAATGAAGACCATCAGTTTGTAATTATGTGATGAAGTTCGCCCTGCGTTCCGCTCGCATTAAGCAATGCAGTAGCAACTGAAACGGGAGAAGTTCTGATTGTGTTGGTAAAAAACGCTTCAGAAAGAGCATAAATCTGGTTTCGGAATTGGTAATACTAGTTCCTCGTGGGGATGAGAGCTCGCGTGCAAACAAAATTATAATAATTCCCATATATTACGGCTTTATTTGTACCCTAATTAAAAGGTAATGGAGATATATTTTACCGCAGAATTGTACGTTCATCAGTCAACCACATTCAGGAAGTGTGTTACATGCCAAAATCGTCTGGCACTGAAGTAAGTACAAAAATAATGGAGGAACAGGAGCATGAAACGGGTGTTTCAGACAGAGGCATTGAAAAACTTTCTTCTACCTCTGGAAAAGAGAAAGGAGGAAGGTCTAATTTTCATGATTTTCCGTCTTTTTCCTCGCTCTTCCTTAGTTGTTCCTCTTCTCCTCTATTGCCGGCTATCTGCGTAGGATGAGGAACACGCCATGAAAATCTCCGTGAAAGATTGCTAATGCGACTAAAATCCAAAACACTCCACCGGAAATGTCCAAAGGATGACAATTGTATGCCGTGGTATTATGAGCAACTTTGATTAAGGTCTAGGATAGATTTAAACTTGTTTCCCTTAGCGTTTACCATCTCAGCATGTTAATCTCATTACTACTATGGCATCATGCGTGCCTCTCCTCTTCCTGAACACAAACTGATCATCTCTTAAGAAATCATTTGCCCTGCTCCAAATCCTTTTGTAGAACATCTTGAGAAACACTTTAGTCACCTGCGATATAAAATTTATTGTTCCGTAGTCCTCACATGAAGTAACCTTAACCTTTTTTGTAATAGGAACTAACACTGATCTGATTAAGTCTTCCTCCCAACTTCCTTTCTCATAAATGCTACGAATTAGCTCCTAAAAACTCTCCCTCCCGTATTTTCCTGGAAATTTAAGTAGCTCCGCGGGAATGCTGTCTACCCAGGACCCTGATTTGATTTATTTTCCTTCAATGTACTTTGTATTTCACTACTGAGTAAGCCTGGATGCACCCATCTTCGTCATGGTCTCTTTTATTGATCAATAATTGAACATTAAAGGTTCTTGTTGTTTCAGCACTGCAATACTTACTCGTATAGGAACTGCCATAATGCATCAAGTCCCATAGAGGTAAGCGATAATGCAATATCATAGATTAGATTGCGTTTTGATGAGTAACAAACGATTCCAATTTTTGACTCTTTTCTTGAATCATACAGATTTATTTCTTCAAGTCCCTGTAGCACTGGAAGTGCCCGCTAAGCACTCCCTTCGTGGACACCCCCGCCGACTCCCTCGAGAGCAACTCTGAAGGAGAGAAGGGAGAGCAGCAGCCATCATCATTTCTCTCCCCGCAGAACCACATACAAAGGACCCCCCCCCCCCAATCTCTCTCGCCCGCACCCCTCACGAACCCCGCGGCCACCGTTTCTCCTCCCCTCCCCGCCACGCGCGCCGCCCTTATCTTAACGCACAAAGAACTTATATACACACACACACTCGACGATTCCCACCCTCCCCCGGAGAGGGAGCGTCGGCGAAAATCTTTTCCCGCCTCCGCATCCCCTCACCCTCGCCAGAACCCGATATCCACATTGTTTGGAGCAAAATGTTCGCCAACCTCCTCTTTCCCCCAAACGCGCTTCCCATAATGCACGCGGGGGCCCGGGGGAGGGGTGAAACGTGGGTAGGAGAGAGGAGTATGGCGATAGGGGGAAGATGGTGGGGGAAGGAGCTCCGGAACGAAAGAACGAACGAGCACGCATAAACGCCTCGGCACTTCGTTAAAGCACGCCCCTCCTCCTCGCCACCCCTCCCCCCCGTCTACTCCCCTTAATGGCCCCTGACGCATTTATTCGTCCTCACCTTTCCCAACCCCTCTATCCCTTTCGCGGGCCTTACCTTATCGCCCGCCTCTGTTACGTGTTTAGACATTAGTGCGTCGTTTAAAATGCGGTAACATTTTTCCTGCAATTTATCGGTGCTGTCCCTCTCTTTTTTCCTCAGCCGCGCTCGGGTGTCTTTTTATGTATTTCCATACTCCGCGCGCGCAGAATGACCGACGGCTTGGGTTCGTCCGAATATTTGCCAGCCGGTAAATGGCACAATTTTGTATCCGTAGGAAGTTTTTAAGCATACTGCTCAGTCATTATAAAATCCATTAAAATTAAACAACTTTTACTGGCGCATCCGAGATTATTATACGCCCAGCGATGTCTAATGGATTTCCAGTTTGCGAAGATTCATTGCATTTCGGTCCTGACAAATTGAACTCAACGAATAAAGTGGTTTCGTTCACGTGTCTAGACATGGATAGCTATGTAAACACACTAAACGAAAAGTAATCATTTTTAATTCACAACGGGACTAAGTCCAAAGAAAAAAGCGCGACAGAGGATTTCACCAATTTTGTGGCAAAGGCGAAATTGAAATATGCAGGTGGATACTTTCCATGGCGGCATTCGGATAATAATTCTTGCAAATACTACTTTAACGGAAAGACATGAAATTATACGAGTGGTTCATCTGAACGAGCCATATTTTCTCTCCAACCCATAATCCTCGATGTGGTCGTCGACGCTTTCATGGTCGTGCATTTGGACCGATGCATAAAAGCGCCAATGCCTTGGGATTTACGAGATCTTCAGGCGCGCGATCTAATTGGATTTAAAAATTACTCTCCGCTTATACGGCTTAAGGAACAGCTATAAGAAACACGTTCTCGACATTTCCGACTTCCAAAGGACTCCTTCCATCCGCGGCGCTCCACTAACTTCATTCTGGCGGGGGCAGTTTCTTCTCCTCTCGTCCGGAATCACGTTCTCGGGGTGGCCCTCGCGACGAGCATTATGATGTTTGTTTGCCCGGCGGTTGACACGGTCCTGTCATGTCCGTCCATCGTGACCGCCGCTCCCACTTGCGAGCGGTGCGGCGGCGGTTAGAGGAGGAAGAAACCGAGGTGGTCACCCACCCTCCCCGAAGGTATGTACATCCCGCTTGGTTTTCCGTCTCCTCTCGGGTACGAGACGTCTTGAGGATGTGAGAAACGGGTAAAGGGAAGAGGCAGCCACGTGCAGTGAGTTTCGTGCGGGCCTTCGCGGTAGTTTAAGAAGTGATCACGAATTTGGTGTTATGGAAGAAAACCGATCACTCCCCTGCGTGTAAGGCGCATTGCCTTACAACAGATGTCTAAACACACAAAACAGATTTCTTCGGAGCAAGGTAGCAGGAGATCGATGTGCACGACAATAGCCACGGATGAATAGTTTTGGAAGGCAATGGATGAATTGAATGCTTGAAGTGTATGAATTTTCACCGTCCGTACAATTGCACCATGACAACCTCTAGATATTCGTATGCCACTCCTAGAAGTAACTGTTATTGATTGTCTCGTTAGATGGATAGAGCTTCCCGTAAATGTAAGAGCTATCGTGTCATAGCTACCACGGCCGGAGTGAATTTCATATAGTTAGGCAATTAGTGCGAGGAAGAGATCCTAAATCAAGAAACATCTACCTGTATTCAGTGGAAGGGAGGTAAAGAAATGTAACTAGTAGTATCTACGGCTTAAATGGGAACGTAAAGAGAAAACAAACAACCTGCAGAAATCCTATTGGATTATTCCCCACCACGAAGTAGTTTAGTTTAGTTCAACTGAAGTTTATCCATCAAATTATTTTCTATTAATACCTACGCAGATGTGAATTTGGTAGCTTATTTGGTTCATAAGTATTTTAGTTATTTGCAGAATTAATATTTGAAATACATGTACATATTGTGTTGTCTGCAAGAATATTAGAAACAGGACCGCATAGATCATTCGTGGTGTGTATTCTATAGAACCAGCGGCAGCAATGGCGTAAACATTTCGCTCAAGCGAAATGTAATGCCCAGTCCTATCGGAAGGCTAACTATTAGTGTTAACTGTGGCTAGCATTAGCACTTAGCTATAGAATTTTTTGAAGAAGATGATACATATGCGCCCTTCTACCTAAGCAGCACTCTTAGAGGTCATTGTAACATAGAATTCAACCTAACCTTCCATGAAACTTTACTCGAGTTTCATGGATTTTCGTTAATAGATATTTGTTCGTTAATCGAGTTTAATTAATATCAAAATCAGTGTCACGCGATGAAAGAGCGTTAGAACAAAATTATGCAAAACCGGATGCCATTAATCGGAGAATTATTACGCAGGTAATGTTGTGTGAGCTCAAATTTCTCCTCCTTCCCGCCGCTCATTCTTGTTTCTCTGAAATCTCCACGCCTTCGGGCTCGGGGAGAAATGGCTGGCATCAAAATCATCCACGGGCGTCCGTAAACCATCCGAGCCGTAGCGCGTGAAGCACGCAACACGGCCACGAGAGCGTGCGCTCGCCTCCTGCGTGAGCGCGTCCAGGGAGGAGGAGCGGGAGAAGGCACGGATTGACGACGCACAATGGCGGGGGAAGGGAGGGTTTTTTCGGAAACGGAGGGGGTTGAAGAGTTCCACAATGCGGCAGCTGCTTTGTGCACCCGAAAATGCGAAATTAGCCGACGCCCCCCCATCATAAACCCTCCCTCCCTCCCCCAGGGAGGGAGGGAGGGTTTAAGGGGGAAGCGGTGGGGGATGGGTGTGGTAGAGGGCGGCTAAAAAAACGTCTGCCACCGCCACGGCCTGAGGGGGGTTGAAAGGAGATCCCCCCGTAGAAGGCAATAAGGGAAAGGTGCGCTGGATGTGAGGGTCGGGAGAAGGACGCAGAGAGGGTTGATGGGGCGGTGGAATGGTAAAAATGGCGACGGTCCTTCATTCACGCATGCGGGCAGAGCGGTAGTACAATGACAAGTTTCGGGTAGCTGGTGGTCAATTTGTGAGTTTGAGGGGAGTTTGTTGTAATCACCTGTGACCATTTAAATGGTGGGTCAATATGAGAAAGAGGGTAAGAATCTGAATCTATTTTTCCGGGAAGGAATATTGCGTTAACCACGTGGTGACCATTTTTGACGCAAAAATTGTTAGTCCCGCCGAAGATAAAAAAAATAATCGAAATCAATGGCCGCTCTTATTGAAAGACCATATTTCAATGTTTGAGCGACGCAGAGCCGCTGCCACGGAAAATAATGGAAGTTCCAGAAATAAAAAATTGGTGACCTTATGGAATAATTCTACATTATTATTCTAGGAACTGAGACTTTTGATTATGTGACATTGGGTCACAATTGGTTAAAAAAATCTTCATTTTAAGATGCCTGCGGATTGGTAATAGGATTTGTATGAAATCGTTGCATTCTGTATATTTTGATCGGTCGTATCATTAAGGTGAATTTTAGGTTTTGTAAAAGTATGTTGAGTACTCAAATGCCATCTATGTATTCCGATTTCAAATCTGTAGGATGTCTCTGGCCATAATGCAATTCCTGTGTTGTAAAAGTAAGAGGGTGACACAGGGAACACTTCGTCAATGATTTCACTCCACACCTAGCTCAACAACACCATGTAATATCGAACTAGTTCATAGGCTGGCAGTCATTTTGTGTTTCGATATATTACAGGGAAATTACATCGGCATCAAAGGAACCATATGCGAAAAGATATGCCAAAACTTGAAAAGTAACTCGGTATTAATCTCCGGCATTAATAACAAAAAGTAAGTCTTTATTGTCCTCTGGTGGTTATATCTGATTTCGGACAACTAAAAAAGTAATCCAAAAGTTTCTTTTGTGTTCGTAAGCTTTCTATTCGACCAAAATTCGCGACGACAAGAAAAACGATCGGTAAGAAATAATGCGATGAATTGCGCAAACCAATGCGCAAGTGCTCAAAATAATTCTTTTATAACTCTGTACGTATATTTTGGGTGTTTACTCTATTCAGTTTACTATATTAATTGTAACCCAGTTTCTAATCTCCAGGAGACATAGGAGTTATTAGTTTACCGTATCCGTCACTTTTTACCATCAGGGTTTTTCCTATTTATATTTTATCCATAGTTTTAGCTGGTATGGTAATGGTCGTTCTTACTTCTCTGAGCAAAGTACTCTTTTCGTAGCAACTCCCTTCAAAGAATGGAGTTGGTACGAAATCCTCGACCCTTTCTTACATCTTAAAAAGTTACGGATAAGAGCCTTGAATTACGACCATAATTACGACTCCGAACGTCGGCATAGGGCGGATATTTACGATTTCAAAAACAAGGAAATGCATTGAGCTAGTTACATCAAGTACGTTATGGATTGTGTACATATATTTCAAATGAGCGGAACCAACTGCCATGCGAGAAACAAAGACCCGGCCAGAAGGTTGAGAAGGTCGATAGCATAAGCATGAGATGACCGTAGCGACATTATAAAGAATATTCATGAGAGAAAAGGCAGGAGTTGGTGTACGCCAGAAGGTGGGATGGAGTACAAACGGGACGGAATATATAAACTGGAAAGTATTCCCTAGGGTAGGATCCGAAACATTTGATGAAAGTGTCGCTGTCTGGAGATTTTGTGCCGTTCCTGGACGATCCGTCTGCGATAATTCTTGCCGTAAAAGTGAATGGTTTTGGTGGGTATGGCCCATAACTGTGACACAGTTACATGAGATTTAACGTGACGCGCTGAATGTCAAGTCGTGTAGCTAGATGGCTATATCCAGTGACGAGATTTTTCATTCGCCCTGGACCTTCACGATGGTTGCCTAGGTAGGTCCGCTCTTTCGGTTTGATAGCTGGAATAATGCTTTCCTTTTATTCTAAAAACCCAATGGACAGAAAATTGTGTAATAGTCTCCAATATTTTCATAGGTTCTAGGTTTCAGAATTTCCCCGTAATGCATGGAAAAATATTTTTGTCGAAGAGATGATATACACCCTAAACTGGATTCGGTTATGCATGTGAAGCATGCCATCACTTCTTGAAGAAAATATTACCTTCAATCTGGGAGGCAGAAGAGTGTCAGTCCTGCCGCTCTTCGGCGAAGTTACTCGTGCATCATAACGTACGTCATTCCAGTATGTAACTTTAAATGTCCAAGCAAAAGGTTTCTGGGATTTCTAGTAACTATTCCTTTTAGGTAGTCACCATACAAAATAACCTAATGAACTCCCACAGAGGCCTGACCTGAAGAACATTTTGATTTCGCTCGAGTCTTTTTAATTATTTATAAGTATTAATCAGAACTGTTACGAAGGTAAAAAAAAGTCTTCGTTTTGTAAATCATCGATTGACTCAAACCTCCTTCATAGCAAATGAAAATTATTCATGTCAGTTTTATTGATTTTTTTAGCTCTCCGCGATCATATTTCAAAAAAGATGACTCATTATCAAGCAATTTAGGTTATTAAACCAGCCGAGCTAGTTCACAGAGCAGCTAGAGTTATTGTAGAAAAAAGATGACTAGGAATATTAGAATTGGTAAAGAAATGCAGCATTGCACATAACAAAGTCAAAGGGTAATATGACGATGCACGAAATATCTGAGCTCAACGGGGTTCTAGGTTTGAACCCACGACCAGCGCAGGGAGCTGACTCGTTGCATGCAAACCGCACCGGCCAACCTAATATTGAGCATATTGCAGATATAAAATCATTTTGGTGGAGCGTAGACTACTGCCCAACTTCTGTCAATATTTTTGCAAGTCGATCATTTTCCGAAAAACAAGTGAAGCATACATTCGTGGATTTTTTTATATCTGAAATAAAGTAGCATCAAAGAACATTAAACGAACTCACCCGTCTTCGGTTTGAGTCGTACTTCACCAGTGCTTGACGTAACACGATAACCGATAAGCGAAGGGCGGTGAACCCGTTTCCCTTCCTGTGGTAAGCCTTTTTCATTTGATGATTAAGGTAGCACTGAGTCCGATGTGCCTTGAGCCATCACGGGATCTAAATTGGAAAACAAGAGAAAACATACATCTAAAACATACTCGCGAGATATTATGCAAAATGAACGTATTGATTTATTAAAGAATCTATAAGAGCTTTTTGATTTGGCGGTACAGGGGTGCTGGGGACGAAAAGGGGTGGCTTGGAGTCGAGGGGGTGGGAGGCGATTGCAGTTTGATCGATTGATTGAAACAACGGAGCAGGCGGGTTGCACTGCGGGGTAGGTGAGGGAGGACGTGGAGGAGGTGGTGGCTAGGGACGTGGGATGGTATGCATTGGCAAAAAGGGAAAAACTGTGGGAGGGTGACAACGTCAGGGGGTGCGATGAGTCAACTACATGCCGATATTTAGATGACGTTGATGTGGAAAAGTGTAGGAACTGATGTAGGCTGATAATTATAACCAATATCTAAAATGGAAATTACCATGAACACCGCCAAAGAGGGTATAGGCGTTATTAATAATAACGTTGAATGAGCTGTGGAAACCAGTTGTCAAGAAGCCACCCCTCTACATCTGCGAAGAAAATTTCGAAGTCGGACGCTGGACTTCACAAACCCTCCTGACATTGACGATATACGAGGGTAGGCTGAAAAGTAATGCAAGTAATGACAAGTAAAAGTCTCGTGTATATATATATGACTTCGTCGGCGTAACACGGAAGTGTTGAATAATAAATTGGACAGTAACAAACAATATAGATACATATAAAAAGATCACTCACACGTTATTTCTTGATCATTTCGACAGAATTCTGCTGCGTCTTCATCGGAAGATATAGAAGTAATGACACCCATATGTATATGCACAATATATATATATATATATATATATATATATATATATATATATATATAATTATTATTATTAACGTTTCCGCACCGTACATAGCTGCTACGCTCCATATCAAAGTTTTTACGAGTCTTTTCATAATGTCCTTACTCAACGTTCCTGTAATCAACTCCCTCCTCCTTGTGAAAGCCTCTTTGCCTAGTGCAATTTTTCTCCTTATATATATGTGTATATGTATGTATATATATATATATATATATATATATATATATATATATATATATATATATATATATATTGGTTGAGCAAGGACATTAAGAAAAGACTCGTAAAAACTTTGATATAGAGCGTAGCAGCTATGTACGGTGCGGAAACGCGGTCATTGAAACAGGATGACAGACGTAGATTGGAGGCTTTTGAAATGTGGGTGTGGAGAAGAATGGAGAAGGTGAAATGGACAGAGAATAAAACAAACGAGGAAGCACTTGGTATGGTGGGCGAAGAGAGGGGTTTGTTGGGAGCAATCCTATGGAGGCAGGAAAAGTGGCTGAAGGGGGTATTGACCGGCAGCGGGATGTTGAAGACTGTAATGGAGAGGAGAATGTTAGGCAAACGAGGAAAGGGAAGGAACAGGATAGGGATGTTGGACGGGATGAAGGGAGGAAGAAAGTACTCGAGCTGAAGAGGGACCTGATGTAAAGTAGGATGTTGTGTTTTGCTAGGGGTCACAAATTATTTAATTAGTAATTATGTCCATCCAAAAACCTACCTTAACCGGTAGATTACCTAATAATAATAATTATATATATATATATATATATATATATATATATATATATATATATATATATATATATAAACCATAAACACAGTAATCAACCCGAAGGTCGGTTTAGTAGGTGATGGTAGAGATCACCCAGTACTAAGCCCTATACGGCGTGTGAAAATTCGCACATCAGGGTAGTCAGTTCCTTTCCCTGTTTCGGTTATGGTTTCCCAGGAAGACCTGGTACCCGAAAAATCACTAAGCTTGGGTGGAGCTGTAGGTGCCCAGAGTGCCTTGCCCGGGAATCGAACCTGGGACCCTTCGGTTAACAGTCCAACGCTCTACCCACTGGACTACCGCGACCCACATATATATATATGTGTGTGTATGTATATATATATATATATATATATATATATATATATTTATTTATTTATATATAGTATCAGCCGTCGAAGTATCGATAAAAAAAGCTCTATTCCTCAATGCGTCTTCTGATGAAGTAAAATAAATGTATCTCTGTGATCTTGTGCATATGGGTATTGAATCATTAGGGGTAAGATGATTTAAATACACCGTTGAAATATTTTTGAACAGAATGGACCATGTATAAACATGGGACCAAGTGTACAATCATATTTGCTGATTTAATCATGGATATTAATTCAAAGAAATAATTGCCTGAAAATAAATTTAGGGTCTCCTTTCCTTTTACTGACAATACGCCATAGAAACGACCTTAGAGTGCCTCAAAGTTAATTAGATCTCTTAACACTATCTCCCATTCCTCACGCCTATCCATTAGCGTTTACGCCCCCCGGGTAATGCAGCACTGAGTGAATTTCAGGGTATTAGGGTAGATACCGGTATGTCAGTTATTAGGGAAGCTGACAGTATTCAAAATATATTATTATATCGTTGGTTTTCTTTGCGTACCATGCCCCGACGGGCATTCCTGTGTCGATGCTCCATCCTCACCTCAATGTAGGTATTTTTTAAATGTCACAGTCGATATTGGAAATGGAATATCCTGCTGCCCAAAGCGCGGCTGGATGAGGCACGGGAAGGGGGTTGGTAGGGCGTGTGTGGGAGGGAGGCGGATGCACGCCTTTCCCCTTCCCCCGACATCCACCTCCAACCCCCTCCCTCCACGCGCCCATCCAAATTTAATTCCCAACGACGGCTGCAGCTGCTCTGGGTGGGCGCCGTGGGGAGATCGGGGAGGGAGTGCGGGGAGAGTGAAGCGGGGTGGGGTGGAGGATGCTGGGGGTGGATTCCGGCCTCGCCTTTTTGGCTTTTTGGAAACATCCCTCTCTGCCTTCTCCCTCCCTCCCCTTAAACCCACCGCCCACCCACATGCACGTGCATGCAGTGCACACACACACGGCACAGACAACAGTCATATGCAAGCATGCATATGTGCGCCGAAGTGGTGGTGGGTGTTGGATGCCGACGGCGCGCGATGCAATCCACTTCTGGGGGCGGAAGGGGGAGTGCGGCGTCGGCGGCGGGGTTTTGTACGAGTACTCCATCAATTTTGGAGCACGTTGTTGCGGGGGAGGGAAAGAGGACGACGAATGGTGGGGAGGAGAGGTGTGGGAAAAAACGAATAAATTAAAGCGAGTTTCGGATGAATATCGGTGCATAAAATTTGCGAAATGAGGAATAGTACACGGGAAGGTTTTGGAGGACGATGGAAGGAGGAGAAGGCTTACTGGAAATTGGACGTGGGCTGGGGAGCTCCGGAAGGGTAAAGTGAAGTAAAAAACACACGACAGAAAGCGCATTCGGCCCCAGGCTAAAAACGCGTCACTTTTTGGTCGTTAAAAATTCACCATTTCCCCGAATAGTTACTCTTTCTTTTGCTTTGCATGTATTGCTCATAGGTGCATAATATATCCCTACCGACTCAATCTCAAATTAAAGGAAATACGCATACATGCATGAACAAAACACTTTGCGGATTAATGCTGTGTCTGATGTCACATTTAAAAAGTAAGTTAAAATATTTGCTGCCAGGAAACCATTGGATGTGAAACCAGGAGGGCCATCGATGTTTCACGATGGGGAACCGTAAATTACTGTATCAATATGAATGGATGCCCTTGGGAAGGTATAAGTACGAGTCTTAATGTGGCATGGTCTTCCCAGAATTTAAAAAGCCAATTCTGCATTGAATAGAACAGGCGTGGCACCGAGCTGCCGTGAGCATTTACTGAATAGCAGCAACGTGGATTTCATTTCATGATTAGGTGTATCATGTGATATCTGGTTATTGTAAACTTAGTCATCTGTTTAGGCGTCAAATGAATTTCACATCTTCTCCTTAAGATTTCAAGAAAATTCCTGCTAATGTGTGGGATTCCTCGTAACTTTGTGCGTAATAGCGTAATTCATCCTGTCTTCCTCTGTAGTTTTGTACATCTATCTTACGCCCCTGTCACCGTGTTCATAAGCCGCTGAGCCTAGGAGTCTGTCTGCTTACTTAATCTCTTCTTCTTAACTCGGATGATATCGGATTTTCGGTGCTCGTCTCTTCTCCCAAGAGTTGGGCAAAAGCGGCGAAGATGCATGAAGTGCTTTCCGTGGATACCCTTTCGGATTGTAGACTCCACGGGAGATGGTGGTCCATTATCGGAGCAGAAAGTAATTTGTCGAGTTAATTAAGGCGTCGCTCATTGTGGCCACTCCTCTTCATTCAGTTCCACACTTGGCGTCTCCCCCATATCCCTTCCAGCTGCCTCCGTGCTCGACGGTTTCGTGGTGTTTTTTATGGCATCACGAGGGAAAGGAGATCGTGAAAACATCTTTTTCCACATCATTAGCCCTTCGAATCAATCGTCCACTTTCACGTGGCAGTGGTAATTTTAAGTTGATATAATTAGTTCGTGCTTTTATGGTAGAATCTTTCCACATCTTTATCGTAGTTTTTGAGAAGTACGGCTCGTTGACGATGAAGTGGGGGTCTCATTTCAGTAGGTTGTAACTTTATGAAAATAGTTTAAGTTCTGTAATGAATGCTTCTATACCCTCCAAATTTTTTATTGCGTCCAATACGAAGGTTTATTGCTGAAAGTTGGGAAAAATAAAGTTTTACTACGTAACTTGCAGTTTTGCAAGTTACATGGTTGCCCGCTAATACAAAGTAGTTGTCAAATGTCTTGGGCATTTAAAATCAATTCTTAATGTATGGAACCTGTTGCAATTTACTGATGATTTTACTTAATCAGTTATAAATAAATAAGAAGTGTTGATAATAGATACATCTGCGTATCCGAGGAAAAAACGATTTCATCTGGAATGAATTGCATAATTACAGCCGTAAATGTTAAATAATGATGCCCTTTGTGATTTTGTGGATTTAACTTGGGGGTGTAAGTAAGTTATTACGAGAATTCCGTGAGTGGTAGAAAATAAGGTACATACCTGCTTAGCCTAAAGTTGGCAATAAACGGGTAAATTCCATTTAATGAAATGCGAGAACAACATAATCGCCAAGAAAAAGTTGTCTAATTTCGTCGCTTCCCACGTTGTGTTAATAAAATGGTAAATGACTTCTAGATAAAAGTCATTGTAGAGGATGAACGGATTATACCTACAATGGAATCAGAAGGTACTTCACCACCTGCCTCGAATAGTACATCCTGAGATGTTTTATCTAATGCAAGTACCAATATCCTAAATTACTGATTTAAAAGTTAAGATCGTTAGAGTCGTGGAAAACTCCGTGTACTACTCTCCGTTCACCATGTTTCATTCTGTCAAGCACTTCAAGTTCCAAAGGAAACCAGTCAAAACTACGGAAAGGTTCTAATTTGCATTTTTATAGTCAATTTTAAAGTGTTGTAAGTTTAACTGGGGTTCCTTGATGCCGATCGTTTGCGGCGATTCGTGGAACTTAAAGTTAAGAGAAGTTAAAAAAAAAGGAATAAGAGGCAGAAGGAAGAAGATCTCTCGGAGTGGCTTTGGAACCGGTGAAGACGGAGGGAGGGATGAAATATGAACGCTTCGGAGTAATGTCCCCCGGTCTCTCTCCCTCCCTCCCACTAGAAGTTTCTGGATGAGTTTTCTGTCGGCGCGGCGGCGGAAAGGGTGGGCGGGCGGGCGTAAGGAAGGGGGACGGAATGGGGAAGGGCGAGAGAGGAAGAGAGGGGAGTGCGTCCTCCGATCCGTTTTCCCCCACTTCGAGGCAAGATTGAAACCGACTGGGATGATCCGCTGGGAGTCGCGGGAAAGCAATAGGCCGCCGTGGCAAATTATTTCTCCCCAACCGCCACCCACCCACTCACAACCTCTCTCTTCCTCCACCTCCTCGCAATTATCGGAATTAAAAGGACCCAAAGATGGCACTTTATTCCCCGAGGAGACAACCCGTCCCCCCATCTTCCCCAGTTTCCCAAGAACGTAGTGAAATAATCTGGCGAGCGAAACGATGTTGGGGCTTGTCTTTTTTATTTTATAATATTGGCCAACAATCCGACTAAGCTTGCAGTAGATTTACCGAATCAATTTTGAACTACAACTTTTAGATGTAGATTGTGGAAAAACTACTCCTTACTCGTACTCGACTAAGTAATAACGATGCATTAGCGAACTAACTAGCTGAGGCAATATTTCCGGATATCAAATGTTAGACCGAATACAACCCTCTATAAGATTCCCAGGTTTTCATCCATGCGCTCAGCTAATGTTCTAATAAAATAGATTTTGCAGAAATAGCTAGACAACTCGACAGTACTCGAAAATAAAGCCTAAATAAAGACAAAGCGGACTTGTGTGAAGTAGTGTAAATTAATACTTTAGAAATTTTGCGTCGAAATAGGCTTGTGCCCAACATCACCTAATTATTTGCAGTTTAGTTGTCTCGGATCACATCTTATTTGTATTTTTGACTCTGATATTTTTACTTGGTTAGGACACCTGGAACCCCTTAAAGCGGAGAGTGCATTTGTCCAATATTTGTAGCAATACGTGCACCATGAATGGAATCATACCTGTATGACAGTTCAAGGATTAACATGCGGAGTTTTTCTAATGGGCCCACCAAATATGCTCACTTAAGTAATTTAAATGGGGGGATGGGAAGACGCGTAAATTAATTCCTGCTGAATACATTTATAGAAATAGAATTATGAATGAATGTTCAATAATCCGAGCTTGTCATTCAGTGCTCCTCAAAGGGAATGTTTTGAAATTTCGAGGAAAACTTTTAAGCCATCAAATTTTTTTGGGGGCTGTCGGGCTTGTTTGGTGGGCTTGAAAACCCGTGAAAACCAACTACACTGATTTATTCCATGAAAGAAATAGAGAAACGTAAACAAACTGCATTGCGATTTGAATAAGCAGCATTGTGATCACGTAAAGTCGACCTAAACTTTGGGCATGGACCATAGGAGGATGGGAGACCAATTTCCAGTGCATCTACGATTCCAATATCGAAAAATTTTCTTTCGAGGACTTCGTGCCTTAGGTTAAATTTCCCCTGCCCGAGAATTATTCGATGACACCGGGTTACAAATGGGACCGAAGTGTAGAAATGTTTATATTTTTTATTGTGAGCTACATCGTTCATACACCGGTATCCGCTTCTATCACTGCTAGGACAACAAGTTCGCCCCCACGCTGCGGAGCGGCTTAAGGCGCGTGGGAGCGGCCCTCAGTGGTTAGCTCTCTCTCCGTTCCCCCCCTCCGACGTCAGCCCCTTATCGGAAACGCGCGCGTGCGAGCCAGTATGACACCAGGGGTCGGGCGAGTGGATAAATCCATGTCGTTCGCCTTTTACTCTCTAATTCACCCCCATGACATTTCAAGGCTCGAGGATGTAAATGCAGCCAGACCTTCGTCCAAACAATAACGCGAGGGCGCCATTGCGCACTGCCTTCACTACGCAGATTTGCACTTCTTCTCTGCGGATTCGCGGATTAAGCAAGCATAATTCCCCGCACAGGGCAGAGGGATGCGGTGACGTCACACTCGCTTTTACGGCGCCCCCTGAGTGGCATAAATTGATCAACGAACACAAACTCGCCTCGGGGGAACTCGCCACTTCGAATTAGCGGGCATGTGTTGCGGAAGTGCCTTGTTGTAGGGATCAGATTCATACTCACCCGTAGTATACTTGTTATATATGTCCGTGGTGCCTCTAAACTTGATGGAATATTTATAACGCTCAGCGAACGCTGCAATATAGAGTAGATGTTGTGGCTATAAATTCATCATTAGTTTTCGGCTCGAAGATCTGTAATCCATCGGAACTTTGAATGCATGGCAAAATGAAACGCGGTGAACCGAGGGCCGTTCCCCGAGCCTTACAGAACTGTTATGATTGTAGCTTTGAAAATAGTAATTTAGGACGTACATTAGATTGGATTTTCTTCATTCATTCCGTGTTTATAATTATACTATTGACTCATGTTTCGTAGTGCTCACTAATTGTGGATTGGCTCATGGTAAGGTTCTTTTACGCTGTATAATGTCCTGATCGAAATACTGTCAGGAAGAAGAGGTGTGGACGCTCCAGCCTGCCCACTCCAGTTGCATCCATCCCCGTCTGGAACAAAAGAAGCGCGAGAGAAAGGCTTGCTGCCGACCGAGAACGCTCCTCTCGCCCACCGTTGAAGCCCTTCGGGTTCCCCGTAAAAGTACACCACTGGGAAGGGGTTGTCACTTCACCCTTGCCCCCCGCAACCCTTGTGTTTGCTCGCCTCACGTTTTTGGCCCTCATTTATGGCGTCCACTCGGGCATTCGGGTGGCGGGCCGGGAGGGCGGAGGGGAGGAATGGAATTCCGAAAGGGTGGGAGATGGGCAGAGGAGCGCGAAGAGAGAGAGAGAGAGCGAGGGAGAGAAGAGGAGATCTCGGGGCGAGGGGGAAACGAGAGGCCAGGGCGGGACGAGGAGCGGGAGGGGGATGCGTCAATGGATGACCCAAATTTCGACGGATTGATCCGCAATCACGGGAGTTGAAAGGATGCGGAAGGGGACGTCTCCATGGTTGCAGCCTGCGGCTGAGGGGGCAACCTCTCAACAACTCCCACTCCATTCTTTATCTCTCCCCTCCCATCCTCTTAAGACCGCGGCAATCCTCCAATGGAAAGGCACGACTGCAGAGCCAAGAGATCGGGGGGGCGGGGGATCTCGGTATGGGATCGATTTCGTGATCCTTCGAGTGACCGAAGTGGGCAGAAGAAATATAGTTGCACCCGTAGAAACGGCAAATCGATTCTTTTTGGGTAATTGGACGACCCTCTTATTCTTTATCCCTACATTTATTTTCCATTGGTACGTTGAGAACAACTGCTCTCCTATCGTATCGGAACAAATATCTCCTGAAATGCGAGGGGAAGGGTGAAAGTAAGGGGATTGTTTTGTATTCTTTGTCACGAAAATGGCACACATCGAATCACCAGTGCTTGGGGACTCAGGGTGAAGTTGGTTGTTCATCTATAGTATGAATAATTAGAGGCAATCATCCATCGCAGAAATTACATTTCCCTTTTGGTTACGCAGTTAAACCATAGTTGGAGAATTATCTCTGATTATTAATTGTATCATCCACCTCAGTCGCTCTTTCTTTTCTGTTTGAGCAGTCGTATGTGCGTATCTTGTCTTGTGCCGAACGAAGGACTTGGATTGTTCAGTGCATTTCATAGGCGTGCAAAATATATTCATCGGAGCTAGACAGAACGAAGCATACACTAGTCACATTATCTAAAGGAACAGAAAGCACATTCTCATGTGGCAATCATTTCATACTTCTCGATTCTCGGAGCATGGGTAGATAAAAAGACACCGTGTCTTCATTTGAGAAAGGCGGGGATTAAAACTGTAATATCACCCTCCTCCTAACCTCTGGAGTTTGGGGGGGAGGTCTTGCTTGTATGCCCGCCTGTATTACTCTGATCCGGTCAATGGGGAGCGAGCAGTGCTAAGCTTCTATTGGAGGTGGGGGAAGGCGTCAGAAGTGAAGAGATTTCCTCCTAGCCATAAAAGGGGGGTGGGATGGAGAGAAATGGTGGATTGGAGGCCCGAGAGCGCCGCCTTCCAGCTTTCCGAATCCGCTTAAATAACTGCGTCTTGTAAATAAATTTCATGTTCTCAATATCAAGGTCGTCGCCCTCTCCAGACGTTGTAATTATGTGGACTGAAATTCTTCAAACGAAATCTTGAATTTGACATATCATCACGGCGTGATATTGAAATCACGAAAAATTGTTACAGCCAGCAATCGCATAAAATAATAGCCACATGAACGCTACAGGACAGCCATACGTTTCTTTTTAACGACCAAGACGACCGCACACAATTTTGTTATACTTCATTTCCACAATCATACTATCCTCTTTTTCCCTGTTTCACGATGTAACAAATAAATATATTTAAAATTTCGAGATAGGGAACATTCTCTTAGCTAAGGGTAAGGCGGAATGTAGTAAGTCAAATTGGTGTAGATAATTAATGTAACGTCCGGTTCTTAATATAAAAATGTTAAACCACCAGCTGCGGTTATGTAATTATTTATTTGAATTATTCAAAAGTATGGCGTATCAATGAGATATTATTCCTTTAGGCAGGGTCGGTATGTTTTTGCATAAAATGACTGCTCTAAATCTCCGCTATGTTAATTTTTGGTCGTCATAGTTTGCATCTCCTCTGCCCCAAAAACCTACCCTAAGTTTGACTCATCTTCGCGAAAGAAGCGATGCTAACAAATCTTAAAGAGTGCCATTTGATGTAAATATTGAATGCTGCAAAAATATTATATGGACAACATCCAGATTTCAGTAAGACACCCTTCTTGAGAAGGTCCGTGACCAATGGATTCAGTGGAAAAAGTAATCCTCATAAGCGAGTGCGATCATCATAATCTTAAGTTTTTCTGTAACTTATTCGTCCTGAAAAGGCGAAGTGTAAATTATAAGAAAATATGCAATGAGAAGATGACAGGAAGCTACTAGGAAACGTTGAGAAAGTAAAAAGTTCATGGATGATGAGGGACAAAAAGGGGGGGTTGCTGTAAAGGGAGGAAGTACAGTGAAAGAGAGTAAGTATGTGAGAGAACCAGGTCGTAGTGAAATAAATAACATCGGGGTCTCTTTGTACTTTGCACCTAGGATGATAAATCACGACGGAGGACTTACAGGATCTGTTCATCCGATTGGTAGAAAAAAAGATTACCGCAGATACTTCCGTGTGCAAGGCGAAAGAAGACCGTCGCATTACGATTCCGAGAGGCAGCGACTACAGCGTTCCTCTCTTTCTCTTCCCCCTCTTGTCTTAAGGCGTTACCTCCAAAGAGCATGAAGTAGGTGCAAGCACTCGACAGTGGGATGGAGGGCAAAGGGGAGAGGGCGGTGATTAAGCTCCCTCCCCACTTCCCGTGGCTTCTTCAAGTCCATACACAAACGGAGACACAGATACACACACGAGCTAACACGGTGACACGGGGAACAGGCGCGCACGAAGGCGGCCGAGAGGAGGGGTGGAGGAAGCGGGAACGAGGGATTGTGGGGAGATCGCGAGGCATCCACCCGTGCCCGCACCTTTGTTTGCCCGCGCCCCGGGTGTGGAGTGTGTGCCTTTGCAAGCACGTAGTACATACAGCGCATGTATATACACTACGTGCGCGCCCTCGCCAGACGACAAGTGCAACACCGCCAGGTGAGCCGTTTACTAATGCATTGTGGGAACGCCGCTCTCCTCAGGAGAGAGAATATAACCCGCCTCGGAATCGCGGCCACTCCTTTAGCCTCTACCCCCCTCCCATCGCCCGCCCGTCGCCCCCACTCCCTCTCTCCTTTTGTCCTTCCCTTTCATCCCTTCCCTCCGTCGTCTGCACCGAGAGGCCCTTATTCATGAGCGTGGAACCCTTCTCTCTCCCTCTCTCTGTGTGAGGCAGCGTCTCCCCTCCCAGCGGCTGGTCCGCATAATTCCCGCGTCTTTGACGTCGGTAATGCATTTGCTTATTAATTATCGCGGGTCCTTCATTATTTGCGTCACCCGCACCGTTCCACCTAAGTGATTTCCGAAATGAAAACCAATAAATAGGAATGGGGATGGCTGGTTAAAGTACTCTTTTTGAGGATGCGATTGGTGAGGTGTCAAATTCATGGAGAGTCCCGGTTCGAATCTCAGCCCTTGTCTAAGTGTTCACTCAATGTTATTTCAATTCCTAATTGAATGCTGTTTACTGAGACGACTGAATGTCCGGGGTTTGAATGGTAGGCTATATTATGTTCCTATCGACGAGTACGGTTTCGAGTTTTGTAATGTTTTGTCTAAATAGTTAGGGAAGATTGAGGGTGTGGGGGGAGGTTTTAAGATAAGGACGGGAGAAAGTTTTAGGGCGTGAGTCGATCCCTCACATGGGCTAGAGGACTGCAGGGAATGGCTAATTAACCCACGGTCACATATCTAGAATCACGTAAGATAAGTAACCAGAGACATTTAGAAAGGAGGTGAAGGTACTGTTGCAATATCGTTTGACAACCTCTTGGCGTTTTTTGCTTGGGCAATTCCAAATTGTCCGAAAAAAGTCAGTATTCTAACCTATTCAAACAATACGCGACAAAAACCATATCAATGTCATCACATGTTGATGATACGTTAGCATCGGAACCGATAGTGTCATAATATTAAAAATTTTTGAATATTACAGTATTTTTTTCTAATTTATGGACACGATATTACCCCTATTTAACAAGTCTTCCTTCAATTTATTCCTTCCTGTAATTCAGCAGTTTTTGACCCGCGAACCCGTTCAGTTAGTGCATGCATTTAGTGAAGAAGTATTAGATGTATCGGCACAAATTTACTTAAGAACTAGACATTGGGAAATTGAAGTAATTGGATCTCCCATTATGATCATTGATCTAGCTATTTTGGATTGTAAATTGACATTTGATAAATCAATTGACGAATGTCAGATTGACGATTTTTACTCTCCCAAAAAATATCAAAAGTAAGCATTTTATCAGGTTTTCCATTCATGAAATGCTTTTGGTATGATAAGGCCACTTTAAGCTCGCCACAAAAATATAATAAATTTAATATGTGACCTGACGTATGGCACATGTGTGTGTGTGTGTACTTGTGTGGCCTCATTGTGGAATTAAATTGCACTATTCTCAATGCGTAATGACACTATCCGTCGTCAGCCTAGGATTTAATTTTACTACCGTTTCAAGCTTATTTGTAACTCTCTTAGACTACTTCGTTGGCCTTATGAATCTTGAATACGTATACTTTCAAGGAGCTTCCGCGATCGAGTTTTACCACGTGCTTAGAGAGTGAGTGAGTGGGGTCTTCGTTCTAAATTATTCTTCATCCACCACACGCATTATTAGCGGAGTTGATTGGAGAGGTGGCGGTCTGAGGTCAGACAGAAGCCAGGGGTGGTATTAATTCCTTTTGAGACGCGGTGTCGCTCTGCCAACCACCTAGCGAAGAGATGTGAAGGATTGCCTTTAGGACCGTTTCTGTTTAGTCGGATAAACAGTAAAACGATCGCTCATCAGTTGTCAGTTAGCAAAAATATTAATCATCAACTATTGGCATATAATCATAACCTAAGGTATTCGGATTTGATCAAGAAAGTATTATTTATATTTTTATTTTTCCAGCTAAGAATGTCCCCCGCAATGATTATTAAGTAGATCAAGCCAAATATATATGATTGTTATTTTGAAGCCGAAAAAGTTCTTAATTCTCGAAGCGAAGAGGCTGTTTCCGTGTGGTCTAACGGGCTATTATTCCCTCTCCGGAATCTTTCAAAATTATGCAAATATTTAGTGAACAGAGGATTTTAAAATATTGACTAAAATTACTAATACATTCCGTGATTGAGAAGACACTAAATACTTATTTGGTAGTTAGCGATTTCGGCGATGCCAGACAGCCGGATGTTATAAATTTTTCGGCTGGCCTCCTCATTTTAATATTTCTCCTAATTGGAACTAATTAGGCACCTGGAAAACGAATACGTCCCTTTGTGCTACGATAAGGGGAATAATTTTTACTCTACATGTGTGTAGTTTGCATTATGATTACACTGGGCAAAAATTTAAGCCTCAACAGCATTTGAAGGTAAATTAAAAATTTAAACCAGTGGCTAAGTTACAGTTGGCTCACAAGCGTTTAGATGAACGCTACGTTATTAGACAATTAAAGACTTTGAAGTTTCCGTTCCATGACATTTATCCAAACGTATTGGCTATATATTTTATAACGAAATGCCGTGATTGGATAGCTGTTAAGAGTCAAATATTTAAATTCAAAGTGAAACTTGTTTGGCCTTCGAAAACATGGAATTGGCAATGCCATCTATTTTCATTTAAAAGCCTCAAGAAACTGTTGTCACGATGAAACTGAGAGGCAAAAAGTCCGATGGGTGGGAAACTAAACATTTCCTCTTAATTCCAGCTCACTAGATAATTTGACTATCTCTAATCTATAAAGAATTCAAAGGATATAATGGACGCATTCTCGGACAAATTGGAGGAATTGAAGAGCGGTGAGTTTCTTGGTGGATATTTATTGCCTCCGGATGACTCCTTAATTCGGGCAGCATGCGTGCTTTCTCTCTCTCTCTCTCTCGCCCCTCGCCGAAGGGCGAGGAAGGAGAAGGTCCCAGAACGCTCACGGGTTCCTCTTTCGAGCGCCGATGTTCCCTCCTTCCCCCTTAAAAAAAAGTCTCCCCTCCACCGAGACGAATAATCAATTTCCTCTCTTGTTCGCAAATTATCTCCGACCGCCCTTCCCCTTATCTTTCCCATTATCGCGGCGCTCCCGTGATCCCTGTTCTTCTCCCCAATCCGGATTTCAAAAGGAAACCATCTCGTTTTTCGCGTTTGATTTTGGAAAATCGATGCGTTAATTCATTACGCTGCCTCATTATTAGGTATTATTATTTTTTGAAAGCAATTTTCGCACCCGAGGGGGAGCATCCCGCGTGACTTCTCGGTGGATTAAGGCATGAAAAGGCCGACCCGTTGCACACCCCACTTTCCCTCTTACCATCCCTCGTGCCATCACACTGTTTCCCTCTCGAGGTGCTCTTTTGAAACCACCTCTAAGAGTTCATCGCCCGCTCCTCACGCCTCGGGGCAATCCACCCCCGAAGGCGACCCGTAGAGGTCCCCTCGCGCCCACGGAGACTAAATAGTTTCCTTTCCAGAGAGAGTGATGCCCATCTACTCGGGCATAAAATTTCACCCACAGAATGCCGTCGACTACTGGCCTCACGTGCTAACGTAGTCGGTTTTTTGAGTGTTGGATAAAATTTAATTCCCGGTGATCCTTGGTAGAATTCCGACAGCCTAGCCATTAAAAAATACATTTGATGAGATTCCACGAAAGGATTTTACCGTCTGTTACAACCGGTTTCGCCCGTTAGGACATCATTGAGTGAATAAAATGACAAATTCTCAAACATCAAAGCGATATGTAGGAATATCTCCGGCCGAGCGTGGGTTTGGGAACGAAGGGTGAAACTCATGAGGAGAGGACGTCATATTCTGATGGGCACCTTGGGATTTGAGGGGTAAAGGTTGGAGGATGGACGGTGAGGAGGGCGGAAGCGCACTGGGATACAAGCCTCCGCGTGAAAATTCAATGGATACCAAATATGGTTTGAAACGTGTGGCTGCCACTCCACTTCAACATGCCTTGGTTCTCCAGATGCCGCCTCTTCAACTCTCTCACTGCGGGAACCACTGCTGCGCCCGATGTTACCTCTCCAGATTAAAAACCATCCGAATATGAAATAACACGACCTCTCAGGCACGGGAGATTGTACTTTAATTTTATTACCCATCAGAAATTAGGGTCAACTCCCTCGCATGGCCTTCCTCGAGGCCTCATTAGAGAGGCGCAGAAGGAAACAAGACCGCAAATTACCAAGTGGAGTGGTCCTCATCACCTAAAGATACTTGGAAGTGTTCCTCGGAAATAATTTCTTCTCTCCTACTTACCCGTTGTGATATTCGTGCGTACCAGATATGCTGCTGGAGCTAATTGAAATAAATATCCCCTTTTCAATCTTGGTGATTATCACCTCCAACAGGTTGGGCATGATATGACCTGCTGACGATGAGTTTGATCATTGAAATCTCCCGTTTTTTTTGGCAGAGTTGCAGAATGTAAGAAAATGGGGATTGTAATTTCATTGACGTAAGTTATGGATGCAAGGTAACATCAACCAGAATTTTTCCAATGCAATATGTGCACACGCCATGAGGATATTTTTGAAACCCTTTATCATTTTTAACGACGCTTTTGAAGTACGGAGGATTGCTCAAATAACATAATGGTGGAGGACCTCTAGAGGAACATATTATTACTGGGAACCAATTGTTTTGGGGCAAAGTACAGCTTGTTACCAAAGGCAACAAATCCAATATTTTATCAAAATGAATTTCATTGTAACTTATTAAAAATGGTAGTGCGTGATAGTTCTAAGTCATTTACGTTTGGTATATAGGGCCCTGGATTTGCGAAAAACGTAAACAAAACGTTTTCCTTCGTAAGGACGAAAGTATTAAGTTGTAGTCCATTCCTTGGAAATTTTTTGTATGAATTTATTTTATATTATCCTCAAATAAAATTTTATTTTCACATATTTGTCGAAAAATCTGAGCTCTATCGCTCTATGAGTAAAATGTAGTGATAAAAATAATTTCGTCAAAGTGTCGGAGCGGAGCCGAACAGTGACAGGTGCGATATTTTTTTTTACCTGGATTCCCCTTTTTCCTTTTTTATCTCAATAAATTGAATTACAAATGCGAATGAGAATTGAAACTAATGAATTCAGGAGAAAATAAAGGTTCTGGTAATTACAATTATAGGAGATGGTGATTTGAGTCGCTCTTTCATTCGGCGAGGGGGATTCTAACTGAAACAGCCAATCGTCCAAGGGCGAGCGGAAACACCGCTGGAACTACCTCTAATGCAGCGGGGGGAATGAAATAGAGGGGGAAAGGGAAATAACGAAGGAAAACGCCATTTTAATTAATGATCTCGTGAACAGCAGTTGGGCTGCGTGGTAGGTAGTCGGCCGCCATTTCCCTCGCCGCTCGGCAGTGCATATATACGCTTGCCTTTTTATGCAACAGAGTGAGCGCGTGTAGAGGCGGAGATAATGGGCAAACATCTAATTCATTTGCGCCCGGCAATGGCGGCTCCAAAGGGATGAAGGGACGCCGAGGGAGTAGGGACAGGCCCGAGTACCACGGGAGAGGCAGCCATGCGCCGGCAAGGTGGCGGGGTGCATGCGCATTATCCATGTTTTAACTTCATCCACGATTATCTCGCATAGATATCACTGAATTAACGCAAAAGACTCCTAAGCGCTGAAGGAGTTAATTTCTCATGCCAATTACCTCCTTATTAAATGTTCATTAACCGTACGCAGGGGGTATTTATCCTTTCATCTCGTGTTATTCAATTATTAAAAAGAACATCACGTAACCGAGTTGTTCGTCATTATCACTGCTGTTATGCGGCAACTTGATCAATAGACTGTCATCGCGGCTACGGCGCGTTGCTGATGATGGCATTGTAAAAAGGCCTTCTTCATTCCGAACCCGTTGACCAGTCGTGCGATTCTCGCAGGCAGCACAGCGGAGTGATTGAAAGGGCGAAATGAGTGTGCATTTGTCGCTTCAGGATGGAAAGCTCGGAACGTCTTTCTTCACTCTCTTGCGTGCTCGCAAGAGCAAATAACGTGCTCGAAAAATGGAATAAAACACCTGCAAGCCACGCACATTGAGGCAAAAAAATTAAGTTTCTGAGGGGTCGTTTATCGCGCGAAGCACTAGCAAAAAGCGGGTCTAAATAAAACCTGATTCGACATCGTCGATATTTTGAAGCGATTACATGTACATTCTGCAACGCTGGGAGGATTTTACATTTTCGAAGTAGCACTTGAGTGTCGTCGCTCTGTGGCATCTTTCTGGCGAAAATAAATAATAATTGATGTAAATATTTAAATAAAATAAATAGACGATGTGCATCGACCATACTAAAGTGAAATATTTTGTAGATTAGTAGTCGTCACTATCTGTAAAAGATTCGCATCGTAACCTTACATGAAAGTAGAGTTGTACATATGTGCTTCTTAATACAGTCAAGCAGTGGAATAGAATAAGTGGAAGGAAGCGCGCAGAATATTTCATAATAAGTACTACCAGGGAAAATATAGTCCATTAAATGCGTCATTGTTGGTTCAATTGTGATTAACCTGTCAACGAAAAGTATAACGTCTGATATGCTACCAATGCGGCATTTTATTCACCAAAACGGAAAACTATAAAAGAATAAATTTAGTTTTCAAAGAAAATATCGTTCCAGAATTGATATCATTATATACATTAATATAAATAAATAAATATATATATATATATTCATTCATTGGGTCGAGGTAGTACAGGGGGTAGAGCGTTGGACAACTGACCGGAGGGTCCCGGGTTCGATACCCGGGCAAGCCTCTCTGGTGGGCATTGCAGCTCCACCCAAGCTATGTGATTTTTCGGGTACCAGATCTTTCTGGGAAACCATAACCGGCACAGGAAAAGGAACTGGCCCCCTACCCTGATGTGTGAATTTCACACGCCGTCGGGATTAGTAATGGGTGAACTCTATCATCACCTACCAAACCGATAGGTTGATTACTGTGCTTATGGTTTATATATATATATATATATATATATATATATATATATATATATATATATATATATATAAGTCAGTTCCTTCTCTCCCTTGAGAAAGGTGGTGTGACCACCAAAATTCGGAATACATGTAAGGTCTGTGTTTTTATTCGTTCTCGCTTCTTCGTTTACATTATTGAAATATAAAGTATCTAAAAACTCCTAAATATGGAGTATTTCATATAAAATGTGCTTCTCACTTTAACTGCAAACTTCCGAAGCATGACACCTACATATTTATAGCGCCAAATAACCTGGTAATTTTGAACTTGGTGCTGGTTTAAGCACTAGGTTCCACATTACCAGTGACTCGCATATCATAGTTGCGCATATTGTCAGAATTGCTGCTGTGATTTCGACTTATCAGAAATAAATTTGAAAATCAGAATTAATGGCAATATAAAAAGGGAAATGGCGAGATGGCTTATACACTGGTGAAGAGACAATTCAGAGAAACGAATAGAAAATCGCAAAACATCCGACCCTCTAAGGGAAAATACTAATAGATGGTAAGGGCATTGGGAATAGATGGAAGGGATACATTGAAGTACTCTATAATACTCCCAAACCACTTGAAGATGGCTTAATTAAAGATGATCAGGGTCCGCAGATATTAAGAAGTGAATTTGACAGAGCCATGAACCCGTGAACCTTCGTGAGCCGTTCGAGGGGTGAAACTAGAGCAAGTGGAATCCTTCATCTACCTGGGCAGCAGCATAACATGGAGTGGAAGAGGTTCGACCGATATCAAGCGAAGAGTAGCCCAAGCTGAGAACGCATTCATGAAGAAAAGGCAATTACTATGTTCAAAGAACCAACGGTTGGAAAAAAAGGAAGCAATTGGTTAAAGTTTCGCGTGGAGCATGGCGCTCTATGGTTCTGAGACTTGGAACATAGGAAAAGTGGACCAGCGAAGAATAGAGAATGCTGAAGATTAAATGGGCAGACGAAATAAGAAACGAGTAAGTATATAGAAGAGCAGAAGAGGATATAACCATTTGGAGAACTCTAGGTCAAAGAAAAAATAGATGGATTGGACGCACACTGAGGCACAATGGATTGATTAGGAATATAATAGAAGGAACGATAGAAGTGAAGATTCTACGAGAAAGTCCATGGGACATGTACATAGGACAAATTAAAAAGTACGTAAAACAGAGAAAGTATCAGGGAGTGAGGGAATTGACATGGAATAGAGTAGAATGGAGGGCTGCAGTAAACCAATCCTAGGATTGAAATACTGATGATGGTGATGCCATTTAGGCTCTTATATAGAAGTTTAAAATAATTTCTACAAAGCTGTTATATCTTTGTAGCAATTATAATATAAAATTTCGTGAATGTATTAAAACGCCTTATAACATTTTGAAAGTATTCAGCTAAACATCAGATCTGAATTAATTCAATTTTTATATACTTATTCATGCATTCAATTGATGATATTTCTCTAAAATTAGAGAATTTTCTGGTATAACAATGGATATCCCTATTTAGGAAAGATATTTAATACCCGTTACTTTTCTAGATTTATCATGCATATTCTACAGTTTTGTAATCACTACAGTCAATATACGATGTCAATGTCGTAACTTGGCGAAATATCTAAATATGCAGTTCTCCTGGGGATGCTTCAGCCAAACGTACTCACATTTTAGAAAGGTTTAAGGTATCAAAGTCGCATAATTAAATAATTGTGAAATTTCGATTTGCCGTCGTGAGTATTCAATTATTTTTTCTATCCGTTAGAACTTATATTTAGTTAATGTTGATTATGCACTGTACCGTAAGATTTGTGTGGTTGCAGGAATGAGCTACGATGTTTCGTTATCTGGCGAACAGTTTTAATCACTAAGAAGAGAGCTAACACAAAGAGAGCGGACTTGTCGAAATGGTTGGAAAGATCTTGGAGTCAACTCCGTTTCGAGTAAGACCGTATGATATGTATTGCTATTGTTTCAACCGACTCAGTTAACTCCCTCCCACTCCACCGACAGAGAGAGTGTGCATGGCCCTGGCATAATTCGGATTTCCTCTTCTGTACCTTTCCAGCGGCAAACCAGGGGGCGGCGGCTCCGGGGAGGAGGCGTGTCCGGAGGGAACGGCGGCTGGTGGCGGCGGGACCCCCCACGATGGCGGCAGTCCGCCCGCGACAACCCCAGTCGTTCCTGGCCGCACGGCTGCTGACCCACCAGAGGTAAGAAAATAGCGTAGAAAAGACTATGATCCGTCTCCTAAATATGCCGTTTTATTACGAGTGTATTTTACGGTGGAGATAGTTCTTATTAGTGACAAAGAGAAAGACGAGCCGTTATGTATTGAGTCCGGAGAAAAATTGAGGTTGATTTTATGACCGAGAACGCAAGACGATGACTGTGAGTACGCGCATATATTTTCATAAAAGTCCATGCTGCATAATATTTGCTAAATACAGGTATATAAAGGTACGAGAAACTGTGATGTTAGTTAAAATAAAAGTATATGACTATTTATTTCCAAATTTGTATTTTTTTTTCTGTTGCTATGCTGGGGCGTGATTTGGCACTTATCACCGGTGACGAAATCCAGTATTCATTGAGGACTGGGGCCGTTACTTAAAGCTACGCTTCCATTTACAAGCCATATGAATACAGACATAAATAGAACCCAAGACTTTCAGATTCGCATGCTTTGTAATCAAGACATTTGGACAAGTTATATTGTGATTTACGTTTAACCGGCGAGTGACGCCTATTGTCGAGGTCATAAAGGTAACCCCCAATTTTTTTTCCGGCGAATACCATAAACGCCGAATAAAAAAATACTGGAGAAGGATGCACACACTAATGAACAATGATGATGGATGAATATTCTAACTTTATGCAAATACCTCTCTCTGTTGATTGTGCTTAATATAGCCTATGATTTAAGTTCAACTCACTGCCCGGATAATGTTTGTGTCTGCTAATCTAGAGGTCGTGAGTTCGATTCCCGCCTATTAGGTTTTTCCTCCAACCTGTGTATTTGTGGTTGTTCTTACTTCTATTTCATTTTCATTGTCAATTGTTTATACTAAACCTCTGCTGTTTGCGCTCAAGTTAAGTAAAAACTCCGGTGGAAACTGATTTTTCAATCTGGCAATATGGGGCAAAAGAGAGAGAGAGAGGGGAAAGGGAAGTTGACACTTCTAAAAATTTAAGCTTTCATTCCAATCAAAGGAGACAGTAATGGGAGGGAAGATGTTTACCCCAAATGGCGGTCAATACTCCTGAAAAGAATGAACAGATGAGCCACGTTCGTGGGGCATAATGTATAGACGATTAAAATTTTTACTTAGCATAATTTTTCAATGAACAGCCAAGCAAGCCGTTCATTTCTTAACGAATTTCCTACGTGTTTTCCCTGCCACGCCTCGCAGAAACCACCCCAGCAGCCCAATGGTGATATGACGAATGGATGTGGTCCGCCGCCTCCACCACCTCCGGCCAATGGGCCGTCATCGGCAGTGCAGCCCGTCAACATCCCACACAAGCGCTACCTCCGATGCCCGGCCGTGGTCACCATCGGCCACCTCAAGAAGTTCCTACGGCTCAAGTTTGACCTGAGTGAAGCTTACAGGGTATGTACTAAATGCATTCAGATACAAATTTGCGAAGAAAAGAACGTGTCTCACTTCTGGGGGTGAAATTCTCTCCAGAGCTCCTTGATGATGACACTGACATAAGTGGCACCTAGCCCATAATTACTCACTCAATTTTCCTTTAGCACACAAGAGGGAATTTTCGGTCGGCTGCTGATTACTGTCATGATTTATTCACCGATTATTCCGGTAACTGTCGATATTGGATTTATTTCCAGGATAGTTAATTTGTGAACACTGACTGGCAGAGAAGCGCTGGATAATCGATAAAGCAGAGGTATTACGGAGATATACCTTGTATAGCAATATTTTTGGGTTATGAGAGCATCTATATTTCAGATATTGTCTCCTCCAAGTCAAAGAATGTTTTAGTTCCAATTTGGTCTGCTAGACGTTCCGCCATTAGTGTCGAAGGCAGTGGCCATCGTAAAGAACGCATATAATTTACTGGAACTCCGTAAAAAATAATTAAAATACCGTATCTTGCCATAATTTTTTGTGATGTTACAGTGCTAACGCGATAAAATAATATTATTATCGATACGAGTGATGTTTATTTTCAGTATAAATCGAGCAATAAGAATTAGCAAGAGGTGTCCTACGTCTACTTTTATTTTCCTGTGTTTGTGATATTTAAGTTACACAGCTGAAATATGTCTTACAAACGCAAAATAACCAGCTTATAACTGTTTAAAGCCAAACGGAAGGATTCAACACTGTGGGAAGATATTTGTATGAAATGGCAGTGAATCTTTTTCAACTTTTTTATTTTTTTTAATTGCAGCCATAAAAAATTTTATGAGGAAAATCATATGATGCGATAATCGAATATTTGACTTAAGGGACTACCTGTCGATTTCTGATTGAGTTTAATCAATGCCACTCATTTCAATCGGCATCTGCAAAGTAATTTGACTGTTAGCTTGTCATTTGTCGAGCGTAATTCTCGGAATAGGCAAACTGGAATCATGTCATCGGACGCTTTAGCTTTCGCGAAAAATTAGACCCGTACGAAATCATGTGGCATTCTTTAAGAGCGGCCTGAAGACATCATTCAAAGGGTTGTCACAACATCACGCTATCAAGGCAGCGGTTACGTCCGGCGATAAAAACTAACCAGTTTTCGGCAGTGCGAGAGCTGCCACCACTCCCCCCTCTAACCTCCTCGCACTACCCCCAGGCTGATTGAGCCGATGTGAAAGTCGTCAATTCCCAGCGCCAGCGATTTCGGACGGGCGATTTTTTCCATGAGCTGTTTGTTGCAAATAAAGGGGAGTGAGAGAGAGAGAGACGGCAACTGGAAGCCGACCTCCACTGCCATCCTTCATCTTCTTTTTTCCGCCATCGTTCACTCCGTCGATCTCGTGGATGCCCGTAAACGTGAACTACTCTCCCAACTTTTTTTGTGTTCTACCACGAAGTAATCTCACCCGCATTTGAGTGAAATTAGAATACGCTCCAAAAGAGTCGGTGTCTGTGTTACATGGAGAAGGGCACGTAAGGGAGATCGTCGGTAACTACTCTCACCCACGGTTAGGAGGCTAAACCAGATTTTGCCTTTGGTGGAGGAATCAATTATATCACAGATTGTTTAACTAAACGTTGTCCCAAAATACCACCTAGGCTTTACGGAAAAACATCTAGAGCAAATGTTATCGTTCAGTGCAATTTTATATGATGAATTAAACTTAAATAAAATTCGTTCATCTTGAACCATTCGTCCCACGCATCTCGTGAATAGCAACCCTCGTCGTATCCGTGGGGAGACACGTACCTCAGCCTGGAAAACGATTATGCATAATTTCCCTTGTCGATCGCGGATTTGGGGCGCTGACCGTTGAAATATTTTACAAATAAAAATTTTAAATTTAGCGATCTTATATTTAACGCTATTTTTTGTGTCGGTCCATTTTTAGTCATACTTTTATTTTCTCGGCGTCCCCTGGAGATCGACCTTAATGTGCAAACCTTCGCCTCAAAATTAATTAATCAAGCAATCAAGGCATTACGGCGATTATTTACATCTGGGAGGCGCCTCGCGACTCCCCAACCGAACCTCCCCTTGGGAGGCATTATTCAAAATGCTACAAACCCCTGCGTAAACCCCTTTGCCTTCAATATCTGGCGTTTCGCAACTCGCGAGCCACTTTCTAATTTAACGTGCATATTTATCATTCACCATTCCGGTGAGTGCCTCTGCCGCACGTTGCCATGAGGTTAATTACATTAGGAATTATGGAATTGAGGTGAAACATCAATTGTTGTTTCGGCATCAAGTCTATGATACCTTTAGAAAACCCCTTGATGTAATTAGCTGGAAAGCGCCCAAATGTAGTACTCAGAACAAACAGGCAAACTAAACAAACAATTAAATGAGCCATGTCGTGACTGTCTTTTTCACATAATCAATACCTTGCTCCCCCCGATGTAGCTAATTACGCCAGCCCTTATCTTAGATTGCCTGGAGCGCAACGGTATTCGCCATTGCGGGAACCGTTTCCGCGAATCAACTAATGGAACGTTAAATGTTAAGTGTGACCTGGGGACAGATGGGAGTGGGGCAGCCACTCTTATAGTTTATACACCTTAAGCGTATGAAGTCGCTCATTCATCGGGATGTTTCCGCAGGCCTAGAAACTGGTGTCCCAAGCGCAGTAAGTGAACACCATTTTCCTCAGCCACGGCATTCCTTTGTCCCGAGCGCCCATTACTTGGGGGATTTTGTTACACGTTCTCGCTCGAAGAAAGTGAATTCCCTTTGTGATGATCGCACCGCGAGATAGCGCCGTGCCTGCACTCGAATCCGCTTCTCGCTGGCACAAAGACACACAAAGCACACCTCGGGCATTGAAAACAAATGGGCGGGGGATAATGATTCATTAGGCCCGAGGATCCTTGAGAGCGCACTCTCATAGGTGTAGCCATCCCCCCATCATCCCCCTTCCTCCCATCCCCCTTCTAAAAGAGCCGCTCATGGCCATTTCGGCGATACAAGTCGGGAAGAGAAAGGGCGCTCGTAATGAGAATGAATGGCGCGGCTGCTACGGCACTGAAGAGTTTGGGGCGAGGAGAATCGAACGATGGGTGTGTGCGGGCACCCAGGGGTGGCGGGACGGTCAAGAAAACAGCATTTCCCGACCGCGGGGGGAGGAGGAGGTGTTCGATACGGAGCGACAAATTTCGATGCCAATTGAGCGGCGCTGTTAGTTCAAATTTGTCATAAAGAAATATCTAAGCTGACGACATCTCGTGCCATATTCGATCTTTATCCCTCTTCCTCCCTCACCGCAGTCCACCCTCTGTGAACGATGTTTTTCCGACGCTCTGTTTTCTCTCGATATTTTTATATTGAGGGTTAATATTGAAATTTAATGTTAATCTAATTAATCAGTGAAGGAAGATTTTCGATTCGCAGATTCACTACGCAGTCCTCTACTTTTAATCCTGGCCTAGC
Source organism: Hetaerina americana (assembly GCF_022747635.1). Lineage (NCBI taxonomy): Eukaryota > Metazoa > Arthropoda > Insecta > Odonata > Calopterygidae > Hetaerina > Hetaerina americana. The sequence goes on from NW_027286070.1 coordinate 38,301,926, forward strand.
ATTGCACAAAACACCGTTTTCATCTTACACTACCACATAACGTCCATCAGTATACCGCTTGTTCTCTTCATTCAATCAAAATGTCAATATTTTTCCACCCCACACTTTGCTTACCCAAAATCATTTCAGCTACCATAGTTTTCTGCATTGCATTATCCCTCCTTATCATCTGCCTTCTCTCCTCTCATTCCTGGTACTAGTTTGTTTGTTTCCTTTATGTCCATTTCACTTTTCCCATCTACGAGGGTCATCCGGAAAGTAGTACCCGTTCGTGAAATAAAGACACAAAAGTAAATATTAACAAACATAAAAAATTTTATTTGAAAGAGGATACTTTAAACTACTTCTCAACATAATCTCCAAACAAATTAAGGCATTTGTCATAACGTGTGACAAGTTTCTGTATTCCTGCTGCATAGTCCTTCGCCGCCAGCTCATTGAGATACAGGGTCACTCCTTCTTTAAGTTCTTCATCGCTGTCAAATCTTTTTCCTGCCAAAAAGTCTTTAAGCTTTGTAAAGAGATGAAAATCTGAAGGGGCCAAGTCCGGGCTATACGGTGGATGGCCGATCGTTCCTCACGAATTCGTCAACTGAGCTCACCAGTTGGTCTGTAATGACAGACGGTCTCCCCGAACGCTCATCGTCGTGTGTGTTCCCCCTCCCCATGTTGAAGTTACGACACCACCGCCGAACAGACGACTCGTCCATTACATTGTCTCCATACACCTCCTTTAATTGGCGATGAATATCACATGGGCGAACGTTTCTTGCATTGAGGAATTTAATCACTGCCCTCACTTCACAACTGGCGGCGTTCTCAATTTTTTTAAACATTGTAAACAATCACAGAAACAACACAGGCAATGCTAGCGTCACGCAACTTGGCTCAGAGAAGGCAGACAAGCCACTGAAGCTATCTGACCTCGTCCAGCGGCTACTCGCGTCGTCAGCACTTCATGCGGCACGAACGGGTACTACTTTCCGGATGACCCTCGTATTTCGACGGTAGCATCTTGAAAGCCTCCTGTCTATGCTTATCCTATTGCCTCAATGACCAAGTTTCAGAACCATATTGAAGATTTTACTAATCCTTTCTTTACATCTATTCTCATAGTTCTAGTCAAAAAAAACAAATTGTGACATCATCTCATTATACTTGTATTGCACTAAGTCTTTGCTTAGCATCTCGGCACAGAATTATCATATGCACTTATGTCTGACGTCACATTTGATGCATCTTAATATGACGATTCTGAGGCGGGCAGGGCCGCAGACCTCGACTCAAGCAAACGATGGAACAAAGAAACTTGGAAAAAACAGGTTTGTGATATTCGGACAATGAAAATTTTGAAGAATAAAGTCACAGTTCCGTAGGAACACCTTGAAGTTACACTTTTAAGTACACGAATTTAGAAATTTGAAAAATAAATTGGTATCCGTTGTTCACCCTATAATTTCATTAGTGCAATTTCTTTTCGTTCTCTAGAATTGTAAACGAAATGAAGTTGTCGTAATAAAAATGAACGGTGGAAGATGACAATGTTAAGTCCTAGGGCAGTGCTCATGCTTACCGATACCTCGCAATTCGTATATGGATTAAAGGCGACGTCGGAAACGTAAGAGCAAAACTGAGCTTCATAAGTACGTGACATATCGATGAGTAAAATTCGTGATTTTGCCATCTCTTCCGTAAGGGCTACTTTATACCTGTTACCCAAATGTCGTCCGTAATTCGAATTCAAGTGCATAAGTTCCGTCATATTACTTTGCTCCTCATTGACCCTTTGTTTATGGGAACATCGAGCCCTGCTGGGTAAAAAAATGATTTGAAGATGCGAAAGTAGGGTAATTGCGCTGTAGACTAAATCTCTTAATGTATTTAACCACCTGACTTAGTTCTCTCCCATTGTTTTATTATTTCCATCCCATTAGGGCTCGGCAAGTCAAGCAATTAGCATTCTAAAACAGCGTTTTACTCTTTTACGTGAAATACAATGTTCGTAACGAGCACGTTGGTGAGCGCAGTTGCACGGAATTATGTACAGGCGTTGTGTAATGTGACCGTAAAGATTAAACGTCCAAGAAATGAGGCGGACGATAGACGGGATGGTGAAATTCAAAATGGACGAAGAAAACAAAAAAGGCGAGACGTTGTTGGGGAATGAAAGTTATGGAAAAGACATGAAAGGAAAATGGAGATTAATTACTGGAGTTTATAATAAGTCTAAAGTTTCGTAAGGGTACGGAAGAAGTTTTGGATTTTTTTTATACGCCTGCAACCAGTGAGAGCATCTGGGCACCAGAGGAAGAAGACTCCATCAAGAGAAAATTATTTCTATGGCATATGATTTGACCCAATGCGAGATTTGGGCAAGTAAATGTTCGACCCTGAATAAATTGCAAGGAAATTCAAATTTTACTACCACTGCTTACTACATTTTATATTAATAAGAAAATGTATTCTCCTAAGGAAAATTTTTACATGAACTTCTTACTGTCGCGTAGGCTTATTTGAACTAGAGAATAACACATTTTCTCGTAAAAGATCTTAAATAAATGAAGTGTTGACTTTTAGGAGACAAACACTTGGAGAAAAAGTGCCTCCTGATTCACATTAAATGGGGTAACAGAGGAAGCGTGTGCGCGAAATCCAATGAATAGAATCCAGGCGACAGTAATGTAAATGCAGAAGCAGTAATTTGTCTCGGGCATTTTCCAGTTTTCATCTTTAGTTGTGCGAGGAGAGCAAAGGAAACTAAATTGCATACGAAGGACGGTCAATGCCTGCGTAAGTTTCATCTAGCGTAACCAGTTCTTTTTTACTGGGAATGACTATTCGTACGGATTTGATCTCTTCCCCAAAGTTTAAATGGAAGAGAAAAAATGACACTATCAATATCAGATTTGACAGGCATGCAGCTCTTGTTTTCTTTGAGCTGTTTCATTAAGAATCGTCCAAAAAGACGTCATGAGACTGGAAACCCTTATTACACGGAGTCTAATAAGGGGGAAAGAAGATCTAAGCAACTGGATGTGGAAAAGTTAATCTTAAATACGCTTTGCAATTGCCAAGTTATGTAAAAGCAGAAGTTTTTGTCGGATCACCCGAGTGTAATTTAGGGGATAAGTATAAACAAAAAGATCTATTTACGAGTGGAAAATCACAGGTTGAATTCGACTCATATTTTTATGGACATAAATTGTCATCATTGATAGCCTTTCCTTCTTGGGTTTTTTGAGGAAATTCTCCTTATAATTTACCCATTCTAACTGACCCCTTGATATCATGACGTTCCTGCAATGTTAACTCTTGCTATGAATTACTACTTAAATATCACCTTACATCTTTCTAAAAGGTTCTCTTCACTTCATTTTTTCTATTCACGGGCGAAAACGGACAAGAAGCTCGTTTTACGTGTATTTCCAGTGAGAAGCTCGGCGAAATTGAAGCCCGAGTATGTTCATTGATTACTGAATGACAAATATTAACGAAGAAGTTATATAATCTAATAATGTAGTTGACTGGAATAAGGAATGACGTGACGTGGAATACACTGCTTAAAGTTAAACTAGTACACGAGAGATGTTTAGAATACGATAAGAACTGCAATTAAAATAGTCACGGATCAAATAAAGGTTTCAGAGGATGAAGTGGGGGAACCTTAAATTGACTTTTAGCCGTGAATTGTTTTCTAGATGACCATTGGCTAAAACTTTACGACCACGACTCTGTGAAAACACCACGCAAACTGAGTTGTGTGTATCACTAGAAGCATTTCGGTGTCAGGGAAAACGTGATCCGGTGGCACTAGGTATAAGGGGACTCTTTCAGATTATAAACTTAAATTCTAAATACCTTCTAAATGATAAACTCGGCAGACTTCATTGGGTTCCGGCGTATGTTGCTTGGGATGAAGCCAAATTCGCGGTGTGCTACCGTAATTTATTAACAAGTTGCAATGAGAACAATTTTAAATTCTTTTTTGGAAATCGAGAAATAAAAATTCCAGCATGTAGTTGCACGAGTCATTACAATAAATCAAGTGACAACTTAAAAAGGCAGTAATTATAAATGAAATTTCCTTTTAATCTATTCACAAAATAATTTTTTAATATTCATATTCAACGGTCATGTACGATCATCAACTTCACTTAGCTGAGTCTTGTTGTGGAAGATATTTATTAGGCATTCAAAAGTCCATGAAACCAATTAGCATTACATTTTATTCCTCCGTAATGAACACAAAAGTTAGTTTCAAAAGGCGAGGATAGAGCTCACCTCGACCGAAGCCCTAAGGTCTGTGAAATTGCGCACGCCAGGTAGGTGAGCCAGATCCTTTCTATCTGCCGCTGCTGGCTTTTCGCGAAGTTATGGGTACTAGGAAATCTCACTTTTTGATTTTAAGACGTTATTACGGGCACCCATTCCAACCGAGACTCTGATGAGTCGTAAAAAACGATACCAGCTATTTTTAGATAAGGCAAAAACATTAAAGCTGTGGTGTAGAAAAAGTGAGGACAGAGCATATAGGGTGAGTAACTCCATGTTTTGACAATCAATACGCCTGTATCGACATGTACGCCAGAGTGCGTTAGTAAAATATGTATTTCGCGCCCGATGCGGCAGCTTCGTAGCAAAGTGGATAAGTGGAATTCATCAAATACAGGTGATATCTGTAGGCATGTTCAACCAATTATCCCAATCCGTTTGATGATCGTTTGAAAATCGTTTCATCGTGTCTTCCTGGAAAACTACAGGCTGCACACGGAAAGAAACTGGCTTGAGATTGCGAATTTCTATGGCCTAATTAATTTCACCCACCTGGGTTTGGTTCGTGCCCGAAAATGGGGCCGTAGTCTATCCAAAACAAAATGGCAAAATTGGATCCTCCGCCTACAGTAATCATTGAGTAAAAAATTCCAAAACCATGCCATTAAATTTCTCGCGGAGAAAACTTCAATTAGGGAGAGTTTTGACTTTCAATTCATTCTCTTTTTCGGACTCATAATATACTCGTGTTTCAGTTTTTATCTGTCATTTTCGCACGTGGGAGTGCGCGCGGGATAGCATTCAAGTTTCCTGTGTGAGAGGCCAGTTCCCTAGTATCCCGCCAATTGAGCTTTAATGACGACGTGGAAGAAAATATGAATGGGGTGTAATGGAGCGTGTCTCCCTCTGAAGTTGACAGATAAATCTCGTGTTTAACGCGTGTTTTTAATGTCATGGCATTATAACAGTCCATTCTAGACTCTGAACAAACTTTAAGCACGTGAAAACTTGGATTGCAGGAATTCAAGTATCAGTTGAAAACACTTGTCTGTTCAAAAGTATTTGCACCACCTCGGTAGTTACGACACTTTAGCTTGATCTAGAGGAGGACATGGATGAAAAAGAAGTAATACATACGAATAATGAAATAAACCTTCATTATAAGTGCTGATGAATAGGCATTACGAATATTTTTCTAAAGGTCATGTGTTGACGTGATACGGTAAATATGCGCAATACATTATTCTCAAAATATATTGCCATTAAATCTTCTACCACATTTTTTTTAGTGGAAGCCTCGGTCAGATAATTTTAATGCAACCTTGTATTATGCATCATTTTAAGGCTCATGGCCCCCAATTTGGGTTGCGATTCTCTCATTGCCATCCAGTCCTCCCCGAGCGTATTCCGTGTATAATTCTGCCAAAAGAATTTTCTTTGGGAATAATGCATCTACTATGCCGATTGCACGCTCATTAATTATGCTTTTCGCATTTGATTTTGGTAGTTATTATGTGGTGATTGGGGTCCTCGGACAGTCTAAACAACTCGCATTAATTATTTTTTACCTTTTATTTCGAAAAGTTTTTTTTAAATTTTAAATGATAAAATCAATGTGAGTGTTTGGAAAAATGGAAGAAGTTGAAGTATTTGAAGGTACAGTTAATCAAATAGAAAGAACTGAGCATATTTTGAAAATGCTAATGACCTAGATGTAATTAAACGGAAAATTTATGAATTTCAAGTCGTTAGTCGGGCTAACCGACCTCGGGACAAACATCGGAAACGAACGCGTGTTCGCCGGGCTCGTGAATGTAGTGATGTGGGAAAAGCACAAGCATTGACAGAGGCACTCCATGTGTGCTTCACGCGTTTCGGCGTGGGGTGTAAAGAAGGGGGGGGTACGCCGAGTGCGGTGCACGATGGGACATGATTAAGGCAAATCTACAGCTCCCCCGCTTGCTGCGGTGACGTCATAACGCAGCGATCACCGCGATGCCGAAACCGGTGCAGCGAATAGAGATCAAAGACGAGATTTGCAGAGGAGAGGTGTTTAATTAATTTGAGTCGAATTTGGAGTACGATTTCACCTTCTCCGGTAGAAATAAGGTCGGGCTGGGGGGACGGGTGTTTTCCAGGTAAAGGGAAGCGCAGTGCGAATTTTGGATCCGTTGTGGGGAGGGATTGGGGGTTCAAAAGGATTGGACGGGGGAGGAATGCCATGGGAGGAGAAGTAAAAGGGAAGTGGTCTTATTATTTAACCCTAAAACAAATGAACTCCTCTAACAGCATCTTTCATGGACATTAACTTTCAGTTGCAGTCAAAATACGATATCGCTGCAAAAGTACCTCAGCGCCAAACCTATCAAATCAGTTTGCGTTAATTCAGGTTTATAATAGGATTTTACGCAGTTATTATTCTTAGTTAACTATTATCAATAATGTATCGTTAAGGGAGACGTTAGAAAACTGGCATCGTTATGCACGAAATATGCAGTTTCTCGGCGCTGACGGTATTGTTTTCGAGAATTCGCATTTCCTGCATGATTCGATCACTTAGGGTGTTCGGAGGGAGTTGCTTCTTACACGATTGGCGGATATTATCCGAGTGATGTGTTGCTACCGGCCATCTAAACAAGTAGGGTCTCTTCAACCTATTTCTTACTCTGCTCAAGTGGAAGGAATTCACAAGTCTAATGACCCGCGAAATGTACAGCGGCCACTTGTGGCAATCGACAAAACAAGCTTATTGACGTCACTGGCGGATAAGATTGGCAATAAATATTTGAGTGATTTTTTCCTAAACACCCTTTCTCTCCGGAAATGCTTTCTCCTCACAATTTTCCATTGTTATTTGAAGTCGCCTCACTCTAAACTTTCTGTTTTATTGATACGCTAACAGTCGTAATATTTTTACTTCTCTAATATTCTACATTAACACTTTGTCGATTTAGTTAGGAATTTTACAGTTTCATTTTCATACGGTAATTAATTAACTAATCACAGTGTTACATTGCCTGTAAAAAGTTATGCAAGATTGATTTGCATTAGTTTGCATATTTCCGGCGTCCATTTTCCTACTTTTTGCTTGTGCTAGTTTAATGAAAAATTAAAGGGCCGTTAATTGTGTTGGAAAATAGTGAGTAACATATGTACAGGGAGCATAAATGGATATACAATCCCTATATATATATATATATATATATATATATATATATATATATATATATATATATATATATATATATATAGAGAGAGAGAGAGAGAGAGAGAGAGAGAGAGAGAGAGGGAGGTACTATGGTGCTAAGAAATTTCTTACATCCTCCCGGCGAGAGGTTTACTTGATCACAGAATGGAGAAATGTCTTTGTTACTCCTATAAATGCCCAATTTTTTACCGGCTCTGAATATGCAATTGAGCATAACGATATGTTAATCTGTAAAACTTGATTGGTCAAATGACTGAAAACTCTCGATAACTATGATTTACTGAAATATGATAGGTACTAAAAGGAATTTAACAGTGGGAGAGAAGGTGTTCAAATTAACTCCCGTATAAAAAAACACCTTTGAAAAGCACAACACTGAAACATATTCCAGGGTGAAAATAAGAGAAATGAATAGTCTTGTAATTCTCTAGCTGCCTTAGTAGAAGTCATGTCGCGGTAATTAGTGCAAGAAGCAGCTTTAGTCATACGTTACTTTTTTGTCGTACACTGTATTTCACAAGATCTTTCTTGGTGGAAATGATTTTAAAGTTTGCACGGAAAGTTGATTGCCACCTTTAATTTTCTTTGACTCGACTACTTATGCTTTTGTCTTTATTTGCATATAGGCTTCCGAAGGCGACAAAATTGTGATAATCGTTAGAGTTTCGCTTTTGCTACAAAAGCAACCGTGGGAAACAATATTATTAACTAATTCCTATACATTTGTCTTTAAATTAACAAATGAATTATCCTGAAATGACATAGAGGGGCAGTTATGCCATTAGATTCTCCGTGCATAGCAGAAATATTCAATATCTCCTACCCCTGCGAACTGCTGACTGTATTATGTACTTCATGTCAGACCGTCAGGCGGAAATGTGCTAAATGTCCAGTCTCCCAGTGTAGAGTTCGTGTAGGGATCGGGGCAATCAGGGCATTCTTCGACCGCTTGAACCCATTCCTTAGCTCGCATACCTGTTTGAATTTTTTCGTGCGTAAAGTCTGACGAGAAAGCGTGCCCCTCCGACAAGTGTTTCCTTGTTTCGAAAACGTAATTGGCACATTTTTCTTTTGGCGTGAAACCTTTAAACAAAACATCGTGATTAATCTAGCTAAAATTTATTGTCTCTCTGAATGATTTACGGCGCCACCGCATCCCTCGTATTTCCATAATCCTTCATTTGATTGTATTCATGTTAGTTGTTAAGAACATAAGAACGGAAATACTGTTTGAATCACTTGAAAAGAGAGCATGTAACAAATATCCTCACCAGAGAATTGTTGTATATACTCTTCAGTATTTTATTTCCAAGGTCCCAAAAGTGTTTTCGTACTCGTCTTCTCAACCTAGTTTGATATTTTGGCAGATAATAGTTAGGTCTCGTCTTGATGAAACTCTTTAAATATTTTTTTATGGCTACCTTCCGCTACGCCATGATCAATGTCAAAAACCACTTACAATGGTTTATATTGCAACCTATAACTTTTTCAAAGTAAAATGAACAAACCCTGGATCGATATTTTCCGATATATAGTATTTTATTAAATTGGAAAATATTCTGATTTTGGATATTTCCAGTTCCTTCGTCGCTCTAATTTTTATTACCATTCAACCTTTTGTCAAAGTTTTAAACGAAAAAGAGTGTATTACGTTCAAAAGTACAAATAATAGCACGGATCTCAATTGAATACCAATAATGCATGACATTTTTCCAAATGAAAGCCATCGTTATGTTTTGTAAGTTCTTAACATGGCGGCTAATTCCAGAGAAACATTCACTTGGTGTTTAAGAATTATATTTTTTTGGAATTTTCTCTCTTATTACGTAAACACATTGTTTCCCCTTATATATTAAAACTAAATTATGGAAGATGTTCATGAATGGGCAGTTGAAAAAGAAAATTATTTCCCTCTTTTTCGAGAACGACAAACTTAATTATTAAATTAACGTGGAAAAGGACTGAATTTCATCATTATTTCAGACAATAAAACCGAAAGACGTTATACACGAAATAAAACAATTTCGTGAATGGGTAGTTGACGAAAAAAGAAAATTATTTCTCTCTTTTTCGAGAACGATTAACTTATTATTAAATTAAGGTGCAAAAGGACTGAATTTCTTCATTATATTAAACAACAAAACCGAAAAATGTTATATACGAGATAAAACAATTGATTCCACACTTAAAGGAGCTCAGGGAATAAACGAGAATGTTATCCTGAAAGGCTTCTTTTATCAACTCAGATACGACTCTCGCTGAAGGTATCTCATCTACTCGGCGTTTGTTTTTCCATACCTCGCCCCGAAGACGTGCGCATTGGTCGACTTACAAACGTCCCGAGCGCAGAATGAGTATGAAAATCAATCCCAAGTCGAATCCGTAAAATATTTGCCGTAAAAAAAAGGTAGAAAAGAAGGAAAAACGTCACCGACTTAACCCAATACCTGCCTGTCGGGCGACGGGAGCATCCACGACGGATCACCGCGATTGTTTATGACTTGCGTTCCATGCACACGGAAACCGCAGTTTGCCACACTTGCGGAGATCCGTCTCGGAGGCAAGAATGAAATAAACTCGACTTATTTACGTGTCGAACGCGGAAGGACGTCGTCTCCTCACCCCGAACGTGTAATCCGGGTCCGGATGCATGCTTCAATTACCAATATAATATAAGTCCTTACCATCTTCCTCACCAGCGTTGACGACGGCACCCGATCGTCTGAGATCAAATCCAAGACGTCCGGATATTATTCCCATCAGCTATTCATTCATGCACTCACTCATCTCACTCAACGCTGACTAGATCTGCTGAGGGCTGCGCATGAACCGCGAGGGGAGGGGGGGATATCGCATGCGCGGGTACCCACGGTGTGTCCTATTGTGGTGCTCCGCGTCGCCCATGGGACAACCCCGCCTTGACGCACGTCGACAGTTTCAGTCGGTAGTTTGAAAGGTAATTGGGGAGGAGGAGCGTCGGCAGGTGCGGAAACTGGAAATCCGCCTGCGTCTTCCTCTCAATGCAGAGGACTATTATTTTAGGCGTGCATACGATATGGTACAGGTATATGTATGAATGGTACTGCTGGCCCAACGACGACTGTTTCCAAGTCGGCAGTTTTTCACCAGTCAAAATGCCTGGCTCTCTCGACCGAATTTTATCTCTCTCTATCCTCCAGTATATAACACAAGATATTTCCCCCCGGATTATTGACAACTTGGATGCAGTGCGCGACGATGTCGGAAATCAATTGGCGTGACGTTTGTACAATATTCATTGGCTCTAAAAGCATTCTAAAATAGCTAATTTTTTCATCCTATCTTCCTGAGGGCCCTCCAGTAAATTTTTCTCCAGTTCTTTTAAGCCAGAGCAGTTCCGAAGTAGGATCGTAAATTTTACTTGTGGAATCGATAAATGAGTCGTATTTATTTTTTTATTTTGCATGCCAAGACTATGTGAGACCAAAAACAGTGCAATCGAGCAATAGGGCTATGAAAATATATATATATATCGTATATTTCATTATTATTTTTCCCGTACTAATTTCTTATTGAAAATTTCGTAGTATTTTATTAATAACTTAAATGTTAAGAACACGAAGCTTTATTAAGTTTTTATTTTATCGAAGATGATCATGTTCGTATTCGTACTGTAGCATTATTAATAGTATTTGAGGCGCGAGTCGAAGGGATTAATCCGGAACTTGGTACGATTAATCCTTGATACACAACCAGTATTGAGAATACCTCGTTGCTTATAAAACTTGTCCGTCCATCTCCTACCTTTGCGTCAACGTTTAATTTTACCCTCAAAGGATGATCCTCTTTCACTTGCTCCGGTTGATTTGGTTCTCCTGTCTTTTCCCACAAATATAATTTTTTTTTCGCCACGCACGCTATGAGTGTACCAATCCGAATGATGGGTCACGTGTCTCGAGCTCAGAAAGCGACGCTCACTGCGGGAGTTTCTTACTGCGCGCATGCGGTGATGACGAAGAGGGAGGCTTTTCGTCTCTTCGGGTAGAGAGTCCCAGGGGAGGGAGCAAGCTCCGGGGAAAAATCCATCTTCAGTCACATACTATATATCGAATCGTGAAGGCGAGGCAGGAGAGGGGGAGTGGGTGGTGTGGGGGAGGAGGACGGGGGAGCCAAGGGGTGGGTGGTGGTGGGAGCGGAGGGAGGAGAGGTCGAGATGAGGGCTGGGGCGGGAGAGGGTACGAGTCCGCGGTGGCGGCAAACACCGTTACTTTCACCTCTCTGTCGGGATGGGGGAGATGGGCTACCTCTCCCCTCCAACTTCCATTCCCCTCCCCCTTCAAGGTCCCTCCCCCATCCCTCCTCGCGTCGTACCTCAAATCCCCTCCTCTCTCCCATCGCGTTTGCGGGTAAAAGATCGGTGTTAACACTACTATTTGAGCGTCAGTAATACACGTCTACGTCTATATCATGACCTGAGATCCTAGTGAGGGTTATGTCTGGAAGGGAAGTGCTTAGAGTTTGGCCGTTCAGCCGTTATGTAATTGTAGAGAGGGTCACAAATAACCAGCTGGGTGCAGTGTGGTCAATTTTTGGTGATCGTCGCTTTGATGCGTCATATTCTCGAGAAAATATCGGCCTTTAATCTGGCGTTAGAACGATACTGGCATTTTTATACACTGATATTCAGGGAGAACAGTTGCGTCACCTTTAACGTTGCTGCCTAAAACAAGTAAAATTTTTGCTTCTGAACAATCAGAATTTTGGAATTTCATAACTCTCGTCCCCCGCGCTTTAATTCTTTCATGAGATACATATCGTACATGGCCGAGTAGATAGGAGTAAGGTCGTAACTGTGTCTATATGCCAGCAAATTCCCTTTAACAAAACGCCCATGCTGGAGTGTTTTATTGCCATCTATCTTGATTTGGTTACAGCGCGAGCCTTAGCGAATGTTAAAAGTCACTTCTATTTTTATCTTGCCATAACTTTAACCCACTGACCGTTTGATAAATTAATGTTTCCCTGACGGGGCATGCATATTATTCCTGCGTCTTTTACCTGGAAGACCTGAAGTTAGATGGGCCCATGAGTGTTGAGCGTATGCTGAGATGCCAATGTGAAATCGCCTTTCCAGGCGGAAAAGTTTCAACCGCCTTATTAGCACATCTATGTCGGCTGATGTTTTCTCTTTATTTATTACAGTAGTACCATAAGGTTTTTTTTTAAATGTTCGGGTGATAAAGTCATTAAGACTTTTACTCCAACAATATAGAACCCTATTATCAAAATACAAAATTCACAACAACAGAATTTGAAATCGCTAATTTAATTCTAGCTTAGCACTAAACCTCTCAGTAGTAAAATACAGATGATCGTATTTACTTCTATGTAAGTCTACTACTCCTCAAGTCTACTACAGTCCAGTGGTGGGGTTTGTATTGGCCCCTTCGGTTTTTAAGTACAATTCTCTGAATGTAAGGTTTCGGCGTTGGAACTGCTGTTACTACTATAGCATTTCACGTAAATAAGTCTCATTTATTATTATTGATGTTTTACATTATCTACCTAATAAATAACTGTGATTTAGCTACAATGACTACGGATTGGATTTTTGATTGGGTAAAGTACGTATTTTTTACCATCAATAAAGGAATGCAGGTATACAGCAATATCTGTATGTGCGTTGAATAGCATGCTAAGTTGGTTAACGTCTTCAAAATTGAAAATACAATTGATGAATACTCTACAGATAAACAGCATTGGCGGGTTTCAATCTTTAAAACAACTTTTCTGAAATTAAACTAAATTATTCAGGATAAGCAATACATTAGGTGAAAATATATATTTTGTTTATGTTTCTGTAGCCAAAATATTTCAGGTTATGTGTACATGTTACTGTGAAGTTGGAAAAAATTAAATTACACAGTTAGACAACATTAAACAGTCCATTCGAGGGTTGCTATTTACATTTTGAGCCTTGACAACACTAAGTGCTTAAGGCGCCATCTGACGTTTCCATCTGAAAGTTTGATCCTTTTAACGCTACTTGCCTCAGAATATTTTGTCGTTTGATCGTAACTTGTGACGTTTACAGTGACTCGAAAATTTTGTTTCAGCGAAAAAATGGAGTTAACTCGTGAACACTTTCTTGCGGTGATTTTTTACGACTTTCGACGTGGATTATCAAGAGAGGAGTGCATCAATCAACTTACTTCCACTTTTGGCGATGAAGCCCCATCCTTAGCCACCGTGAAACGCTGGTATAACGAATTCCACCATGGCCGCTCAGCGTCGAAAGTCGTGAAGGTCGTCCAAAATTAGTTATTGTGCCAGAAAACGTTGATGCTGTGCAAGAACTAGTAAAGGAGGATAGTCATGCTACTTATCGTGTGAAAGAGGTATCCTTGGCGATTATTATTACCGGCATCAATAAGATATTGCATGAACATTTAGCTGTGTAAAAATTTGTTCGCATTGGATCCGGCACAATTTAACAAAAGCTCAAAAAAATGCTCGGGTCAATTGGTGCAAATAAATGCTCAACAAATACAATCGCGGTGTGCATAACATCTACACAGGTGACGAAACTTGGATCAAAACAGCAATCCACAGTATGGGTCGGTCTTCCAAGACAAGCCAAATCCGATAAAAGTGAAGAGAATCGTGAATTATGAATGGTACACGAGCACTTGTTTGCCGGAATGGCTTGGTGAAATACTGAAAAAGATGCGGCAACGAAGAATCAGTATGCATCATGACAATGCAAGCTATCACAGATCGGCTGAAACAACTACCTATTTGACTGGCCAAAGCGTCGATTTGATGGGTCATCCTCTGTACAGCCCTGATTTAGCACCAAATGACTTCTTTTTATTCCCGTTGATCAAGAAATAAAATGCGTGGCAAACGTTTTTCGGCGCCTGAAGAAGCTGTTGATGCTTTCAAAAACCATGTGTTGGAGGTGCCTAACGAATGTAACTATGTAATTCATGTATACCAATTATATCCTTTTACATACGTTGGGAACTAAAACTTTTCCTGAGATTCGGATTGAAATCAGCCCCGTTTTTGAAATGTGATCATATTCATGACAAATGAGTAGGATTCGGTGGTGCTCTTCGTAAAATTTACAATGGGTATTTGATTTTTTCCATGTTTTGATACCTATTAAGTGCTACCCTGAGAATTGAATCGTAGTTAGCTAATATAGAAATGGCCTGTGTCAATTGAATCGTTCGGATGTGGCTTACCATATGGATTATATTGTTTCATTGAGCTCATACCTATTAGAGGTTGCAGTAATCCCAGCCAAACCCTGGAGCGTATGTATACGTATGTCTACCAAGGATGGATTCGAGCTTGGAGGAAATCAGCCGTAAAGACGTGAGAATATTGTCTCTCTCAGTGGGGAGCGGTGGTGTGGGGAGGAAGGCGGAATGGGAGTGGGAAAAGATGAACAGTAGAGGACGGGAGGCGTAAGAGGGGTAGCGTATGGTGGGGTGGACGCCAGCGGAAAGGGAGGGAGGAGTGAGTTTAGTGGCGTACTGCGGCTTATGAGACTAGAGTGTTGCGGGTCGCCTTTTCATTCCAACCAAACTGAACGTCCTCCCGTCTCTTTCTCTATCTTTCTCTCACTGGGGAATTTATTTGTCGCGGAGAGCCCTGGTTGTTATTTTTTGCTCGCGAAAGAACAGAACGTGCATTGGTAAGTGCGTTGTGTTTTTCATAAAAGTGGAATGAGATTCGACAGCTGGGACGTTATTTACTCGACCTCCCACGCTCGCGAGACATAAACTTACTTTCCCGCTCAAAAAACTTTCGAGTCTCATGTTATAGGAAGGTTTCCAGTCGTAATATACAGTTGCTGGTGACGGTGCACATTTCCTTTGTGAATGCGACGACATTTTTAAGCTGCGAGAATGCTTCCATTTGAGCACCTCATTTACCCTTGTCAAGGAGCATTAGCGTCGATCATGCAAATGAATGCATTTGACGTGAACTTTTCATGCGAGTACTTAAAAATATCTTTCGAGAAAACATATCGTCGGGCCGTCGGGTGTAGCACGTACGGATCGTATTCTACATTGAGTGACTGTTACATAGCTAACTTTCTACCCATTAATGTGCTTCCATTGCAGATTTTCCGTGTTTTATTTTAACGCTCGTTAATAATGCATTCATAGCTTCGAATTTCCTTAAAACGTTTTAAATATTCGGTTCAAACTTAATGAAATTTAATATCTTTCACTTCAGCTCAGTCCAATAACTATTGTTTTCGGAATCATTAGTGCATACCTAGAAATACAATATGCAAATTATTTTATAAAATATAACACCCTAGAAAAGAAATTAAAATTAAGCATCATATTAATGAATAAAAATGGGCTAACCAACTTTTCATTCACTGTCTTATTCATTGATTAGAAATTTCCTTTTCTTTTACTTAAAGCTCGTGGAGAATGATAAACTTATATTAACTTTTCCGGTTAGACGACATCATCCAAAAATGTCACTGTCATCGATATCTGCGGCCATTTATTTTCCTTCGCTCTATCAAAATGGTTCCCATGAGACTTCGCTCGAAATCGAAATTCCGTCTCACACTAAAATCCAGTCTTCACTTTGTTTTCTATAAAATTATCATCCATTATTCCTTCCACTCCATTATTTTGACATCATTCTGTCTCATTCATATTTCTTACTGTCTTTCGTTCGTGCGTTCTTTCCCATAAATAGAGAAGGTTTGGTGATTCTTTACTTTTCATTTACATCATCCACCCAATTCATCCTTAACTTTTTTCTACGCCGATAATTGTGTGTTTTTATGCCAAAACTCCGTGTTGTATTTCGC
Organism: Hetaerina americana; assembly: GCF_022747635.1. Lineage (NCBI taxonomy): Eukaryota > Metazoa > Arthropoda > Insecta > Odonata > Calopterygidae > Hetaerina > Hetaerina americana. The sequence goes on from NW_027286070.1 coordinate 38,318,236, forward strand.
ATTTATTTTACTATTTCACCCGCAGGTTCTACACATTCAGAACTCTCTTTACTCAATAAGAGATACAATACAAATATTTTGTGATAGATTATTTAGAGATAATGCCTTTATTTAAATCCTCACAACACTACTTGCAGTATGGTAGTAAATGAAGACTAATTCCTTCATTCGCCATATATTTTCTGTGACAATTTTATTTTTGCATTGCTTCCTAATCGTTCTTGACTTCGTGCATTAAGAAATGGAGACATAAAGTGTCTCCAAATCCCAGTACGGAGCTTACGTGCCGATGTTTATCCTTCTCTGGCGGCATTTTGATCTTTTTACCTTATCTAAATAGCTACCTGAATGATTTTAGCTCCCGAGGGATCCCATAGTCTCCTAAAGGGTTGTTTGGAGGTATGAGCCCATTTACCTCAAGCTTAAGGTCAAGATGAGACTTGATGGCGTCGGAAATTGGAAAAGAAGAATTTAGGTATGTAATGATCAAGATGTGGTATTCGGAGAGAGATGAGGAAGGCGAGAATCGATTGTGGTTCAGGCATCACTTCAATGTCGTTCGTGGAATGCAACCATTCGTGTTAATTTAAGTATTATAGAAGCTGAATTGTTCATAAAGATTTCTAACTGTCCAAGCATTCAACTCTAATGTTTGATGAAAATGGGAAGGAAATAATTTTTTTATTTGAAGAGAGGTTGAGCCTCGACTAGAATAATTATTTCTCCGGAGAGCTTCGATTTTTGGGTCATCTCGCGCTATCAAAAGACAATCTCATCTATAGGCACTTACAGCGCTCGAAAAACAAAATTACTTAGACGGTTGTTTGTGGGGATGAAAGAAAAATTGAAAGGATGTATTAATGCTTATGTCGCATTTACTTATCTTATCCACTTCGCATTACTGTGGAATTGTGAAAATATTGTGTATTTTTATTGACTCAAGTGTAACTCACACTCGATAAAAGGTTTAATTGTAACTTTGCTCACCCTAAGCGACAGCACAATAATACTTTGAAAGGTACTGATGTAAAACGTCATAAACACGTCGCATTTTTCGCTTTTTCTTGCGCGATTTTCATGTCAAATTTCGGGTTAATTTGGACTGACAGGTATTCCTATTTCCGTCAAGCAACGAACCACGATTGTAAAAGGTAATTGAGGTTAGGAGAGACTTAGTCAACAAAGAAAATCGCATTCTAAGCACAAAAATAAATGTTTAACTGGCGTAGATACTTGTGAAAATACACCGGACAATACTTTACATTCATCTTCATTGCTAATCGCAAACAAGCAGTAGTAATTGATGAATCAAACTCTTAATATGGAAAACAAACATCCGGAGTCCCTTAAGATAGGGTCATTGTGCGTTTTCTATCCCTTATTTACATTAATGATATCACCTCAAACACAAAGAGCAACATAAGACTTTTCCGATGACACCGTAATCTACAAGGAAATAGCGAGCAACACAGATCTTCAAATACTAAACGACGACGAGAACAATATTAAAAATTGGTTCATAGAATAGGGTTCGGATTTAAATACTAAAAAATGTAAGGTCATGCACTTCTTTAAAAATAAAACACGATCAACCTGTACTAACTCATACACTCGGAGGTGTTCAAATGAATGTAGCAGACCTAGTAAAATACTTGTTGTTAGAATGTCCGATTTTGATTGGTGGCTCTGCTGCATTTGATGTTCACATGTCCACAGTTAGGAGGCCATTTACTTTCTCTGATCCACCTTCCTTCACATTTCATTTATTCAGGAAATATTGCCACTTGGATTTTAGTTTGCTATATCCGTGGATCAGTCGTTAAGTAGAAAAACGTTCCACTCGATATCCTAGTTCATCCTAAACGTAACGACTTGGGAGCCGAATAGCCTAAATTGGCATTTCTTACTCCTTCGACATTCACTTCGCACATAAGAATCAATTAATCGGCATCGTACCGCGACTGTATAAAGGTACAAGTCACGTACAGCGCTTCGTTGGATATTGATTGAGTTAAACATCATTTCACACCACGTAAATTTGGATGACGGTATTCGCGAATCGCATACTGATCTCTGTCGGAGCAAGAGCGCATGGGCCGCCTAATCTGGCGGTGCCCTGCCTACTGCATTCGAAGCGGGAACGACGAAGGGGATTGAGCGCATAAAGTAAATAGGCGGCGAGTTTAATTATGGAGATGAGGGCGTCGGTATCCGTCTACCTGCCTGAAAGAGAGAGAGCTGGTGTGGGGTGGAGGTGTGTCGCCCATTGGAAGGAGAGGGCGGTGTGGTGGGAGCGCCGTAAGGAGGTCGTCTGTGCCTGACCTTTGCAGAGGTGCGCCCTTCTCATTTTAGTCAACCACTTAACCGCATCTGTGGCACTTACATCGCTGCTGGCTTCTCGCTTACGTAACGCCCACCCTCCCACCCCCCTTGTGACTCTCCCCTCTCACCGCCATTCCCTCCTTAGCTCACCACCCTACGACTCCCACTCACCCGTCCACAGAGACCACACCACACGCCGCTTTGCATGCTGGTAAGCCTCCCTCCCTCACGACGACTCCGCTTCCAGGCGTCATTTGTCTTTTTAAGGAGCCCCCCCCCCCCCTCGCACCCTCCGTGAGTGTTATGGTCGCCCGTCGGCGTCGTGGGGAGATCGGAAACTTTAATTCGCGACGGGGATCGGTGATTTCGACGATATATTGGGGTGGTAGTGGCCGCTGATCTAGGAGCGGTGGTGGAGGGTCAAGGTGGCCACTCATCTCGCCTCTCCCCATTCCCTGAGACGCCTACCTTAACGAAAAATAATTAATAAAATATAATTTTTTCAACAGTTCCAATAAAATGCTTACAATAATCAAGCGCTAAAAACTGAATACATTTGTACACATTTTACATCTCAATTATCACTGGCTTGGGTATTCTCTCCTGTCACTCAACTCATCATTGTCGTCAGGATGTTTTCAGAAGTGCACAGCCTCCCCCATACCAGAAATTCGACCCTGGATCCACCCCTAGGGGTGTTCACCCCGAGGTAAAAGAATGCTCACCTCGATTTCATTATAGATTTCTTTTCGTTTCTTCGTCTTTCGAGTTTCGCTTAGGACACCCATCCACATCCACGGCGTTTCGCCACGCGACGTTTCCGCACCATTCGCCCTCGTGACCGTGCTTCGTGGCCTTCCTATCCTCGATCCCATCCATCGATCCGGGTGATCCGCGACGTTCCATCGCTCCCCGCCGCGGTTCTCGATTCACCGGGCAGTCACTCAACACGCGCCATCCCCTCACGATACACCATCCCTCCGTCGCTCGCTACTCAAAGCGGCAGCCACACAGTGTTTCTTTATCTACACAGGGACGAATGGAACGGGAGTCGCCACAGGGAGGCGCGCGTCAACACCACTACCCTACCCCCGTCGAGTTGTACCTTACTTATGAAAACGGATTCCTTAGCGGTCTATACGGCAATCGATTGAGATTCTACACCACGGATTGAAAGAAAGTCAACCCGTAGCTTAGAACTCCAGTATACTCGTAGATACGTGGAAAATATAAAGGAGCAGAAAAATATGCATTACTCCTCTTTATGCGAGAGCGTGCATCACTCCGAGATAGGGACGAATCGGGCGAACGTTGGTGTTCGGTCACTGTCCTTCCACGTGCTTTTTCGATGGATTGCAGGATGCCATGTGTATGCGGAAGTAATAAAGTAGAAATATAATGGTTTTTGATCTAACACCCGCTATCACACGCGTCTTTGCGACGACTTACGGTGTAGTGCGTCGATGTGGATTCCATTATATATGTATGCGTATATATGTATGTGTGCATATATATATATATATATATATATATACACACACACACACACACACACACACATATATATATATATGTGTGAGTGTATATATATATGTATGTGTATATATATATATATGTGTGTATATATATGTATGTATATATATATATATATATATATATATATATATATATATATACAATCACACATATATATAGGTCGCGGCAGTCCAGGGGTAGATCGGTGGACTGTTAACCATAGGACCCGGGTTCTATTCCCGGGCAAGCCTCTCTCGGCACCCTCAGTTCCACTCAAACTGTGTGATTTTGCGGGTTCCAGATCTTCCTGTGAAACCATAACCAGCACAGGGGAAGGTCAAACTGGCCCCCCTTGGATGTAGGGGGGCCAGTTTGTTTGCTCGTTAGTTGATGCCGGTTTCTATGTTAGTTGATAGTATGTGTATTTGCATGCGCGTAAGTTGAATGGGTTTTCGCAGGAATGTATACGCCAATGTGGGTGTAGGTTTTGTGTTGATTTTACATGTGGTTTTGTTCTCCTTTATGGGTGGGGACCTAAGACCCTCCACCACACGCCCTTGCGGTGGATTGCGTGGTATTATGTAGATTATGTTTGAATTTCACACGCCGTTGGGCTTAGTACAGGGTGAAGTCTACCATTACCTGAACCGAACGCGAGACTATCACACAAGTAATATACATAAATACTTTGACCTCAATCATCCCTCAATATAAGTGGGTTTAAATTTCTCGGATTCTCCGTACGCTAAGGTATTTTTGTCTTTGTTCACATGATGCATCACTTGACGTTTTCATATGGAAAGGCTTAGAGTTTTTAATGTAGGTATACGTCAACTGGACTGCATAGCGTACATTTCACTTTTATCCGAAGGGGCCAAATTTTTTATTGTTTCGAACAGACGACCGCGCGGAATCCCGATATATAATTAAGCGCGAAAAAGAGTGAAGGAAACAGGTTTTTTTATTTTTGTCTCCCCAGGGGTTCGATACGTTCAATCATCGATGATACGTAAAGTAGAGAATTAAAATGAGAGGGAGGGGGTGTGAATGGGAACGATGGTAGTTGAGAGAGTGGGCGAAGGTTGGCAAAGGGGTGAGAGGTGCTAGAGATGTGTTCAGAGTTTCGGTCGGGGGAGGGATGGAGGCTTGGAGTGGGTGGAACCGGTCTCCAGCCGGAGGCTCTTTCGTGATTGCTTGTGACAGCATAATGAACTTGGCGGGAGCTTATCAAACTGCGTTAAATGTCCATCATAACTAACATTTAATCGTAATGCTATTTAACTGACACGTCCTTAGCTATGGGCCTATTTTAACATTAATTGAGGTGAGTCTGTGATGAAGGGACGAAAGCGATTTTTTCCACGGATGAGGCCGATGGTGATGGGTCATACTATTCATCTACCGTGTCCCAAGTGGAATCGAAAAATATTTGGGTCACAGATGTTTTATAAAGCTTGTTTGGATGAGCTATTATAGTCGATTTTCTGGGAGAAGAGGGTAAGTATACATGTATATTCTTTTGCATTTGCTGTTCGTCAATTTCTATGAAATCGGACTGCGGAATTTCATTAGGTTCAATCTAAATTATTATCATTCGTTTTTTTTTTTAATTTGTCAAGGTATAAACAGCCAAAGTGTTTAAAGTTGTCTTTAACCTCGTGGAATGTGGCGCGTCGCGCATGACTAAGAATGCCTGTGACATTGTATGTACGGTATTTCGTCACAACATCTTGTTCCTTTAAAGCCCCCAAAATTTCAGAGTTTAGGAGGACGCCTCGAAAGCTTAACTGGCTAAAGCACTCGATCGGACAGTTAAGGATCCGGGTTCGAACCCCGGTCAAGGCGAATGATTTTTACACTCTGAAATTGTTTCTTTGAGATATTATCATTAGGTTTGGTGTGGCAGTTAAATGTTTAAGGTAGATTTCATACGGAGACGGACTGAAAAAGAATACATTTCTTTGCCTTACCTAAACAAACAACCTGAAGTCCGACGCTTCAGTAGACAATTCTTCAATCTTGCGTACTCCCCATCCTCCCTTCTGTCCCTCCCATCCGGCTGAGCGAATATAACGGGCATGAAATATGCCTTCTTTCATTTCCATATATATTCATATATATATATATATATATATATATATATATATATATATATATATATATATATATATATATATATATATATATATATATATTAGAATCGTTAGAATATAGATATTAGAATCGTATTTTCACGCACACGGTGATTTCCTACGATCTGCGCGCAACTAAATGCATCATAAATCGAAATATATTTTTAAGCATTTATCGGGTTCGTTAGTACGCTCACTCCATAGGATGACAACATCATCTTCGTTTTATTTATCCACCAACCGCACGATTAGTGAATTTATTCCTTCGTAGCAAGAATATAAATGCATCAAAATGAGAATTCGATCCCCCTCTCAAATTCAGTGAGCAGACATTTTTTCCATGAGCGTAGGTCCTCACAACGGAATGTTGTAACTTACAGCAATCGTCAATCATATAAAGCTCTGAGCAACTGAGTTAATCGTAAAGAATCGTCAATTTACTTGTAGCTAACCTCGAAACGTGATATTTATTTAGGAAGTTTTCTCGGGTCTTTCACCGGGTCAGGAGTTCCATGTTGGGCGACGTTGTAGGACGATGCTCGAGTCGAGCATCGAAACGTCGGCCGGCATAGAACCCCTGACCTGGTGGAGGAACCGAAAAAATTTTATCAAGCAAATACGCCGGGAAAGTACCAGATCTTACTTGATATTTATTGGCCTTCGCGCCTCCTAAAGCCTTTCGAGTTTCCTGGTTTCATTATACTTTCATCATGATTGATCACTGATCGTCAAGTGCAAAAGTTTTTCCGACAAAGGGCAAACCATTGACGCCCAACCTTATGGTAAGCGTGAAGGCACGCCCTTTCTAAGGAGTAGTCTAGATAGGAATAGATTATTCTATTAATTGTCCGGCATCACCTATGGATGCACCACCTGATGACTGGAAACCGAATGACCGACTGTGCAATGCTATGTATGCTTCCGAATGATCTACATATCGCTAGTACGTTAATAGTTGATAGCTATACATGTTTATTCCAAAATTTTATTTATGATGGTAGTGGACCTAAAGTTCAGTGTGTAATAGAGTACGGACGCAAATATAATGGCGTTCTTAAGAAAAACGAAGCGTTAGATGAGCAATGAAGATGGGGACATAAACTAAAGCAGGTAGGACGACGGCGTGGAGAAGAATTGAGAAAAAAATGGACGGTAAAGAAAACAAATTATGAACTACTAAGCATGGCAGAGGAGGAGAGTTGTTTTGGGAGAAAGTCAAAAAGGCAGGAGAAGTGGACACGGGTGATAATTAGAGGATGTACGTAGGATCCTGAAAACTGGCTTACGGGAGAATGTTGCTCAACAGAGTAAGGGGGAGAAAAAGCTAAGGCTTATTGGATGTAAATAAGGGTTATAGAAAGTGCACGTGCGTAGAGTTGAAGAATGGTTTATAACACTGTCGTAGGTTGCTGCTTTTAGTGTCGTTTTAGGCGGGGTTAGAATTTTTGCACTGTAATGCTATCCCCGAGGCTAAGAAGATTAGAATATTTACTTGTAGGCTACTCTTTGTGGTAGAAACACCCACGCAACGATTGGGATATCGGTATCATTAAAATGATACTGTCGATAAAATTGGAGCAAGGTACTAAAAATATAGGTAACCCCGCAAGTATCTCTAGAACAGCTTGATTAACATTAAATATTACGTGGATCCTTTGGGGCAAGAAAATGCAGCTCTGGTAGGAGGGTTCCATGCGAGGCCAATGTCCCATCTCAAATTGGGATGATGCCCCTCCGGGTGGTATCTGCAGATAAACCCAAACGGTGTGATTTTCTGGGCGCTAGAACTTTCTGAGCAAACTGCAGGTGGCATTGGTGAAATTGGCGGCAACCTTACCATGATATTGTGGATTTCACACGCTGCAGAATATACAACCAGGTGAACTTTAATCTAATCTATTAGACCCATCTGTGGGTTGAAGGCTCCTGCGGTTGAATAATCATTTTTCGCCAGCTATCTGCCCGTCCATTCTGATGTACGTTTCGGAGGGAGAGAGCCTTTGCCAAAAGAGGGCTATTTTCATCTCTAATCCTATAAATAGCCCCATCACAGAACGTGTTGAGCAAAAAACAAACGAGTTGAAGAGTTAAAAATTGTTGAGTACGCACAAGAAGTCTCATAGGATTATTGTATAACTCAGACTGACACGCTCGTGATAGGAAAGTTAAATGACAGATCAAAGTTTTGAGGTAATACAAAGATTAGTTCCACACTGCTCACATCCTGAACGCTCAACGTTAGTCTATTATGGTACACGGGTAAAAATGAAAAGCAAGAGGAAATATAGTTTGAAACTCATATCAGAAATCATCTACTGCGCCAATTACGAATTCATTTCTGGTGACTCTACTACCCTGGAAATACTACCCCCCGACGGCGATTAACGGGGGAAGTAATAAATATTAGATGAAGATAGTTCAGTCTTATCAACACCTTATAACTTGTTTTCCACGAAATACCACCATCGATCAAGAAATGGTGAGTATAGGAATTGGGAAATCACTTGTCCCTAGAAAATACAAAGATAGTTCTTGCCATGAAAAAATGAGCCCGGGGCTTATCTACTAAATACTGTTAGGAGTCCCGAGGAGCACCAAAACAATGCGCTCATTTTGGGAGCGTGGAACACGGGTTGGGAAACTTGGGCAAGTGAGGAGGATTTCGAGCAGGGGGTGGGCGGATGTTGGGACCGGTGCAAGTCCGGAAGGGACCTCTATCCGGGCGGAGGTGGGAGGGCAGAGAGAGTGGAAGGACGACGATGACGAAATTTGCGCACCAACAGCGGTGTCGAATTCATCGAAATTTTTTTATCTCTGAAAGGGGATTGAGCGCATGGCAGGGGCTCGGAGGATCTGGAAGAGAGAACAAATACTTCCCCTTTTTCTCTTTATTTCCCACACGCTCTGTTGGCGTGTGCCCCCCCCCCCCTCAACAAAAACTCTCCTCCTCTGACAGCAAACCCCCCACCCCACGGGCCTGAAACACCTCCCCTCCTCCCCCGATATTTCGCTCCTGGCTTCTTTCCAAAGGATTGCAAAATGAGGGGACGTTGAGGAGAGTGTGAGGAGGGGTGTGTCTGTGGTGCCGGTGTGAGAGAGTGGGGAAAAGAGGGAAGGAAAGAAGAGGCATGCTCTGGGGGAGTGGGGAGGGCGACGAGGACGCGTGGGGGAGAGGGGAAAGGATGTTGGAAGAAAGTTGGCCGAGAGGCTGATAAGTGGGGCGGGTATAAGAGCGCGTCTCTCTAGTAGTAGTGTGTGTGTGTGTTGGAGTTGGTAAGGAGAGGAAGGGGAGATGGAGTGGTATGGGTTAAGGAGGGATGGGTAGTGGGGGAGCGCTATACCTCTCCCCCCTTCCCCGTCTCCCCACTCTCTCATCCGTTCTCGCCACTGCTTCCTCCTGTTACAAAAGGACGGCAGGGGAAAGAGAAGTATGGAGGAGGGATGAGGAGAGGGCTTGGAAGGAAAAAGATAAGGAAAGGCGAGTGGGGTACTTATCTCCTTTTTCCCATATCTTTTACGTGTATTTCTTCCTCCCTCTCCCCTCCTGATTGTTGAGTTCCCCCCTACCCGCACTTCCGAGCCCAGCAACAAGGTGTCCATAGCTTAATAGCCTATACTCCCAGCCCTACGGATTACCCTTAACATGCACTACTTTGGTGCGTGATTTCTTGATGCTCATGAGATATAATCAAATAAACAAAAATCTTAGTATATATGTACCGATTCTTCACGTCGAATTTATCGGGGTAGTCTCAGTAAAAGTGGATTTGTGCTATTGTTTAATACACACTTTAATTATTCTTCCAAAGTACTACAAATGTGAAGATCTAGTCAGTTTTACGTGTCTCTTCGACAAGCACGTACTGCAAGTTTCTCTTATTTTGAGATGGATTATTATAATATTTTTTTCGTATACCACCTATTTCTACTTCATCTTTTTTAAGGTAGATTTCATTTGATAATTACAGGCAACGTTTTGCTTTCAACAACCTCACAACAATGTCCATAATATCCGTAATATGTGACTTATCGTTTCGGACAGTTTAATTCCACTTAACCTCCTTTTCGTGTACTAAAATCGCATTAAAAAATTAATGGTACTCCTTTTAAGTCAAGGCCTGTTATCTCACCGCCTACTCTACTTTTCACCGCTTGGTACCATTGACTATCTCCGTACTCAAAGGTGAGGAACTAATACAGTATTTCAAACCGTGATACTGAAGGGCTGCATCTAAATCTCTAACACCCACCGCTGTATTTAAGCTTTTACCCTATGCATGGAAGTGGTGGTTATAATGGATATTGTGTAATGAGTGTTATTGATAACATTTGATACAAACCAGGTTAGTCCAAAAATATTTTAGTTACTTTTATTCTTTTAATAAATAACTTAAATTTGTCCCAATTTGTAGTTTATCTCTCTGATCTTATTTTGACTCAGTAGGAGGTTTGTAATATAATGTTATAAAGCCTGTCCGGAAAATAGGTTGCTTTAATATAAATTTTATGTAAAATTTAAAACTTCGAGTGATTCCCATTCTATTTTTTCTTAAACTGTTCTCACATAGAATTTTTAAGTCATGTAAAATTTAAGACATCTTTTTGAAAATTTAACTCCTCGTATCACCAGTAGTTTTAATTCAGAATCATTTTGACTCAGTCAGGACACTTAAGTTCAAGCGAAAGATTTCCCAACGACATGCTCTCGCGGATGTGGTCGGGCGTGGTGTGTAAGTATACAAGCATTCTACAGGCATTTTAAAAAAGTGAGCCAACTTTAGTAAAATTACAAAACGACTCTAACTTTTCCTAGAATTCAGCTAATCCGAGACTGCGGCATTTACCACTGCGCTTGCCTAAAATAGGGAAAAGATACGAATTGATGATAGTTTTTATTACAATAGGTACGTTAAAGCTTTGTAATTTAATTAAGCTCCCGGGATGCCGCCGCTGAAGTAGAGAAGCGTCGTTGATAGGCAAAAACATCGGGATGTAGAATTTACCGCAATAAGTTTTCGACGTGCATGTCATCCTCTTATCAGGGAATGTGCTGGCGCCCATAGGAGCAACATTCCAGCGTGAGCATGAATGTGACCAATGCACGTTAAGTGTCTACTTCAAGGAATGTGCAGTAGGAGGAATTTGGGACGGAAGAGTTCAGACAAGAACCGTGAGAATCAATTTTGCATAGGAAGTACGCTTTTGCCGTCGTGAGAAACGCTCTGAACTCCTTTGTGAAGAACACTAAGGTCGCAAACCGCCACGTACGAAGAAAAAAAAGGGTGGTGGATAACTGGCCGTCCCGTCTCGCTCCCCGGCCAATGCTGGCCATTCCGATTCCTCTGCCGCTCCCACCCCTTATCGCGATAGTCGTCGAATTGAACGGGATCGTTTTGCGAGGTGAGCCCGCCCGTGGCCGAGTGGGACGGTCATGCACCTCACTCGGATCGTTTTAATCTCCCCCACCGGCTCCCATTCGCGCAACCTCCGCGCCGCCCGTGACTGGCTGAAATCAGGGCCTCCGCATACGACCGCCCCTCGCTCGCCCCTCTGATAACTCGGGAAACAACGCTTCGTCCCACGCCCGCGGGAGGAATGGGGAGGGCGAGTGAGGGAGCGAGCAAGCGAGTTGGTAAGTGAGCACATCCCGAGTGCTTTTTGGGGCGAGAACCCCCATGTCGCGCGACTTCTCCTCACGCCCCCACACCCCCCACCTTCATTTGCCTTGAAAGCTGTGCAAGCCTTATTTATGGATAACGCCCGGATCAAGTCGTATTCCCGTCCTTAATCTCATCCATTATTTAATGAGGGCATTATGCACGCGCATGCTGGTTCATAGAAACCTCAACTTAAAAGGGAATTACGAAACAATTCGATTCTCACCAGCAGGACGAGAGTGAAGTAGTAAGAACTTCTTGTATTCTCCCTCTCCTAGGCGTGATGGCTTGCTTCAGTGGACATTAATCACCTAATATACCTTAGAACTCTGGCGCATCGCCGTGCATACGCCGCCACAGTATCGTAATCGTATTTAAAATTGAACAGCGCTATTTCGTCGTTATAATTGCCTGTGTGCATGTATCCGGTAACTTTAAATTGATTCCAAGTAACTTGCATTAAAAGGTCTTACACAAGGTGGTTCAGTTCATTAGGGATTTTTAGCTATAAGTTATTATTTTAATAAGCCCATTAGAAGCATTAAGATGTCACGTAATAGTAGTAGTTATTGTAGTAGGGAGGTGATGGACAGCTTTGGTAATTTCCATTTGGGTTAAGTGGGTAATTTTGGAGGGGCAGGATTTTACAGAAATACCCCACGATCCACCAAAAAGGTGTGTGGAATGTTGACGCATTTAACAAATTCACAAGTTCAACAAACAGGTTATATTTTTCAATTATGCCATTTTGGCGTAATTAAATACATAATAATAAGATTTCCATTATACTCGACAGATAGTTCTTCCCCAAAAATATGCAGACGGCAAAACTCCAAGGATAGTGCACAAGAATTGTAGTAAGTTTTCCTTCTGATGTTGCGACTGATCTGATACGATATTTTTTTCCCGACGAGACTTCTTTCCTCAGAGCTACTACACGCAGCAACTTCATTTTTAGTAGTTTTCCTGTTATGCATAGTCCAATTTTACGGCGACGGGCAAAGAAAAACGTATTGATGGGATTATTTTATATTAATTTTGAAGTTAAAATGTTAAAATTTTCTAACCTAGAAAGTTACTAGGAATCATCACCATGTGGACTCTAAAAGTGATATTGGCCATATGATAGGACCGAATTTAATTCCAGGCACGCGTCGAATTACGAGTGAAAAATAATTGCCAGCGTTTTATTTTTTCCGAAATGGGGTGGAACTGCTCTTAAAGACCCCGCCTGGGATTAGCGTAAAAAAATGTGAGGTAATAATTTTTTCCGTAAATTCTGAGATTATTGACTATATCTTCCCCATTGAGGAAGGGAGTGGTGAGCGTAATTGGTGCTCGTTGCCTTAATTGGTGAAGAAGTTGAGGACGGTCAAGTCGGGAATAATTGGTGGGCGGTGATCTCGAGCTTTTATCGACATATATGCAATTAGAAGTAACAAACCGGCGTTAAAGAGTTCTCGAGCGAAGCCTATAGGAATGACTGAAGATATGCGTCACCGCGGGAGCCAAGGTTTAGTTACATCAACGGCGAGATTAAAGTGCACAATGTCTCTGAGGTCCGTATACCGTAACATTCGGTGGGTGAAGTGACAGCAACTGAAAATATGTCACCATTACATCATAAAGTATAGCCCTCATTGCAGGTTCTTCCCGAGGGATATCGTACGTGAATATATCGATGATGACTTTTGATAACTTTATTGAACTCGTGGTGTAACTACTCTTTTTCTATCTCGTCAGCGTCATTTCACTTATAAAGGGAAAACATAATATCATCGGCAGTTTTCAGTCCAGAGATAAATTTTTAGGAGTTTCCCCCTATCACTTATCTCTCAGTTTTATTATAAATTCTTATATTTAAATATCTTTTTAGTGCATTTATTCCGCAACTTCTACTTTAAAGTTTAACTTCATGTCTTCCCTCTACAATCAACTTCGGGTGGATTCTAAGTATAGTTTAGAGTCAGGTCGCAGGAATTTTTACTCTTCTTCTTCGCCGCGTGTTCGACAAACTTTTACCTTTCTGTATTCTTTTGAGAAGTTTTTATCTCCGTCTATTTTGCCTTCATCAGTCATGTAAAATACCCAACTGACTTTCAAATATTATTTTCAGAAATTTTCTTGTCCGCAAGTTCCATACGTAGCTCACACGATAAACGTTTTCCCGCCATCTAACAGAGGAGAATTTTGCGAATTTAAAATTTTCCCTCAATTATTCCTTAACTACTGTTATTTTGACGGGTGGTGTCGTAAAAAAGTTAGCGTGTTAAATTAGCCTTGCAATACATTGATAATAATTATTATTATTCGGATTTATAGGGTAAAGTGAGAAGTTAAGAAATATTGATTTTGAAATTACCGAAACGATCGTAATAAGTAACGATTTTCCCATAGTGAAATTCAAGAGCAAAACAGTAGGAAATGAGGTACGATAGTTTAAACTTCCCGCATGCAATTGTTTACCAATCACCAACATTATAATTTTCTTTACTCGACATTTTCTGCCACACGCCCTCGTGGTGGCTTGCAGCGTAAGTTGTGGACGGAATTGTAAAAAAATGTTTTTTCTATGAATATCGTATTTAATACGCTAGGTGCCATGGATCCCCAAATACTTTTCATGGTTGTATCAAGGTGACCCAGATTCAAACTGATAATTGTCGCTTGTCCAAGTGTAAGCGCGCGTGTCTGCGCGGATTTACATGGGGCTGTGCTAGGTGGGCGTGAGGAGAGTGACCGGCCGTCCCATCGAGCGTGTAAGTCGCCGCCTCTCGCACAATTGCGAGACTTAGTCGGAACATGGATGTCTATAAAAGGGCCTACCCTTGCGCAGACTACTGAAGTTTAAAGTTCATTCGTTTCACGAGTGTACCAACGGTTGATTTACCCAGACGTGAGCGTTAAATCGTCCTTACAGAGCTGTCATAACACATCCTCCAAGTCTGAGGAATAGACAGCATAGTCGTATTTGTCCCTCTGTCATACTTAAGTAAACTAACCCAAGTTGGGAACTTCCAAGAATGACACCAAATTGGAAAATTCCTCCCCCTGCAATTCCACGAACAAATAGCGAACTATCTCCCTCCTGTCCTTCGTCAACCCACCATTGTAAGACGAGAATGGTGAAGTTTCGGTTCCTATGGGCGACATTCATACGATATCCTGTTGCGATGTTGAGCCATCTCATAGAAACGAAAGATACTGTGATTTAAATCATTACTTCAATACATTCAATTTTCAATCCCATCAATATTTTACTAGAATATCGACGTTTACCTATGATTCTCATGAGAAATCGAGGAGTGAACATCGGCCTACCATGAAATACCGTCATATCGCAACGTTATGTAATCAGTGCGGTAATGTCGTTGCCCTTCTGTCGTTAACGGTGGATACCTAATCATTTTTAAGTTTACCGCCTGGCATGTGCTGGAAAATGTGGCACGCGACGTTTTCAACCTTAAGAAATCTCAAGTCTTTGAAAGTAAAATCGGTGCGATAAATATGAATTTATGCGGGTTAAGTACTTTAAAATGCCTTCCATTATGTTCTTCGGTGCACACTATTCCCAATTACTGCCCAATTAGTTGCCCTTATCTTTTTGTGTCTTCCATAGCCTTCTCTTTTCTCCCGCTATTCGAATAACTTATTTTTCTACTCCGTATATTGATGTAATATACATAATCATTTTTCTCATCGCCAACTATCGCTTCCAACATTCTTTTTATGCCCCTGGTGAAATCCGGAGGCAGCAAAACCCCTACACGGTTTTGGAAAGCTGCTAGGTTTCTGTTCTCATTTCTTTTTCGTGCATATCACTGGTAGTAGTAATTTTTTTGGGAGGAGACCGACAGCTCAGGGCATTTGCACCATGGGGATTGGCAGGAAAGGATGAAGAGTGGAGAGAAACCCGGCGTCGTCATTCGCCTACTCTCAGCGAAAGGCGCCTATGGGTCCGCAGTTAAACGTCCCATCCGACATAGGACGTACTCACTCTTAAGTGCCGTCTACAAAGCACCTCAAGCAGGAATCGGGACACCACTGAAAAATATCTGTCATGGCCGGGATTCGAACCCGGGCCCTCATGGTGGGAAGTAAGTACGTTAACCATCGCACCATTCCGATTCCCATACATATCACTGGTATAATATACACTGTGTAATTACAATAATCGGAAGGTCTTGGGTTGACTGCGTGTAGCAATTCCGGACTCCGTCGGATATACCGGGACAGTAAAGTTTCTGAGGATGCCGGACTTTCTTGGGATACAATGGCTAAATAGAGGAGTCTCTTCATTATTGCGCCGAACTAATAGTTGTTTTGGTTATTAATATTTGTTTGTGCGGTGTTCTATCGTTAACTCAATATTTTTCTTGTAAATCCTTTGCTTGCGATTAAAAAACCCAGTTTGCCACTTATTACACGCAAGAGTAATCATGAACATTTAGCAAAGTTAATTAACTACCGCCTTTAAAGATGCGTTGACCCCTGGAATTCAAAGTCGATTAATAACGATAGACCTTGAATTCATTATTTCTGTGAATGCCGTTTATCTTCTCACGTGAAGATAGCATTTATCTCTGCTCCCGGCAGAATCATAAATTATAACCACCGAATCATACTTTCTCTTTCAGAGCTTACTACGGGAGAGTTATAAGCTACAGTTAGCAGTATTCTGTAGCTCGACGAACGGTAAATAATTCTGACTGAGTTCTATCAGGTTTCTGATTGCCAACCGCAGCCTTCCACTCATTCATGTTCCCCGAAAAATCCATCAAATCCTTGGAGATCACTTTATATACATTACCATTAGATGGCAATTAATGATCGATTCTTGGAATGCCAACTTCGGCATTTGTCAAGTAACATTATGTACAGGGTAAACATCCCATATCCTAAAGCTCCTTCAAAATTTATCTACATCTGTTTATTATTTTACGAGGAATGATGCCACTATGTCCGAGGACACTGATGTGCTCACGTGTGTCAGTACACTGCATGTAGCTCTCCTTATCGTGTGACGTGGGCACAGTGTGCAGGTTAACAAGATAGTCCCTTCAGAAGGAATACTCGCAGGTTTAGAATAGTGAAATTGGTTCGGGTTTATTACTAGCCTTTCGTTTCGCACGTTCAGGCTGGCGAAAATGTGCCAAACATACCAATAGACAACCTTAACAGTTGGCAAAGAATGTAGTATATGGCCTTGGACTGCGAAGGCTAGTAATCCATTCGTACCCAATTTTCATTACTCATAAAAGTCAAATTAATACTTTTCTATGATTTAAGTAAACTTGAAAAATAAGTGCCGCCTGTTGACGACGCTTAAGCTTTGAAACTTGAATTGTGTGAAATATTATTTTACCTCTAGTTCAAATTAATTCAGATCATTGCATCGTGGTGGAATACCACAAAGTTTCAGATGTTTTATTTCTTTTATTTAAATCAAAACCTCAGAAGACCGAAGTCGAAAGACGCACTACGTAGATGTGATTAGTGTACGGAAAACGTTTCTATCGACGCGTAGACTACTGGTACTTGAAATGTGAGAGGAGCACGGAAAGGAGCAAGAGTTGATGAATGAAATGACTGAGAGGCAAATGTGTGGGCGAACTAAGCGGAAAGGGTGTGATATTATTGAAGGCGATGGTAATGGTTGTAACGTTATAATAATAATATTGTGATAAAGGATTAACAATAGTATCCTAAGTACGCAGATTTTAGATTTGATTGTGAATTGATTGGGTTGGTATGGACTTAAGGGCATATTTAGAAATATATATTGAGTATTCGTATGAAAGTGGGGATTCGAAGAATTGTTTGCCAGGCTGTGCTCGTCTTACATTCGTAGAGAATTATTTAAAACTTAGATAAAGTAAGCTGTTTTTAAAACTGTTATTATTATCCATTGACCATTTAATTTGAATGTTGCATTCCTGGTGTGGATCATCCCCTACCTCGTATCCTAGAGGGGACTGCTGACTACTATTCTGATAAGTCGACACGCTAATATGGGAGAAAATGATTTGAGTGGAAAGGGTATACCAACAAATTAATGGTTGACTGTGATCAAAGAGATTCCTTAGATATGGGAAATTAAAAGTTTCAGGAGCAGAAGAGTACAAGTATTATATACTTGTACTCTTGTGTTCAATCTTGTATGTATGAAATAATGTATGCGTGTGACAAAGTCGAAAGGAGTACTCGTAAGCGAGAATGGAGTAAATTCCTTTTAGCCTATGAACAGGAAACCATTTTCTTGATAAAACTAACCTTTAAGATATCAGCGTGAAGGGTTTTAGCTGGCGTAACTCTACGTATGGTTCCTGCTTTGAGTGGTTGAACAGGTGTTTAATGTATTATTATAAATTCATTTTATGAAGCGTACGCATAAGTACGGACGAGTAGCAACAAGATTTATTATTTGTTTGGGAGATTAGTCTCCGCTTCGTTGTGATCTCAAATTATGCGAGACCCCAATTAGAATTTCAAGCTATACTTTTCGCAATTCTGTTTCTTTTATTTTACTAGGGTGGTTTAAACTACCGATATAAACTGTCCTAAAAAGTGTCAGAAGTAAACTCGATCGGTGCTCCTTCTTTTATAGCTATGTTGTATTTTCTTCTGCTGCTACACTTAATTTCGGGCAACTTATCAAATCCCTTAATTGAAACATTCTTTCATGGATGAAACATTTTCCATTTTCCTTTACCTTTCCATTGTTTTTACTAACCCTCATCTGTATGCATCGAATTTTTTTTTGATCTTCTAGGTGCAAGGTTTTCGAAAATTACATCTGCCTTTCGAACCGGAATCCGAAGGCGGGACAGGGCATGACGTCGTCCCATGCAATAAAAGTTTAAGAGCCCCCGAATTTCAAGATTTCTTTTAACTCTTTCCCCCCGTTTATTTTTCGCGGAGAGACGTGAATTATGCAGACGCTTAGGCGAGATTATTTATATTGTATTGCTTTTTTTTGTCAAAATTAATGACTCTTAGAAAATATTTACGGAAAAAAATCAATAGAAATTAGGCTTACCATATCAGAGGTCAAGAAATTTTCAGGACTCTGATTTGACAGGCGTGAGACGCAAAAATCATACGTGGTAGTTCTTTAAGGGAGCTGAAGACTCAACTTTCACGAAAAGGTTCTTCCCAAATCATTCTCCTGTATTTTTATTGAACATTAACTGCCATGATATTTTAAATAGATATGTTCGGGATTTCCACACATTAATTCATGGCGACAAATTCTATTCGTAATTTTCGTCTCTGCGATCACAAAGATGAGACAAACTTGAACATTGTAGTGCTTTTTCGTATGCCCAATTTTCTCATAAATTTCATCTAAAGAAAATTCTGCGCTATAAAATTCAACGCGAAGGACAAGTGCGTTTTCATCCAAAAGAGACATGGTCTCTCTAGACCTGGGCTCACTATAAGCAATCACGAACGTTAAGAAGGTACCTCCTCCGTATGGAATTAATATATAAAATATATTCTTCAAAAGGACGTCGGCATTTCCATCGGAGGAAATATTTTATTGCAATATTACTACGTTGGAAAAAAAATACGGAGAGAGGTTGTCCTTTTGGACGGTGAACGCTTATCGCTCGTCATTTTTTCGTTCCTTTTTTTTAAATCGACTCGGAGAAAAACACGGGTAAACCTGATTTCCTTCTCACCCACCGTCTGGCTCTATCCCGTTCGGCGGTGAAACAGGCAGGCAGGCATTCAAATGAGCCGAATCGCGTACAAAAGCGTGTTGGAGCCCGTGAATATTTTCCAAGAGCGTTAACAGGATATTAAAGGCGAGAGAGAAAGAGGCAGCTGATTGAATGCTGCTTGCCCGGTGGGCCTTGTTCCTCCCACGACCTCCCCCATTTCATCCACTACCGATGAAATGAAGGGAACGAAAACCCTCGAGGTGATCTCCTCATCCCTCGTCTATCCCAAATCCCTGTAAAAAAGACCCAGATACGCCTTCGTCTCTTTCGCAGCTTGTTTGCGCTTTCAAAATAGTTCATCTAAATCGCCCCCAAAGGGTTCTCTCTCTCTCTACCACTAAAGTTAACTCTTCACCCGAAAGACAGCATTTTTCATCCCAAATCTCCCTTCATGTAAGGACACAAATGGTGACCAGTATACCACAGAAAAATCCTGAAAATCCTGAATCCTCATCTGGATTGTAAACTTGGTCAATCGTGTACTGGTCATCCACCGTGCCAGACCGCAACTATTAACCTTAACCTTATTCAACAGCCTTATTTTTAATTTAGAAAGTCTCTTTAAGTGTTGTGGATTTAAACGCATGCGAGATACTTTGAACAACTTAAAAGTGGCCACACGCTCCACATTTGGCAACACCGGTTCGTCGTTTAAAACGAGATCCGATCAGATAAGTATGGCTGATAGTAAACATAGTCGAATGTGCGCAATGCGGACCGTCATGACATCGTGATTTTGCACTATCGGAGGATAAAAATATCGCAAGTTCTATCGACCGTTATCCATGGGGTATATTTTGGCGCTTAAATATCAATCCGTCTTTATTTCTCTGCTGATATTGTTTTAATTATTTATATTCAAAATCTACTACGTACTTTTAGGCCAGTCGAATTACGTATAGTTAACCATTTACTCACAATCATACACTTATTTTTTAAATTTGATATCTAGATGAAAATGAAATTATTGATTTCCTGATATTGTGGCGATTGTAAAATTGTCATCCAACGAGTTTCAATTACTCCCGAATGAATGCAAGTAACCATTTCCATCAATGACAAGATATGTTCAATCCATGGCGTATATTCCGCAATTCTCTTAGAGCTACTTACGTCAATTTACAGTTTTTCATATTGCCACGTTTTAAAAGCGAATACCAGCGGCCGAGACGACACCTAAAATACTGCAGTTTTAGTTACGCATGCGCTAGGACGAGAATATTATTATTTCCACCGACAATCTAAGGTGGGTGTCTGCATATAAATCTTCGCAGTTTCCTCGTATTCTTCTTCCTTGGAACGGTAGATTGGGGCGTTTTTTGCCCGAAACTCTTGCTTGTCCTCGTCTCCCTCGGCTGAGTTACGTGGCTTCTGAGCGCTAAGTTTCAGCTGCAGCGAGGGAATCCGTTAGTCGCACCCACCGACGGAAATATTGCTCCCCGTGAGCAGCCCCCCAACATAATGAAACTCTTCCGAAGGGATGGCCAACCAAGGAGCGATAGTACGCGGTGGGCGCCCGCGTGGGATTTTTCGTTTCAATCCCGGCGCCCGGCCGCCCGTCCAACAAGCCTGCCGTTGAATGGAAGGAATCCGCTTGCTTGGAGCGGGGGCGTTGCGCTTGGATTATACTTGTTGTTCGACGGTCGAAGTTCTTCATTTCGCGCCCACTTCGGTTGCGTTCTCGAGGACGTCGATTGCTCTGAGTCCATTCGCCACCGCATTGTTGGGTGGTCGTTATCGAGTTACCTCTCTCCCTTCTGCTCGAGCGCCCAAATTGGAACGGATATCCCCAAACTGTGCCGCAGTCGTCGGCAGAATATATAGATAACTCTTACCAGGAATATTCGACCGTGTTGAAATAACTCGTCTCACCGAATCTATGGTGAAATAGTGTCGGAACGGTCTTAATCGTATTCAGTCATATTTGAGTGGATAAGTATTATCCAAGGTGCACATATTTTAGTGATTTTAGGAAATTGACCGCGCAAAATGAAATCCGCTGCTCTGTGATAGAACGCCCCTTTTCGTTTTCCAAACAGACTGACGAGACCCACTTTTAGCACATGGTTTATAGGAGTTTGCGTAGCCCTAACTGCATTTTATTTTCACTCAGCGTCGATTTCGATTGTACCCCTGACAGATTCCATTTGAAAAATAATAACGATGCAAACAATAATCTTACTAATTTTAGTGTGACATAGAGTATCGTGTACAAGTACAATGGATTATGTTTTCACGGTAATGTTTTTGCGTTAATAGTCTCCTCAGAGTTAAATCACCCTTCCCTTATTCTTGGCCTTCCTCTTGTTGCGCGTGGCGTTCTCCTTCAATAAATGCACTCAAAAATTTCATTAAAGCCGTTGGCTATCAAACTCACCGCAATTTGATAAATCCAAGGGACATTTTTTGTATCTTCCAACTAGAAATTAGTTGGAACCAATAATAAAAATACTTAGAACGGATTTTGCTTCGAATTTTTGGAGTGATGCATAATAGCCTGGTTAATGGATTAGTCTTTGTGAGGATAGATTTTTTTAAATGTGAGCGAAGAACGACGGATCAAAGCTGTGAGCCAACGACCGTAAGTTGAATCATCGCTGCAATTTCTTTCACGCATTTTTAAAAAACCACACGCTTTCGTTCGTTGACAATATCGTGTTCCTGGAATAAGGAAGCTTCTTTCAAAGGACCTAATATAGTGTACTGCGATAAGCGTTGTAAGGTCTTGTTGGCAAATGGAAAGGGAAATTCTAATTCAACCATCAGATTACGTTTCGCATTAAGTGCCCCTTTCAGGCAGCAGGAAACCTATTCTGACTGGACTCCAATCAATCCTCATGTGTCATCTGACTTGTCTTCCTATGTCATCTCAGCTACCTCGTAGTACCCTGTGAAATACGACGTTCTGCATGCGAAAGAACATCATGAAAATATCAACTTTATCATCGAGAGACTGAAAGCTGAAAGTCACTTATTCTGCCTGACCCTTCTTTAAACTAACACGTAGAAAATGGAAAATATCTAACTTACAGTTTCATAACATAAAATTTCCAAGGCAGTGTAAAAATGGGAGAGGTAAAGTATCCAATATTCAGGCATGTACTAGCAAACAAGTACATTCTTGTACTTATATTTGCACAAAAATGTACATCCTTGTACATGCATGTGTGAGAATACTGTTAGGATTATATAAAGATTTCTTTGACGATATTTAGACCTGTAGAGTGTAGCCGCGTCCCTCTTTTTCATCTTAACCCTTAGCTAGTAATTTTAAAAGTTCTCTCGTTCCGTTACTCCGTCTGAATCACCGCCAAAGAATTATATGGGTAAAGGTACAACATCAGTGTATTCACCTCCAAAATATAAAATAAAATTATGGAAATTTTCTAAATCTTGATGAAACTTGTCCCTACTTATCTCATTAATGGTCCTAGTTTTCCTATTTTAAGAATGTTAACGTCTTTTTCTATCTATCATCCCATTTTTTATTAAACTTTTAATTGTTATTCACAAATGAACTCTTTAGGATACAGTTTTACCAGCAAGAAGTGACCCGACGTTTCTTTACTCTTCCGGCTTGTACACGTTTCAAAATCACTACCCGAGGCTTTCAGGCCCTGGATATGCCTAGCGCATCCATCAGTTTGATCATCAACGGCACGATTGTTCGCTCATTTTCCCTTGTCCCGTGAGTATCGACACGCTTTTTTTTTATAGAGTATCGTGTTCTTTGAGGGCCGGAAGACGTGCGGCGGAACAACAATAAATCTGGCCCTTACACGATCCCCCCCTTCTCCATCCCCGCGGTCTGCCCACCCACCTGCTCACCCTTCCTCCCTCCCTTTCCAAAACCTCGCCTCCCTTCCATAAACCTCGCCTCCAACCCTAGCTCTACTGCCCGTTCCCCTTGGGGGAGGAGATCGGGGCGATGAAAGGAACTCTTGCAGGGGCTGTTGTTGTGTTCGAAGAGGGAAGGGGGATTAATTAGCCGCGCGTGCGTGAAGGGGTGCTTGCCCTACATAGCCCCCCCCCAGCTTCCTTCTCAATCCACTCTCTCCCTCCCTCCTATAGGATCCACCCCACTCCTTCCTAGCGCCCTTATAAACTGCCCGCTCTTTAGCGTCCCAGCCTGCCTCACCACCGAAATCAGCGCTGCAAACTGGACCCCAGCACGTTCTTTCTTCAGCGCCCCCACGGCCCCTCCCTCTCTTCGCCCCGCAGTCCCCGGAGCACCTCCGGCTGCCCCGTCACGTTCTTAACCCCGTCTCTAAAGAGGCACGGGCACATTTACCGCGGTCGGTAGATCCCACGATTTCCTGGTCGAAATTGTTGGTGTTCCACCCAATTCATCGTGCGTCTCAAATAAAGTCACTCCCGGTGATCTGTAACCGGTCCAGAGGACCACGAATGAGTGAAAACATCGGCGCCCTTGTTTTTGCCATAGGAGAATGGGGAAAGTTTTTTCGACTTTCTTCATATTTCAGTTCGGTAGCATAAAATTCCAGATGGAATTTTCAATATTTTTAGGTACATGAAACGATGAATCTTCCGTGAAATTGTCGAGCGAAATTTTCGCTCGAGCTCGGATCGTATGCCAAATTGTGAGACTCCTTTCATATTCTTGCGGAAAGATTATTACATAATGTAGTCGAGCAGGAATAACAGAAACTTCGAGAGAATCTCTGGCTTGCAAAAAATAACATAGATTAGTACTAGTGATCTCATATTTATCAGTCACATTAATCGGTTATGTACTTTTTTAACGAGACGACAATTTCTTTCGAGAGTTACAACTTTATTTTTACTGCTACCACTGGAAATCCTAAAGAGGAAGTTACTTCATTACCACAGTGTTCTATGAAAACGTTTGTATTTTATTTATTACCTACACTAGTGAAACGGATTCTCCGTTATTTTTTGGCGTAAGGATACATTGTGAGTGTGAATGTTATTGCTTACTGACATGTGATATTTAATACAAAAATGAAGAAGCATTAAAATTATATTTTTGCCATATCGACCATTTTTTGACTTCTTCATGGGTCGGGGAAAAGTAGGCCATACCCGGACCAAAGACGGCAGTGTCTAAATTTCTGATATACAGGCATGATTTGGTTAGTATTTGTTAAGTATTGCATAAACTTCGAAATATTTGAAACGCTTGCCGAAATTTATCACCTCGGCCCGGAATATAATATTTTTCAGCTGCTCATTATTTCTTCCTCGCATGGACTACGGCTTTGACATGGAAGAAGGGCTTGCGTGCTTTGATGGCCCTTAGAGCTCCACTGGAAAGGGTAGTATTAATTTCTCCAGGTACTAATATTAATTTCTCCATGCCAGATAGGTTGAAGGGTAGGAGCCAGACGAAAGGTAGCTAGTTAGTTCATCAGTCAGTTTCTGCAAAAGCATCTGATCCCAGTTGAAATGACCATTAATTCTTTCCACCCCTCGCCCAGCGCTTTCGTAACATTAATCCTGAAATCACACGCTTAGATATTTCAAATTCTTCAGTCAATTTTTGCTTTCTCTCAAATTTTCATATTTAGCCAGCTCCATTCAGCATTATTTTTAAAAGATTATTCCCACGCCACACGCCCTTGCGGCGGCTTGCGGGGTATTATATAGATGTATTTCTACCGCGGCTAATTTTTTTCACCCAAGTCTTAAAAGTCTCCTCTCCGAAAATGAAGAAAATTTATAGCCCACGAGCCGGTACTTCGTTTGGCCTTTCAATATTTTTTCCAACAGGATCGCGGGGTATTTACAAATGTCTTCATAGGCCGAGATAAAATTTTCAGTGTGCCGTATGAGGGAGTCCCGACGACCATGAATTCTGAAGCTCACTTCCAATGCGAGATCATCTTCCTTTACTTACCAAAGACCTACGATTGTGACTTGCAACGCAGAACCTGGACAAAAATCTCTGAAGGTACATTATTTATTTCTATTAATTAATTGCTCTATGCCATGAAAACGAAAACGTTTTATGTTTTTACCTGTTTAGAGCTTAATGGGAGCTTTTCCAACAATATCTCGTGATATTCTTTTTTTAATTAAAATGGGATATTTTTTAATAATTTTAAGGTAAAAGTAGCAGAAAGGAGCGTTTTAGTGCAAAACCTCGTTCGTACTAAGATTAATAACTCGGTCGAGAGGTAAGCGTGTTCAGAAGACTGGTATGCATATCGGTGGAAACCCTACGAACTATTGTAACTTACGAAGAATCTACTCTGTATTCGCTTCTAGTTGATGGCGGTCCGGAAACATAAATGATATCTAACTAAACAATATTAGTGCGGTATCGAATATGGCTTGCTCACTTTGTGCAATTTTGAATGACGAAGGAATGTGTTTGAATCCAATGAAACTTGGTGATATTTGTCATTA
The DNA here is from genome assembly GCF_022747635.1 of Hetaerina americana. Classification (NCBI taxonomy): domain Eukaryota; kingdom Metazoa; phylum Arthropoda; class Insecta; order Odonata; family Calopterygidae; genus Hetaerina; species Hetaerina americana. Next base: position 38,343,979 of record NW_027286070.1, read on the forward strand.
TAAATCACTTGAATCAGACTCCAGCATTTATTAATTTGATCTTAAAAGATATAAGCATTCCGTGACATTATTCTATCGAGCATGACGATTTGAGAAACATAACAAGCGCATTACACAACATGTGGGGAGGAGAAATCTGTCGAATCGGCGAGTATCACAACACGAGACGGTACGACTCCTGCGGCCATTTTGTACTTTCTAATCTCAACCGTCTCTCTCTCTAGAGAGAGAGAGAGGCTGGTTTATGCAAGAAACTTTGCTACCTAAAATATTTTGTAACATTTAAACCACGTAATAAAAACCCGCTATAGTTTAGTCACTCGAAATTCATGGCAACCATTTTCTTTTTGGCTTTCTTTTGAAAAAAATTCAGAATATACCTTTGAAAGAGGACAGCCTACTCTTCTGATTGGCTTTATTTTGAATAAAATAAGTTCAAAGTGGAGTAGAGTCGAGAAAAAACAGCCGTTCCTGAATCGTTGTCTATTCTTATCCTTTTAATAGTACACAAATATTTAAATAATTGGAAGCGATAAATGGAAAACATCAGAGACAGAGAAGTTATTAGCCATGTTGCATCAGCGGAAGTTGAATTCTCCGGTGAAACTTGAGTACTTACTTGCAGGAATTTTAAAAAATTAAATAATAAATAATACGCAACCGTGATTCGGGAATTTCTGCTTTTTGCCTCTTATCGTACCTACTCCGCTTTGTACCTACTAGATCCGAATTAATGTAATCTGAAGATAATATTGTCCCCTTTCTCAGGTTCTTTCTCTTAGAATTCCTTCAAAAGAAAGCTTTCCTCCGAAAAAATAGTTGTCATGACTTTTTTTCACGCGTGTCATATAATTTAGCAGTGGCGTCCTCTTTCCCGTACTCGAGAATGCCATTCCCTGCTTAGGTTGGGGCTACCGTGCAGAAAAGTTCCTTTCTCCTTTCTAAATCAACGCCATTCATCCTGTCATTTATGGGTTTCCGTTCAATATCTTTCAGGAGGGCAGGCGGATTACGCCTTTGGAACATACTGCCCAAGTTCGAAGGGACTTCGGGAAATATCTCAGCAGTACCTTAAGCGGAGTCACCTTTTGGTGGGCACGTCAATGAGAGAATTATACGGCGTAAAAAACGGGATTCCGCCGTGGAAGTGGAATCTTTGGTGGCTCCAATGGCTTAAAAGCACTCAGCTGGTAATCGAGGGGTCTGGTTCCGAATCCAGGACTTGGAGAATAATTTTGTTTCTCTCAGGACTCGATATGCTCTCCCCCTTGTTGGACTCGAGATACACGTCCGTGCGACAAACTTCCGGAATGAGCTAATTCGCATATCTTGAGTTTCAGTGACATATTATTTTAACTTTTCCCTCATATAATTTCACTTGAAAGAAGACGGGTTTGTACGATTATCGTTATCTACTTCAAACCGGTTGTCTTTAATGCGGAATTTTACTGAGGAAAAAAAGAAACGTTTTACGTACCATAGTATGTAAAATAAACTGTCAACTAAGATTTAAGAGAACCCCACGATAACTTCCTTTCCGTTGAGCCGGCGATAAATTTAGTGAAACAATTTGGAACTAATGCAAGCAATATTTTTTTTGGATTACTTCCGATGCCATCGTAGTTGCCATATCATAGCACGAATAAAATCTTCGAATAAGGCAAATATAACGCGAAATAGCCATCGCAGAAACAAAGGCTCCCGTTGCTTTGGTACTGGTAAAATTTCAAGTAGCTTATAACCTTTCAAGTTAGGGTAACCAGGGATTTTTCAGCCAAACTAAAATACCCGTGACACGTATATCTGCCCTCATTACCGAAATAAACTGTGACTCCATGTGCTATATATTTTAACTAGGACTTATCAGGTGAAGCATACTCGATAGTATCACTCGATAAATTACGCTACCGTCCTCTATCTCTATCGTCCAAGCGCCTCGTAATTGAGAATGGTGTATATAACCTTCCAAGTGCAGATAATTCGGGGGAAAGTGTAAATCACTCCTACGTGTAAATTTGGACACGTTGCTGCTCGTCAGCGCAAGAATTTTTCACGGGATTTCTGATGCCATTTTACAGCATTATGACTCGGAAACGCTTATCTCCTCGCGAGGACGGCCAGATTGCAATGAGCAGCACACTACCTCTTTGCTTATTCATTTATTTTCCCTATTTTTTTTGTCGCTGACAACCGACAAATTAGAGTTGTCACGAGACTTCTTCATTATCAAGGACATAATCTGCTCGACAAGGGAGCGTCTGGGGGAACATCATCGGCACGGATCTGTTGTCTTCTCCTTCATTCCCCCATTCTCTCCACTAAATCACCCTCCCCCGGCCGCTCCTCTTTTCCCCCACCAACCCCCCTCCCTGCGATCACAGGGTGAGATAGGGAGGCGCCCGACCTCATGGGGCACGCCTCGTATAATTTAGATGATATAAAACTGCCCCAACATATCAATCAGCGAATGACGGTGCCGATTACCTGAATTTCTTCCGCTGGTCCACCTGTGTTTCTCCAGCTCTACTTTCTCGACACAGCAAATATTCCTGAATAAATGTAGATAATCATCCATATCTTGCCCTAATGAGATTCGATCACAATCCCGCACATCGTTACGGCTGATGGCTGTCATATCCAAAATATTACAGAAGCTAGGCTGGGAATCACTCACTGGGCGAAGTTTAAAGTTTTTAAGCGACATATTAGACCCACGGATTTCAATCTAAGTTAAGTTTCCTCGATTGCTCAAGCGGTTAGAGCATCCGCCCGGCAAATAGAAAGATCCGGTGTTCGAGTCCCCGTCAAGGAAATATTTTTACTCTTGTGATCCGTTCGATTCTGCCTTCCACACCTCTACTGTGTTCGTCCTTTATGTGTCCCTATCCGTTTTCCTTTTATCTATTTCCGTGTGAATGAATATTTATTCGCCGTATGGCGGGATTTCGTGTTTGAATATATATATTTTTATTTATAAGGTAATCTACCGGTTAAGGTAGGTTTTTGGATGGACACAACTACCAAACAAATATTTTATTACTCCTAACAAAACACAAAATCCATCATCCTACTCTATATCAGGTCCCTCTTCATCTCTGAGTACTTTCTTCCTCCCTTCATCCCGTCCAACATCCTTATCCTGTTCCTTCCCTTTCCTCTTTTGCCCAACATTCTACCCTCTATCACAGTCTTCAACATCCCACTGCCGGTCAACACCCCCTTCATCCATTTTTCCTGCCTCCATAGGATTGCTCCCAACAAACCCCTCTCTTCGCCCACCATACCAAGTACTTCCTCATTTGTTTTCTTCTCTGTCCATTTCACCTTCTCCATTCTTCTCCACACCCACATTTCAAAAGCCTCCAGTCTACGTCTATCCTCCTGCCTCAATGACCACGTTTCCGCGCCGTACATAGCTACGCTCCATACCAAAGTTTTTACGAGTCTTTTCTTAACATCCTTACTCAAAGTCCCCGTCATCAACTCCCTCCTCCTTGTGAAAGCCTCTTTGCCTAGCGCAATTCTTCTCCTTACGTCCCTACTACTTTGACCGTGTTGGTCCAAAACACTACCGAGATACGTTAACTGTTCTACCTGCTCTAGTTTTTGCCCTCCTATTTTAATGTTAAGCTTGGCCTTTTTCTTTCTAGAAAATCGCATAACCTTTGTTTTATTAATATTGATTCTCATCCCATACCTGTCGCACTGAATTTCCAATTCACTCAGCAATGCTTGCAGCCCCTTGGCTGACTGACAAACTAAAGCTTGGTCATCAGCAAACCTAACTGATTTTACGAATCCCCCGCCCACTTTCATTCCTACCTCGAGTTCTTCCCATGCCTCTTTGATCATTTCCTCTGCATACAGGTTGAACAGCAACGGTGATAATGGGCAACCCTGCCTTACACCCCTTCCTAACACTGCCCATCCTGACTCCCCGTTTCCCACCCGCACCTGAGCAGTCTGAGACATGTACAGGTTGCGGATTAGCCTCCTTTCCCTCCAATCTATTCCTATTTTCTGCAATATACTCATTAGTTTTTCCCAATTCACTCTATCAAACGCTTTTTCGAAATCTACGAAACAGGCAAATACCTCCTGGTTGTGTTCTATATTCCTCTCGATTAATAATCTCATTACTGCAATGGCATCACGCGTACCTCTCCCCTTCCTAAACCCAAACTGATCATCCCCTAAGTAATCATTTGCCCTACTCTCTATCCTTTTGTTTATGATCCTGAGAACAACTTTAGCTGCGTGGGATATCAAACTAATTGTCCTATAGTCCTCACATGACGTGGCCTTTACCTTTTTCGGAATCGGAACTAAAACTGCTCTCACAAAGTCTTCCGGCCAGATTCCCTCCACATAAATGCTACGGATCAGCCCATATAGCCTCTTCCTTCCACATTTTCCTAAGCATTTTAAAAGTTCCACGGGAATGTTATCTACCCCCACGGCCTTATTTAGTTTCATCTCCCTTAATGCCCTTTCTATCTCATTGTCTAGTATGCCTGGACCTAAGCTGTCTTCCTCTACGTCATTTTCTTTTTCAATGTCTAACTTTGTTGGTCTGAGTTCTTTACTATACAGTTCTTCTATATACTCCTTCCATCTCTCTTGGATCTTTCCTGCGTCAACTATTACCTTACCCGCCTTATCTCTAACTCTTAGTGTAGCTCTTCCTTTCTTACTTCCCGATAACGATTTAACTTTGCTGTACAGCGCACCGATTTCACCCTTCCTCTGCAGACTTTCCATATCCTCGCACTGCGTCTTCCACCATGCGTCTTTTGCCTTATTTGTTGCCCGCCTCAATTTATTGTTCAATTCTTTGTACTTCATTTTGCCTAATTCTGTATTTATATTCTTCCATTTTCGCCGCTCATCCATCTTTGTAATCATCTCATCCGTGATCCATGGTTTCCTAGTCCTTTTAGCGTTAACGGTTCCAATAGTGTCTTTTGCGGCTTTAGACAACCCTTTTTTGATCATTCCCATTTTTCTTCGATAGTACTTAGCTCTTTACCATCCTCCATGATTTTCTCTACCGCCTGTTTGTATTCCTTCCTTTTCAACCCATTTAATGCTTCTACATTCCATTTTCTAACTCGCCGCCCCTGCCTTATCTTTTAGAAACGTACGCTACATTTCATAACAACTAAATTGTGGTCTGAGTCCGCATCCGCTCCCGGGAAGCTGTGCGAATTTATCACACTGTTCCTAAACCTGTGTCTAACCAGGATATAATCTAGCTGATATCTTCCTGAGTCACCTGGCATTTTCCATGTATACCTGCGTCTTTTGTGGTGTCTAAAACAAGTGTTGGTGATGACTAACCCCTGTCTCCTGCAGAACTCAACTGCTTTCTCCCCGCGGTCATTCCTCGTGCCTAAACCGTAGTCGCCCACCTCATCACCATCTCTTCCTTCGCCTACCGTCGCATTCCAATCCCCCATCACTATCAAATGTTTCCCTGCAGGAACACACGCGATCATGTCCTCTAACTGATCGTATATCCTATCGACCTCTTCTTCCTTATGGTTGCTCGGTGGCATGTATACCTGAATAATAACTAAGTTCGTCGGTTCTGCTTTTATCTCCACTAGTAGTATTCTATCCTTTACCTGCTCTATGTTGACTACGCTTCTTCCTACCTCTTCATTTAATACTATGGCAACCCCTCGTTGGCTCTCGTCCCCACCGCTGTATATTATTCTACACTTATCACTCCAGTAATCCCCGCTATCTTTCCATCTCACCTCGCATAGACCTAAAATATCTATATTTCCCCTTTCCATCTCTCGCTTAACATTCTCCAATTTCCCTGTCCTCATCATTGTCCTAACATTCCACGTTCCTATTCTAACTAATTTGGTTTTCTTCTCCTGCGTCTTCTGTCCTGCTGCTGCTGGTTTTCCCTTGCAAGGGTTTCGTGGGATGACGACCGCGGAAGCCTTGCGTCCCCCGCTGCCGGGCACGACACACGGCCGATTGGGCCGAGCCCCGTGGTTGCCAGGACTCAAAATATCTCTATTGTCCATCATATTTTTCTAGGGAATGATAATTGAGGTGGTTTCCCGTTGCCTTCCTCAATAGTGTTTTTAACGTGACACCATCACTTACTGGCCGCCCCACTGGGGTCAGACGCCATTGCAGCCGCCTCACTGAGGAACAGACGCTGCGTGGACTACCTTTCGTCTGGCTCCTAACCTTCGACCTATCTGGCATGGGTGACCCTACCAGGAGCAATTTTTATTACTCCCGCCAGCACAGCTCTAGGGGTCATCGGAACGCACAAGCCCTTCCACCACGTCAAGGTTGTAGTCCGGGGAGGGGGAATATATATATATATATATATATATATATATATATATATATATATATATATATATATATATATATATATATATATATATGTATATATATATATAGAAAATATAACGTATATATATATATATAACGATTGTACGGAAAAGCTCACACGAGCGGCACAATAGAACACAAAGGGAATAGCAAAATTTAAAAGGACCCTCACACGCTAAATTGTTCGAGCTTTCGGTCCTATCAGAGGCCTTCTTCAAGTGACTCACTTGAAGAAGGCCTCTGAGATATATATATATATATATATATATATATATATATACATATACATATATATATATATATACACTCACATGCATTCATAAATATATATATATAAACTCCCTCCCCTTTAGCTGTAATGTTGAAAATGTATTATTATACCCATTGTACTACAGTAGACGAGATCATGTCGATAAAATTAGAGAAATTAAGTGTAGGACAGATAGATTCAAGGTTTTGTTTTTTCTATAAACGATAAGGATCAGAATTGTATTGTCCGGCCGCTGTAGAGGGAAAAGTGTAATCACCCTCTGCCACACACCCTAGTGGTAGCTTCCAGAGTACTAAAAATACAAAAAAATCGGTGCCTGTAATTTTCTTAAGATGCTTTTCTTTGATCCCGACACCAACTACAATGGAAAATACCATTCGTCTTGCGTGCAATAAAATGTTCATTTCGCTTAAATAGTCCCTCGGAAATCGCTGTCAGGAGAAAGTCGGTAGGTTTTGTTTCTCCCAGGATAATATTCCGGATTTTTGCCTTGCAAGATACCGTAATTAAAAGAAATTTCTCAATTCCTTGAGGTTATCGAGTATGAAAAGTGAAAACCTACGAGTCAACTCCATATAGTTTGTTTACAGGTCTGTCCAAGTAATTTCCTAACATTCAAAACATGGTGTTTTCAAGAAATATTCCCAAGAGAGGTCTCAGTGATGCACTTTTTATACTGCAATTACAAATTTACTAGACATAACCTACAGTCTGCGGTCACGAAGTCTGCTAACTCGTGCGCCAACATGGAAACGGTCAGTGCGACTAAATACACACGTGCATACGCCAACGTAAATATCTACACTATCCGCCGTTAGATGGACAGAAAGACGAATGGACCCTCGAGAAATGATGTACGAAAGATGCATGCATTCGATTCTTTCCCACACACAGCAACAGGCTTTGAGATCAAAGCGTAAATTAAACGTTTTAATGCATGGATGCACCTGCTGGAAAAGGCACGTGTCTGATACTCGATAACGCTAAGTACACGAGTACACCTGTATCGGTCCTGTAGCTCCCAATAAGACGGTCCTCTTTCGCATCATTAAGCTACTTTTAAAAGTCATCTAATGCAACCAATTGCATTGTTTTTATTTTTTTTTGTTCCGGGCGACGGCGCTTTTACCATTGAAATTTTGGACCCTATCAATATCAATCGTATTTTAATGATATTTGTATGGTAGTTACTATGAAATACTCCGCTATGGTGCTCGATAAGGAGAGATACGACTCTAGGTTACATTATCCACATTACATGCTTTAAGGAGGGTATGAACTATTTGAAACATTTTCTAATTCAAGCGCTGGTAGCACTGGGGTAACAAATGTTTCTTCATAAATTGCAGCATTGAAATTTAATTGAGAATTTATCCATAAAATATGAACTGCTAGTGGTTGTTAAAATGCAATTAAAATACTATACTGTGTAGGCAGAACTAACCTACCTAATATCACCAATTATCTTGTACACTACTTCCATGGTATCATTCTGTTCACTTATCTTTCGCGAAAAAAATACATTTGAACCCTGTATTCTACATCTGTCACTGATCTTATACTCATGATCCTCGTATCGTAATACGATGGCCTTGGTAAAATTTTATTAACGTACCGTGGTCAGGTCGTCCTGAATACGTTCCATGGACGTGGATTTCTCAGCAGATTGACAACATTCTCATTCCGTCAAAACGATTCAAAGCGAGCAGTTATTTAATTCCAAACAATTGAAATAATTTCCTAATATATTTGTCCAAAAAAACTACGTTACAGCGTCAGAATATTAGTAAAATACATATATGTGTATATTCAATCCCGTACAAAATTGATAAATTTTAAACTTCGCTTTCTCTATTGCTTATCTTGTTTTCTGACTCTTTATCACAAAGGAGCGGCAGATCTTTTCACGTGAATGGCGGAAATATTCTACCTGAGGTTAATTGGAACGTTAAACTTCCATTACCATACCCTACGACTCTAATTGGGTACGGTTAGTAGTGAGGGAGCATTAATAAACAAATAAAATATACAATGTACATACAAAAACGATATTGGAAGCATAGATACACATAAAAAAAGGATACTCAGTTTTATAAATATATAACCACATATGTAGTATTGGCTTAAAGGTTTTTTTAAACGGCGCTCACTCAGGGCTCCGTGCCGAAGCGCAGCAAACATGCAATCACCATTATCTTGCCCGAGGAGTCTTCGATGCAGGGTGAAGAGGGACAGCACACTTTTGCAGTCGTTAATCACGGCACGGGAGTGGTGAAAAGGTATCGGCAGCCATTACAGCCTTCGCTCGGAGGGAATCCGGTATAATCGGCGCATAATAATACGCGAATTCTTAAAAATCGATTTTTACCTCCTCCTCCTACTGAAATTCCTTCGGGGGGCTCCGTAGGCGCTTGGCTGAGTGGGAAATTGTCGGCTGTCTTCGTTGCGAGTCGGGTGGCAGGGCATTAAATCACTTTAATCGAGTGGTCGAGGGGGAGCCTCCTGAATTGGATTCCACCCCCGCTCATTACGGCCAATTCCCCATTACACGACTCGCCGCCGGTTCGCGATAATCGCTCGCCGATTGTCTGCCAATGAGACGCCCTCCTTCCCCCAACAGCCCAGACTCCTCCTCGCCTCCATCCCCCAGACCCCACCATTCCCCCATCGATCCCCCCCTCAAGAAACAGTGTGCGATGATGCCTCTTTACGATACGAAGACGTTTTAAAAGGCCGTTATATACCGATGGTGAGATATACCTTTTCCTATCCAATACCCGCGAGGAAGATGAGCGGAGAACGGTTCCGGAATGTGGGCAATGGAGTTTCCAGGCGGTGGGTGAGTGGTACGCGGTCCGAATACCCTTGCCGATACCGAGAAGGTGAGCTACAATGCGGCATCCCGGACCGCAAAAGTGAGATGACCTCTTGGCCCTCTAAATGATAAGGTTTAACTTCTCGACGCGAACTCTCTCTGCAAATCCTCCCAGAGCACTCGAAGATTTCTCACAGGGGACCGCGTCGCGCTTCTTCCGCTTCTAAATCCCTCGTGGGCGCTAATTATTGCTCCCCGTCGGCGTAATGCAAGACACGGATCTCCCACAATTCATCTCTTTTCATGATTTTGCTCCGCTTCGAAAGGAATATCATTGGGATAGGATCCGTTAAGAATCTGCCCAGGGCAAGGTGGGAGTTACTCGATGCGAGAGATTAAGTAACATGTACCCCCAAAAAATTAACGGAAGATACCTTATGAATTAAATCGCCGCTACTTTTGTTACCCGATCGCATCTGGACTAAGGATATTATTATGGGCTTTCTCTTGTTGTATCTATGATGTACTCGCGAGTTAAATTTTCCTATTGCTGTAAGAGTAATTTTGAGCTTCAAAACCTGAAATCAGCGCATGAAATTTTTCTCTCATATAATATAACGAACCCGAGAATCAAAATTACTCTGCAATTTTCGGTTTTGTTGTTCCAGTCGTTTTTGACAGGGAGAAAAATTCAGTTTTACCTCCGTGTAGGAAGGTTTTTCTGACGAATAAATTTGCCTATGGAAGTAAACAATCGTTTTCGGACTCTGAATCTTATTATTACTTATTTCTATCGAGACTCGTTACTTATCTTATTTTGTAAAACGCCCTCGACGGCGATAACGAACTTGTCGTATGGGCATAAGAGTCAGGAGTTGTCCATCCGGACTGACCTTGAAATTTGATTACACCGCGATGATTGACGCCCACATCCCGACGTGTGAATTCATGCTTCTCGCTCTCACCCTAAATACTGCCTCCGGAATATTTCCGACGGACTCAACCCTTCCATAATCTCCCTCTCCCACTTTGCCTACGATCAGTATCTCATAGACTAAGGGCCCAGTTAGTTAGCAGGTGCTGTCTGACTCATATTCAGTCGATTTTGAGCAACAAAAATTACGCGGGGTGTGAATGATGAATATTTTGGTCTTTATCGGCAATATTTACAATTCACTTTTATTTTATTACGTAATCATATTAAGATGTTTATCATTGTTTGTATGTATGTAAAATGTATCGTGTGTATGGTTAGGATAACAAAATCTCGTTCCGAAATAACATTTAAGATAGTATTGTATGCATTTATTGTACAAAATGTATTTTATGTGTTCTTCAGGGGATATTATTTTTGGTATTCTACCGTTTCAGGTAGCTTTTAAATGGACACAGACAATACAACAGTAAAACGATACATTTCCTTCCCTCTCTCAAGAAAACACAACTTGACATCCAACACTACAATAAACTCTTCAATTCTATCACATGTCCATGAATGCATCATATTGATGGTAGATTGTTATTACCTCCAGGGGACGTTAAAAAACTGGAATTCCATTGATATATGTTGGTTTCAGTGAAGTAGTCAAAACTATACACCTGGATGGAGAGTGTTTATCGCCGCTGTTTTGAGCAACGACTTCGAATTTCATTGCAGAATCTAAGGATTTCAGTTCCAGTTAAACTCTCAACAAATTACAATTTAGGCGAACCGACTTGATCATGAACGCAATTAGCAATGCCTGGCGACCAAAACAGAGATATTACCATATTAATTAAATCATTCTTAAAAGAAGTAGCCGGAACTTGAGTCGATCTTCTTTTCATACCCCGTTTAATAAAATCAGCTTTGGTGAAGAGCGTTGGTGATGCCGTCAAGAGGCAAGTCTTTCCGCTGTTGTATCGGGTCGTATTTTCTTTAAATATTAATTTTTTAAAAATAAACCGGGATTATTTTCCATTTGAATGTACATCTATAACTACTCGTACTCGTAAACGCACGTCTATCATTGGTACAAACTAAGCATGACTTTTCATCAGGTCTTTTTTACTACGCCGAGGAGTCATGCAAGTGTAAAGTATTTCATCAAAGCACTCATTAAGAGCTCCATTATCTACAGTATTTCGTGCGGATAGCCTTCCCTTAAGTTTATTCTCCGGCAGAAACAACTCGCGGCGTAAATAAAACGGCAATTATCTTTTTGAATCATTGCTGCTTAAGTGCACGTGGTTAAGACTGTTGCTCTGTTGGTTGCTTCATTGGTACTTGTTATTTTTGCTCTTGCATATCGTGCACTAATCTAGTTAATGAGAATGATATTAAATCTGTTGCGACGGCCGATTATAAATCATCTTGGAAAGAGTCAAATCGCAGGTTAGACGAGAAAATCTTTGCATCAGCCCATCCCTGATTACGTAATTCTCTCGGCCATCTCAAATGATGGCGACATTTCTCAGCGCTCAGTATTTATCAACGATGTTTTCTTGTTTCTGGAGCTGCCTTTCATCGGAAATTTAGACGAACGTATTCATCTTGGCTTGTGTTTATCAAAATAATCACCGATAAAAAAATTACGTTTCAGCCTCCTATACATGAGTAGTACCATCTTTTTCTCCTCTACCTTACCGATTTCCTTTCTCGTCTCCATTAGCTTCAAAAGAGATCGATAATGAACATTTTTCTTAGCAACCTATTCAAAGTAAAATAAAAATGAAGCCATTTGGCTCTCTTTGAGCTGCGGATTTTGTTTATCGAACGACGAAGAATAAGGATACAGAGAGATCCATAAAATTTGCTTGCGTATTGCAATGAAATACTGAAACTAAAGGGTATTCTAAAAGTTCTGTTCCTTTTCTCTCATTGACCGAAAAGTAACTTGAAACGAGTCAATTAACGGTCATCAGTTTTATGGATAGGAGTTTTCATAATAGGAACACGAATTGAGTTTACAGTCCCCATTTTACTTTGTCAAAGAAATGTGGCGATGATTTCATCAACGACATTACCTTTCCAACTGAGTGTGAGCTGGTTAGATAATAATTCTCCTGAGTTTTTTTGGTGACTTCATAATTTTGAGGGACAGTCCAATTCATGAGTGTCAAAAGTAGTTAGTTCTCGTCCATTTTAAGGATACATCGAATGACTCAGCTGGTGGATGGAAACCTTCGTGTCAGTCAAATATCGGCACACGTCGACGCGCAGAAAATTTGCTTTGGCTATTTAGCGAATATGATAGTAGTCAGTATTGCGACTAAAGGAAACTACTGTCTCAAAAAGGATTCTCTCGTTATAAAGCCAATGATTATAGAGAAAGTCCTCTCCACTAATCTTTGATAAAAGTAATAATTGATTGCAACGACAAAAAACCTTTTTCAGACGTTAGGCGATCGACCAACGGTGTCTCTATATTGAAGGAGAAGAACAATCAGCTTTAATAGTAATGTTCACTCGCTAACATCGCCATGGAGTTCTTTTAAATGAGATGCTTTCTTGCGCACGCGATTGACACCCGTTACTTTGTATTTTTCGCTTTCACCATGGGTCTATTGGCGTGTGCAAAAGACTACGACGAATTAATGATCGCGCGATATTTTCAACGTCCAAAGATAGATGAAATGATTGATGGTTGAATCGACAACGCTTTTTTGCTGCCGCCTTTCATCCACATTAGAGAGAAAGGTTGGATGACATAATCGCTTTTAAAACCACCGAAGGAAAACAACGTAGTTGCAAAGGATCAACAGCTGTTTTTCTTGAGGAGAATGCATTCATCATAGAGTCACGGAAATATTTCTCCGACGATCAGGTATCAAGCATTCTGTTTGTTCTTTACATAAAATCTTTTTACAAGGGATATGACGATACTGGACCAATTACTGGCAGCCTCGTCCCTGCTGAGTGCACTTTTAATTTCATTTTAGATGTCTTCAATGATTCTATGTGTATGCATAAGATAACATGACGGTTTCTATGATAATATCAATCAGTTATTCGATGACTTCGAGGATTGTGCGTTTTCCTGGCGGTTTCGGTAACTTGTGCATTTCGATAACGACTATCAGCAAGGATTTTTTTATGGCAAACGGTCATCTAAGACCGTGTCCCTCTGTTTCAGCTCCTTTACGGACACTTTCGTTTTCAAGTATGTTCTTGAGTGTACATCACCCGAATTCTAAAATATTAAGGGAGAGTTTTGCTAAAGTCGCTAAGTACAGGCAAAACCAGATGCCAGCGCCCTATTGGTATGTAGAGTTTACAAGATTTTTGAATCGGAAAAAAAATAATCGTAACTGGCTTGCTTGTATAAAGAATGATTTAAATTTTTAGCAATAGCCTACATAAGGTAGTGTCTTTTTTATTTACGACAAATATCACAAATTTCAATGTTTTGCATTATACATAAAGCTACTGCAAAGATCATTTGAAAAACACACTAGACTCGTATTCCGTGTTTATTTTAAATTGGCGCAGTCAGTCAGAAATAGCGCCAGAATTGCCAACTCTCCAAGAAGGAACTCAAATTTTATAGCAACCGGCACGCCGTTACAGGGAAATGTGAACTAGTTTTTCCAATAGAATTTACTTAAAATTGGTGAAAAGTTAGTATTTAATTTTGTCATTAATTTATTTTCCAATTAAAATTTACGCCAATAATCGTTACTTCTCTTTCTGTCTAGCTCTCCTGTAGTTTTCTAACATAACCGTATGCTTGGACTCTTCCAAATAAAACCTGTGCTACACATAATTATTGAGACTATACATGGTCGCTGTTTAGAATAATAAATTATAGCAACAAATCATGGTCTCAAGTTGCAGATTCCCGATTTCTGATAATTAAGGACTTTGCGGTTGCAATTTCATTCAGGAACACAGCCTTGGTCTCTCACTTTCCCCAAAATTCTTTCGAGATCCTGACGTCTCGCCCTGCCAATTGTATTCCTAGAGGAACTTGCGATCCTGGCTACGTTCTGTGGGGAATTTTAATCAACTAACATTATACATCTTGCAGAGTAGTTTAGCTCTAAAAATCATGACAAATGGTAATTTATATGGAATTTGTTGAAAATGCGGGAAAGCTATGAAATTTTTTGCGAGACATTAAAAGAGGATAAATGTTAAAGCTGTTTTTGCAATTAACGTGATATCTTCGTTACAAAAAGTAAAAAAATACGCCATTGCAATCATCAGAGTTCAGAATCAACGTTTTGCCCATTGTGACTCTTATAAAAGGGTGAAAGGATGTTTGAAGAATACAAGTGAGATGGTTAGATATTGTAGTACCCTGCAAGCCACCGCTAGGGTGTGTGGCAGGGGGTGAATAAACACCAGACTAATTTTGACCCGAATATTTTTACCCCTACCGCGGTCGGACAATGTCATTCTAATCCCTTATCGTCGGTGGAAAAAATTACATCTTCAATCTATTTTTACTACACTTAATCTCTCTAATTTTATTTATACGATCTCGCCTACCCTAGTATGCTGGGCGTAATAATACATTTCCCACATCATTACAAAAGAGACATCCCTCCAATAAATTCAAGGGATTTAATCTGTAATTTAACCTTCACTCCGTGAGTGATTCCAAGCCTAGCTCCTCTAATATTTTAGATAAGCTACTAAGTTCATCATTACAATGCTTTACATATCTCTCTCCTCTACGCTGCAAGATCCAATTCGACAATCAATCCGTCTTCGTGAGGATCCCATGCTATGCATATTCTAAATGAGACCTGACCAGCGACAGATAACATTCCTCTTTGACCTTTTCATCACATTCACCCAGTACTTTTCTTATAAATCCTAATTTTTTGTTGTCTTGTCCACATATTCCCCACATGTGTTTCACCCAGGAGAGGTCGTGAGTGAGGGTAACGCCTATGAGTCTACACATTCCATTTAGGTGTTCCCGATTAGTAGGCATAGGCATCAGTAGGCATTACAATAATAGTTATAATCGAGACCCACGTTTGTAACTATGTAGGTTTATAATGCAAAATCATAGTTTAAAGCATCTAATCAGGTATATTATATCGCAATACTTCATTAAAATTTTCAAACGATCACAATCATGGAAGCGGGGAACACGAAGAAGTGCTAGGGAGAGGGTTGTTGAGAGAAATCACTTTCCCCAAAGGAGTCACGAAATATGGATACAGAGAATTTTGATAGGCGATGCAGTGTGGAAGACTAATGTAGTGGAAGTTCGTCATGATGAGGAACAAATATGCACCTTTCCACAGTTTTCCTCTCTGCCTTGTACCTGAAGATGATTTGATGACCTGGAACGCGTTGTGTGTTACAAAAATCTGTGAGCAAGTGCGAATTTGTTTCTCAAAAGACAGAATGGAGGTAAAAAATATCCGGAAATAAAAAGCAGTTTTATGCAAGGGTGTCAATTTCGTGTAATGTCTTGTCAGGTGGGACTAGGAAATTTAGTGTTTAGTCCGTGTCCTTAAAGCACCTACCTTAAACGGTAGACTTCTAAATGATACATACAATTCGGTACTGATATGTTTACATTAACTTTTTTGTGGTCAGTTGGACGCTGGAACAAAATCCAGTGTTTTACCATTAGTCGTTTGGTTACGTTGCCCAATTAAAACCCAATAATAATCAGCTTTCCACACAAAACCGTTTCATCAAGAAGTGGTGACACTTGCCAGAGTTTCGTTAGTGCTCAGACAGTCCGCGTAAAATTGTTAATTCGGGTCTGTCCCAACCCTACCTTCCCCCTTCCCTTCTCATATCGTGCCACTTAAATGACAATGCAGCCGATTTGGCGATGTTTGCACCTGGGTCAAGGCGCTTCCTCCCTTTCCTTTTAAGGAGCTTTCTGGCCCCATTGTCTTGCTCATCGTTTCTCAACTATGTGACACCAGCCGATTGTCTTTGCTATACCGTCACGCCGTGAAGCCATCCCGTTCACTTTCGCCGACCAAATTATCCACCATTGTAACGTATTTTGGTTGATAAAAACGTTGGGTTGATGAAACAGTGTTTTTGAGTCTAGTAGATAATGACCAGGGAACACAGAGCGTGGAAGTTTGAGTCGGAAAATTAGCTGGTAATCATATTTCCTCTTATTACTAATACAAAACCAAAAAGAAGCAGAAAGAATAATTTTTTGTTGATTAATCAAAATTAAAGGAACACCGTCGGGTTCGATCAAAATTCGTACGGATTGATACCAGCGTTATCGTTCGGTGACAATCCTATGAAAGGCACTCGACTAAAGAATTCATTCATCCAAGATATTCTACCTATTATAAATAAGTTATGAAGGTTCCTCACGACTATCAACTTCAGCGCATCTCGAAGACTTCCTTTTGTTTGCCCTACATAATTTCCTTCTGCGTGTCTTTGTAACTTCCACCTACATTCATGGTCTCTAATAATTTTACTGCCGTCCTTCATCGAACCTAGTTACCCTACATTCTCCTGATCATCATTTTCTTCAATATTTCACTAGCATTCAAACTTTTTCCTGCGCTCATTCTGCTGCCTTTTACAGATTTCCCCTTTGAACTTCCCCTCTTCGCCAAGCATATTAAAGACATGAACATCTTCCTCTCTGTCGACCATATTTTCTCCATTCTTCCACACACCCATGTATCTAAAGGCTCATCATCCTGCCTCATAGATCTGATTTCAGTGGGATGAAGAGCTACACTTCTTCACATATTTGCTAGTTAGCGCAAATCTTTTGCTAATTTCCTCTTTATTTTGCACATTTTCTACTAAAATGCTGATCTAATACCTTAGCTGCCCCATACTCTTTTAAGTTGATTCTCGATGGTACATACTTATCAAGAATCTTGTTACTTTCATTTTATTTTGGTTAATGTTCATCATATACCTCTTGCATTGTTCCTATAATGCCATAATTTTTATTGGCGAATCCATGGTTGCCAAGTGGATTTGGACCACGGAAACGACTAACTCCTGCTTGATCATACTGGCGTTCATTAGTGACTAACTATTGATCGTGTTTTCAAAGTTGAAAACAGATAATTACGGGCGAAATTTTTGAATTTGCTTACTTGCAGATTTAGAGGCGACCTAATCCAAAGTAGGAGGGTACCAATTATTTTTTACGAGGGGCTCGCGACAACCTAGCTACATCAACGCCTTTTTTCCACGCGCAATAAGTTTTTTCGAAGGAAATCCTTGTCTCGATGAATAATCACGTAATCAATTTCCCTTTAATAAATGACTTACTTCAGTGCCCCGTTATGTTTCCGGGGGATTATAGATGGATGTAAAACGCCGTATACACTTTTGAATTTGCGTTTATTGCTTTATATTATAACAGCCAAAATATTTGGCATAACTCAAAGGTAATGAGGTAATGTTTCCCAGTGTTGACAATCCATTCACGAGCGCCTGAAAAATTATGTAGCCTGAAACGAAAACCGGGAGGAGTCACGACATAGCTCCAGTGGAAGATACTTGACTATTCAGATATTTTTATCCTCTTCGCGTGATTTTTCATCTGACTTGTAAGAGAAATGTATTCATTTGTCTGCAGAAAGAAAACCAGTTTCTGGGCGGGGGAGAACGTACAAGACAGCCGAACAGGGCCAAGTTTCTTACCCGATAACGGTTTTATTTTCGTCATTACCCTTCATCCAGCAACGGGAAAGCTGGCCGTTTATTGGCAGACCGAAAATCCGCTTCCGTTACACCAGAGCTGAAATCTTCATTCGTTTATGTGTGCCCATGGCTTTATTTTTTTATTCTGCATTGGTCTGAAAACAGCACTTCGGCCTTTACATCTGACTCTGAATAATAATATAACAATTATACACCCAAGCCCTAAGGGGAGGAAAAACCCCCTAGGCAGGAATCGAATCCGCGACTTCTGGGTAGGGAGGTGAGGACATTACTCCACTGCCACCGGGGTCGGCGTCGGCTTTATTTTTATCATGGATCGTGAGTGGGTATGCGATAAAATGACATGTCTTCCACGTCTTTACAAAAGATGCCTTTGCACAAGGGCCTTCGCAAAGCCATTCTCTGAGTTTTCTGTTGTCTTGGGCTTAACATCAGGAAAGGAGCTTCGATATCCGATCACCGGAATGAAAGAGTCTCTGGTGGTGGCGAAAAAATGTTTTCTTTCCATCTATCGTTAAATTCAAAACGTATAGCAACAAAAAGCGCATCTTAACTCATTATATATTATATTTTCAATCATTTTATATTTGCAGTATGTATGTAACCTATGTTCACACAGAATGACTCAAATCATCTTTTCACTCTGACATTCATTACCTAAGGAAAGGACAAAAAGCTGTGTCTGTGATATTTAAAATGATTATTATTACTATCGGTAAACCGGTTAAGGTAGGTTTTAATGAACAGTGGCTACCAAACGGTACAATGGCATTCTCCTTGGCTCTCTTAACAAAACAAAACCCAATATCCAAAACCACAGTAAGCTCCTCTTCAATTCAGCTTGCCTCCTTCTTCCCTTAATTTCTTTGAACATCCGTATCCTATTCCTACCCCATCCTTAGTGGATACTTTTAAAACTGAGCACTAAAACTAATCAAATTAAAACCTTCAATACAGTTTTAATGGAAATGTTATATTGTTTTTCTAAAGAGCATAAGAAAACGGTCGCCTTCGTCGCGTGTGCATTGTCTACGAGACAAGGTTTATGCGAGGAAGCATTCAGTCCTAACGATCAAAGTCATTCGGGTAAATTTAAATGGAGCATGATGCCACAATATAGCGTTAAATATGGTGAGCGACATTTGGAGAAAAGAGTAGACTTGAAACAGAAAAAGCTACTTAGAAGAATGATGAAAATTAAATGGATGGACTGCATCATCAATAAAAGATTTTTATTCGATGTAGAAAATGAAAAATGAATTACGTTGAAAGAAATGAAAAAAGAAAAGAAAGCTCGTTGGATTTATATCCAAGCACACCAGAATGACAAAGACAATTACTGAAGTAAAAAGACAACTATATTAGACAACATTAACGAGAAGAGGTAGAGTTAGTTACGCCATTAATGGAGTGCATGAAACAGATAGTGAGTAGTGTGAAGATGTATTGGAAGCTTTTGGTCGCCGAGGAGAAAACGTGATGAAGAGCTGCAGGAAACCTCTCCGCGAATTGATAACTAATGGCGATGGCCTTGTGTTTCACTAATTCTTTTTGACGTGAAGGCTTTGGTGTCATTTAAATGGCCAGTGTCCACAGATTTCCCATTGAACCATTGCGTTTCATGAATATTTCACAATAATTAGTCATCGAACAAATGAATTCGCCATCATCATTTGCTGATACTATCGGTCATAATGACATGGGTGGCGCGACGAACGAAACCTGCCTTCCTGCCATAGATATCCGGATTTCAGCGAACGTCGATGGCCATAATCGACAACGAGAAAGTCGCACTCCCCTGAATCTTAGCCTGCCCGCCTTAGCTTTGCTTACTGCGTAACATTTCACCGATCTGCTCCGGCAACGCCGCCTCGCGGTGCTGCGTGTTTATGTTCGTGTGCGAGAGAGTGTGCACGTCCCTCCCCGCCGTCCTCTCCGTGGGCGTTAGTGTTCTCTTTACGCAATCTTCCCCGACTCCCCCTCCCTCGTCACCCCTCTCGCCCCCTCCCCTTTCCTCCTTCTTTCCCCCCACTCGCGGTCCCGCCTCGGTCGCTTTTGTCGCCTCGCGCGACGAAAATAAAGGACAGCGATAAAAAAAGTAACAACTCTTTCTCATCCCCATCTTTCCAGTCAGCCCTTCGAACCCCTCTCTCTCCACCCTTCCCACTACACATGCACGCGTCGTTTGATGTGCCCGTGGAAGAGGGTGGGGGGTCATGGAAGAGGATCTGAATGGGCGGGCGGTGGGAGTAGTAGTGAGCAGGCTCCTCAGCCTTATTATTTCATGTATCATGTCCTCAAAGGCACACTCGCAAACGCGTGTGTTAAAACGTGAGTATTGCCTCCATCTCAGCCCGATTCGCGTGCAGCGAAGGAGGGAAAAAACCCGGACACCTCGCTTCTCTCTCTTCCCCCCAACCCTTCCCACCGTCTCTCTCTCTCTCTCTCTCTCTCTCTCTCTCTCTCTCTCTCTCTCTCTCTCTCTCTCTCATTCCTTCCTTACCTCACCACCGTCAAAGGCTTTGCAATGGCGCAAGAGCAGATAGATATTCGACAGGCAGATGTCGCCACGGTGGAGACCACGTTTATCTTAATATTCCAACGCGGTGAGGAAAAAGAATCTTTAGCCGCACGTCTTCTTTCGTATTACAGTTCGCGAAGCCGCCAACAGTGATATCACTCTCCTTACCCCATATCCCTACCCCAATTAGAGGAGCTTTTATCAATAAGAGAGGTTTTTAGTGGCTGTCACATCCGAAAAGGGGGTTTAGGACTATTGAATTGAGCTAAGTATGGAAAACTGTCTCACGAAGACAGTTTGAAATGAAAGTTTCACTGAATATTTCCATGGACGCCTAATAGCCGAGTTTTGGGCAATAAATGTAATCGATTAAAATAATTTACCTTAGCACCGCATCATGTGTGAGGTTGATAGCATGACGTGACTCATCCTTCCAGGCCAGAGCAGAGCATGGGTTAGCAATTTGAGTGTTACTTTGTCGGAGAACTGGACGTAAAATATTCTGAAAAGTTTCCAGAGAGACAAAAGGGACGGTGTGATGTAATGTCAGGTCGGGAGGAAATTCATGGAAAGCCGTGACATGGGGGACCTGTGGAGGCAACTAAGGCCAACGCTTGTGACGCATTATGTGAATGCTGAAACCCCCTTTACATCGTTGAGACGCGTAGGAACACAAAACCAACCAAACGGGGACAAACAATCGAGAGAGAGTTGGAATCATGACTGAGATCTGTCGTGATGATGTGGAAAAATTCTAAGGTTTCAAAGAGCTATCTTTCCTGGCTAATACGGCGTCATTTCTCCGAAATAGTGGATCTCAACTGATACCTTTTTGCCAGTCGGCGGATTTCCCATGTATTTTGTCGATAATTATATTTATTAGCCTCAGAAGGATGTTTTTTACCACCAAGAGGTGATTTCGTTTCCAAACAATGCTAAAAGTATAATGTTGCAGATAGGTCGGTTTTGAGATTTTTATCAGGCTCAAAATTTGAAAAACACGATATCAATTAAGAAATTTTACGCCTAGTAGACTGCTAGTCTGTCAGCGTCGTTGATGACGGTCACCATGCTTTATTTGTTGAGACATTAGTTTCATCATGAAACGTTATGATACATAGTTTGTGATTCGTCGACGATAGTTTGTTTAAACAGTACAACGTAGATGGTTTACATGTGCCAAAGTAATGGAATATTCTATTAATCCTAAATAAGTCCTAAGTAAAGCGAAACTAAATTCCGCTGGTTTCTCTAACAAGTGTAGAAAATTGGCATTTTTCCCACCACCTATCAGCGGATCCCAATCCTTAATGGAAACTTAGTCGATGCCGGTATAGTTCCGTAAGTGGTGAATGCTTTTTCTGTCTGGAATGTGTAAAACATTTTGTCTATTTCAAAATATGTAAATATTTTCATCTTGTACTATTAAACAGTGGAAATTAGTTTTTTTCCCACAGGGGTGCATGCATTTTCCCATGGAATGAATGAAAATCCGAGTTATGCAGAAGAAATTAAGAGCGAATGAAGCAGAATAGAAGGTTTAAACAATGTTCCACGTTACAGTCATGCTGTAAATGGTATTAAAAAAAGTATTAAGATAATCACCTAAAATCTTCGAGTACTTTCCAGTCAATGCTTGTGCATTATCAAAATTACCGTGGTCCATCGGCAATCAAATGGCAATGCAAAGCATTATGCGTAACTTATGAGAGTAGTTGGAATTCGAATTTACATTTTTAAATATGCGGGAAGTTTGAATCTTCCTGCACTTGCAATGCAAAAACCATGAGCTTCAGTTGTTAATAATCGATTATGGCACCTAAAAATCCGAAATTTTCTCTTTCCTCTCTGATAATGTTAGTTCGATTCAGTTCCTAAAAACATTTCCCAATGTAGAAATATTAGAAAAGGTTAGTGAAGAAAAAATTTCTTCACTAGCTATTTTTCTTTGTTTACTGGTATCTCACTGCCGGAAACCAAAATTGCCTCAACACGGCATGGCTAAATAGCAACACCAACGTACGTTTTCTTTTATAATAACATTGTTCGAAATTGTTACATCAGTGAGTACCATAAAGGATATATTTCTTGCATTTCTATCTCCCCTTCCCATATTAATTTCTTTCCAAGCAATGACAAAATGACTCACTAAAATCAAAATCAAAGCGGTTTAAAAAATAGAATCAAGCACCTTTTCACGGTAAAACTGAAAGGCAGATATCTAATGTAAGTACTAGTATGGCTTTAATAGACGAAATACTTCTCTCTCTCTCTTTCTCTTAACCCTTACGATATTTCCATTAAAGTAAACTCTTCAACATGGCAGCTGATGATAGATAAACATTAGCAGATAAAATAGGCAATCAAGTTTTACTATGTTTTTTGTATTCCATCGTCATGTTATTGCGTTCCGAGATAAGAAGGTGCCCGACTTTATGTCCTTAGCGAAATCGCAGAGGAACGAAACTTCACTGCATACATCGGACATGAAAATAGCGAAAGAAACACGTTGTGAAAACACACAATGGCAATCCCTTGCGTCATTCCGAGCCAAAAATTCACACAAGAGGAAGCATGCAATCTTGAGTCCCCTTATCTCCCGGGAGCATGAAATATACAATCAGGCGCCCATTCTGCGGAACGAAGAATCTACATTTTTTTCCTAAGGAAGCGCCGTGAGATTCTCTATGGCCCCTCTCTCTCTCCCCAATATCGCCAAGGACTGCCCCTCCCCTCCTCCACTTCCCTCCTGCCCCTTAACTCACTCTTTTGCCATCCGCCCCTTCCACACCCTTCGCCTTTGTGAATGCCTACCAGTGTTGAAACGGACCCCGCTAATCTTCCCCCCGCCTTCAATCCCACTTCCCCCATATAAACACTACCACCCCGAGAATATGATGTAATGAGTAATATGGGATTCCGCGGCCCGTGCTGCTGCATTGTGGGTGGTCCCTTTATTACGTTTTGCCCAATGATGGTAGGGCAGGGTGGTCTAGTGGGTAGAGAGAGCTGGGTTACTAACCTTAGGGCCTGGATTCTATTACGGGTGACGCTAATGAATACGTTCAACTTCATCCAACTTGTATGATTTGTCAGGTAACAAGAGTATTTGGCTGGAATACTGTTGACAGCACAAGGAATAGAGCTGACCCTCTTATCCTGATATGTGGATGACACATCCTGTAGGTTATTAGTTCGCGGTGAGCTCTACTATTAACTATCAAACCAGCCTTAAGATTGATAACTGCGGGTTCAAAGGAAGAAGAAGAGGCCTGAAGTAGTATCACAAAGAATGATCCAAGTTTAACCCAGGGAAGGGAGTAGTAACTCACCCTCCCCAAGTCGATCATTTGGCAGCGCCTCATCAAATTATTTAAATATCGTGCGAGAAACATGGCGAATGCCAATGCAGTTATTTATCTCATACATAGTTTCGTGCTTGAGAATATTAACACACCCTAAATCGAGAATTTGCGAAGGAACAGAATTGATGTAATATTAGTTTCAGTTAATACCTGTAATCAACGATGCGTGGACCCATACGATGGTTGAAGCTCAATCACTCTCGAGTACGGCGCTGTCATAATTGTCGAACGTGACCTAAACCTGTGGAAGATTTCTTTTCTTTCATGTGGAAGAAATCAACTCTTAATTGGCCCTGCGCAAACCATGATCTTGATACGTTTGATCCAGATGAAATTATATAGATACAAGTATTTGTCATCCAAGGTTATCTCGCACCGCTTCCCTGACTTCTTCCTCTTCCTGGCTTCATTCCACTTTTGTCTTTGATCGACACCGCTCCCTGACTCCGCCAATTATTCACATTAATGAATCTGATGCAACTCGTGAGAAATGAAGTGAAGGACTAGCGAATCTTAGTCGGGGGAATTGAGAGCAAGCGGCTGGATCACCTCAGATAAGTCCCTAAACCTTAGCGGATTAAGAGCAGATCCCTCTCCACTGTATTACTCTGGTTTCGCGGACCTCCTCCCCCAAGGGGTGATCCTCCTGAGTGAGGATTGTCCCTTGGGTTGAAGGTCCGCTGCTCGAGGCTTCCACTTCCACTCCGACACCCCTCCCTTCTAGTTCCATCCACTCCGTCCCTTTATAATAAAGGGTTCCAATTCAAACGCCATTCCCACATCGAAAACCCGTTTTCGGACGTAAAACATCCATTTTCTACATATATCACCACGCATACTTCAGGTATTCTCAATCTTGGCTAGTTGAATATTTACTTCATAAAAGGAAACTTTTTTATTTGCAGCTTATAATCAGCTGACACGTCCTAAACGTGCTCCACGCACCCGAAGGATTGTTTAGCTTGTATCACATAAATTTTAATTTTTTAATTTTACTTTAATTTTTTGCAATATTTAATAATTGAATAGGAATTTGGGAAACAAATTGCAAAGGAGATGGTTTTAGAAACTTACTGAAAGGGGAAAGGAGTTATCCGTTTCTCTGCTCTGCCACGGAGGTCGTCCAACTTTTAAAGGTTTCATAGGCGAAGCTCGATCTAATATGAATTGACCGGCGTTTGAACTTTACGTATACTAGTGTAGTCTATCTAGAAACGTCCTTTCCCAGTACCGCCTGTAGTGCCCCAAAGAGTCATGGTACCCTGCAAATCTCACAGCTTAAATTTAACTCCTCGAAGTCATCACCGGGAATCGATAACGAGGACGTGTGGTTCGAAGATGAGGACTAACCACTAGGCTACCTCGCACTATTGTTCAAACGGGTCGTCAAAATTTCATGACGACGAAGTTACTCAGTAGCCATTATCAAAGAATTATGTGCATGCATGACTCATGAGGTCATCCGCAAAATTGTGACATAACTTAATATATCTGTTTGATATAGACATTTAGAGCAAACTTTAATACATTGAAGATGTTATTTGCAGACTACAATAACTTTTAAAATGGGATATAATAATCCCGTTTCGAAGAACTGTATTACCTTACGAAATTAAAAAAGCTGATAAAATAATTTCTCGGAATTTATACTAATGATTCTTCGTACGAAAATTACACTAAACACGAACAATCGGAGATTGCTGTGAATGCATAATATCTGTAGATGATATCTTGCCTACTGAAATAGCAGGGCTTACGTATGGAAATTGAATAAGATAAAAAAAGGACTAAACTTGAAATCGTGTACGTTATGTAGGAGGTATTTTATATCACTTCAGTATCTTTAAAGAGAGCATAATGCTCACTGTTGGGGTGTCTGTACTTCTATGGATAATCCGTATGTGAAATGCTTCAATCATCTGAATTTTCTTTCGCCAACATTTGAATACGTTAATCTTCCTCATATAATAATAAAACCTGGAAACCTGAACCTCCTTTCTAAAATTGGGTAACACCGGTGAGGACACCGACGAAAAGCATTCGCTTCATGCGTGCAGGCGGAGAGAGCTACGAGGCCTCGAACTCTTAAGAGGAAGGAATGAGAAAGAGGGAATAGGGGGTAAACTCATTATCACTGCCTCCGTATCACTTCCCCGGCGGAACGTCCTACCACCTCCCTCCCCCTTAAAGCCCGCCGCTAGTAGTTGCACAATTTGTAGAGTTAAGGGATGTGAGAGGGGGAAGGAGAAGAACACCATCTCTGATCAGTTGATTTCGATGGCAATGGCGGAAGCATCAAACATCCAAATCTTGTCTGCCTCTTCCAACAGATCCCGCAATAGTTTTATTGAAGCGGCTCCTCGACCATGAAGAGTGAAATCCTTAAGAGGGAGTCCAGGCTTCCGTTTAGAGCTTTTGAAGTCGATCCGTAATCGGATCAATTGTTTAATTACGTTTTCTCTCCCAACCTCGCGCCCGAAGTTCTCTCCAGCACACCGAGATTTTTGCCACGATAAACGACCATAATGTTTTAACGGCTTCCTGGTAACACCCATCTCCCGTTTTCCACATCACTTCATCGAGTTTAATTGTGTTAAAGAGTACGATGAGAGATGTGTCTAATATTGAGGGTCTTGCCTTTTGATTGGAGTGAGGTATTAGGAAGGTTGTAAACTGGTGTTTTAACAAGGGAAATATACCGTGATTAGTCCTTTCCCATCGCTGGTTTTAGACCATTTCAAGTATTTTTACAAGACTAAAATGACTTTTATACGATTTCACTGTGGTGATAAACATTTATTGCTATGGGGAGTTATTAAACGCTTTTCCGACTGGATTAGATTTGCGGGTGCTATTTTATAGATCGTCTTTTGAGAGGAAACATATGATCTACCACATTCTTGGATAATATAATATATTTTTACATGTATTTGATATTGATTTGATTTTTATAGATTGAAGGATTTAAAGATGTAGGAAGTCAAGTGAAATAAAATGGCCCATTCCACTCTATGAAAAAAGTTTCAATGTTTGGCAAATGCAAATTATTCACATTACATTTGTCCTTCGTCTGGTTTTCCATTCATTAAATTTGACTTCCGAATTTTATTCTTATTACATTTCTTTCTTAATGTTTACGGAATATAATTTGGAGCATCTCTTACATTTACGGCATGAAAATTTTTTAGTCTTTGTGACCGACCAGAGCTATCGTACTAAGTATTGTCTTAAGTCCGTAGTGTAATTTTAATGGATGGCACTCACGTTTTCACCTCTCTTCGGCATTTTGCTGCCGTATTTGGTTCTACCCAAAGCGTGCGTCCCTCTGGGTCTCACCCGTGTTGCAGCCACCTGGAAAATTCAAAGGAATGGTGAATGCAAATTACGAACACGGCCCGTCAACTTCCATTGCTGGACGGTCGGAATGTGCAGAGGCGATATTTATTGGACGAGAGGGAAGGGAATACGGAAATACGTTGTCAAAGGATTATGGCCCGGTCACTCGTATCATAGAGGACTCCATTGACTCGGCGAAATTTATTTCATTGTGGTTGAAAAATAATGAAGCTTGAAAATAATGAACGGAGCTCATCCTGTCGTCCAATTTTGAGTACGGCTTGAGCATGTCTGCAGAACGGCGTGACGCGTATGAATTAATTCCCCGTCAGTTTCCTGTACTTTTTTTAATGTCAGTCCCGATAAAATGCGAGTTGTCAGTCGAGTGGGGAGTACGGCAAGCCTTATGTCCTGGAGTTCAGCATAAAAAAATCTTTTTATCATAGTCTTCGTTTCCGTATTATTAACGCAAGCTTCAGGCCAGATAGAAGTAGTGAGATAGATACAGGTCAGCTGTTTTGTAGACGCCGAAGGAAATGACCCCAGGTTTAATTATATAAGACGACGGGACCAGTTAAGGAAGTGAAAAAAACATTGACATTAAAAAGGAATACAAAGCTTTAATTTACTGAGAAAGATAAGAGAGTTTATTATAGAAGCGCGAGGAAGCGTTTTGTATGCGCAATCGGGGTGAAAGATATTTGCAGGCTACTCGCGAGGGAAATATATGACGATGGAGCAAGCACGATATGAAATTTGGACATCAAAATGAACACACACACCTCAGCAACACTTGAGTTGAAGTCATACGATATAACTGGCGAGTATAAAGTTTGTCAAAATTTAAGAAGCTGCAGCTGAGCATTCTGTACGTATTTGGCATTTGCATTGTCGTCGATCATTCGTGAGCAGTAGATATTGTACCTTATGAAAACATAGTAATTACACATCATCGGCTTGCACAATTTTGGTGCATGTTTTTGAATGAAGCTCCGCTTCATTTCTCATGCCACGAGTATTCTATTGATCTTTGTTTTACTCTCTTTGATACAACTGGGTTGAGTTTAAAATTCATTTAACCGAAAACCTATAATCCACAATACTTCACCGTAAGACGTATTACGTATTATAGGCAAACTGAGTATGCTGACACTTTCGGCCTCTGTATTTTTTATGACTAAAAATACCTTATATTTTATGCTGAGAAGAGGTGATTGCATTGCATATTGAATTTCAATCTAGAGACTGAAATTTGAAAACATTTTCCTGTTCTACTCGATTGAATGTGTTTTGCATCGCGATAGGATAACTGATGATAACAATATGTTCATTATGTATCAATATGGCTACCCCTTAAATTTCTTTATCCTACCGATATTTGCTGTGTGGAGATTGGGTATTCAAATTAGAATACCCCTATTCCCAATATTTCCACAATGCGATCACTTTACTGGTTAACTTTATGTCAAAATACGATTCACGATCCGTATCACAATACCACTCTTTACTATTTCAGGATATCGACCTTGAAACAATGGAGCCACTGCAATTTTTTAAGTTGTATTTTCAAATATTGTCCTCTATATTTACACCGATCAAACTTCCTTTATTCTAACCTCTCTTAATCTCAATCGCTAGCATCGTTTACTAATTGTCTCAAGCAATTAACGCTATTGCCTACATTTTATTATTCCACTCAACTGTTACCTCACAACCTTGTGTATTGCAGTTTTCAGAACGAACATTATAATCTTTTAAAATGCCAAATAAATTAGGTAATATTTAATAAATAATTAGTTTTTCTCTATTCCGCATTGCCTATTGATTAGAGGTTGGTATTACACGCTATTATCAATCATCGCATCACTTAAATTTCATTTTCTCTTTCCAGGTTGACGTTATTCACAGAGGGGTTTGCCTGCCGGAGGACTACACGCTCATGGATGTGGCGTACATTTATACGTGGAAAAGGGTAAGTTCTCCCTACATGGTATTTTAACGCCTATTATGTGATACTAAATGCCGTAATAGACAGTGGGGTGGGATCGTTATTAAAATAATTCAAATTATCTTTTAATACGACGGAATATGATATAATCTTGTCAAAAATGATTTGGGATAGATACTAGTATGGGAATTTTTTGCTTGTAAATTTTGATAGTATTATCGTCGTTATGAAAAACATATACAAGTCTTAGGGATCCTATACGAAAGATAAACGTGTAATTTAATTAAGGATACTTTTCAACTCTTAGGTACAATTCCATAGAATCCGACAAATAAAAGGTTGAGCAAAAAGGGTTCTTAACAAAAAATAATTTGAAAGGAAACATTACATTGACCTTAGTTCCCTAGGATAGCAGTATCTCGTCGTAATTCCATTCCGCCACCATCAAATCCTTCGAAATGTTACATGTTGATAAACAAACAGATTTTCTACGAATTCTCCAAAACATAATTTATCCCAAGAGCGAAATCAAATCGGCCAAAGTGGTTCTCGAGAACGCGAATAAAATTCTCCGCCCGCAAAAAAATCGACGCAATTCCGTGCAGGCGAAGGTTGGTGTACCGGATGTTCGTAAATCGGGAGTTTAGTGGATGTCGTTCCCAAGGCGGGAGAACTTCCGACGGTCGTAGGGGGAGGAGAGGGGGGTGCGAGGGAGCGAGTGGTGGGGGAAGGAACCAACAATGAGTGCCGGGGAGGAAGGTCTGGGAGGGGACATTTGAGAAAGAGAGAAGGAATAAGGGGGATTGAAAAAAAAGAGAGCGAGAGAAGAAAGGAGGGATGGTTGGCTGGCTGTGGGCGTCGCATGGGAACGAACTGTTTTCTGGAGGTGGGGATGTGGTATTGGAGGGGAGAAGTGGGAGATAGGGGACGGAGGGGTGGACATTTCTGGCGCTGCGAGGGGGTGAGGGACCGGCATCCGAGCTTCCTTCGTTTTCCTTCGAGCGCAGAACGTAGGGGAATGGTAAAAGGGATTTTCTCGAGATCGCGGTGGGACCGCGACGAGGACGAAGCGCGCTCGTTGTTAAAAAGAGTTGAGATGGACACTTCTCGGGGAGAAGGAAGACTTCTCGGATATTCTGAGGCTTCCCTCTTTTCCAACTCTTAATCTTGTCGCCCCACTTCGTTTTGCTTTCCAATAAGAAAGTTTCTACCCACCGTCCTCGTCATATGTTTCTTATTTCTCAAGGTTTTGTAAATGAGTTGTCTTGGATGTGGCTACCAGACAGTTTTGTCCACAACTCATTTTGAAGCGTTTAAAGGCTGAATCGAAATAAGAAACCTCATTTCTGGGTGCCGATTCCCATATCTATTCATTTCTTTTCAGCACCACACAAATTCATTTTTTTCACTTGCCAATTATAATTCGTTCCTGAGGAAATTGCAAATGATCTTGACAGATAAATGGCAACTACTGATGGTAATGCTTAGCTTAGAGTAGGGATTTTTACCCTTACATCTCTTTTGAGAATGTCTTATTATGCTGCCCATCTTTCCAATCCCTAAAAATTTAATATAGGAAATTCCCGACGCCTTCCACGCACCGTCAATGCATGTCTCTGGAGAGACGATCTGCACGGATGAAAAATGTATAACATTGGTCGAGAGCGGCATATTGATCCCGTTAATTTCTACTACAGATGCGGGTAATACGTATTGAAAATAAAATTTTCTTCTGAAACACTTCGCTTTTCATTTAAATAATTGAAGGCCTATTTTATCATGATTTTAGAGAACTTTGTTGCTTAGATTGATGTAATACGTTTGGTCATTGTGCTTACTAATATTAATACCGTCATTTGTTACGTATTGTACTGTTTTTAATGATGACATTTAACTCATCGTCAGGCCTTACGTTTGCTTTTAGAATAATACAGCATTGATTCAAGCCCAGGAAAAAAAATTGAAATCCGAAATAGAGATTTTAGAGAGGTAGTACAGCGGGCAAAGCGTTCGGCTATTGATCAGATGTTCCAAGTTTAATGTGGGTGATACCTCTGGGCACTCTCTGTTAATCCACATCAAATGCGTAATTTTCTGGTCACAAGGAATTTGTTGGTCAGGGAGAACGGCTTATGGAAAGGGTATGGTCTCTCAAACGCTCCGAATGAGTAAATTTTATATGCCCCGAAGGTTAAGTAAAAATTAAAAATTGGCAATTTTTAATTAATTATTATAATCCATCATATCACGCCTGAAACGTCTCTTTTTAACCGAAGGTTAAGAGGAAGTGTGCTCAAATCCGCAACTATCAACGAGCGGGATAATGACTGTGTTTGGCTATCGAACTTAGATCTATCGATATCTTTCTCGGCTTCGCCCAGCTCCGCTACCTGGCACACCGATTAAACGACACTCCTTCACCCTTAACTACAAACGGTCGCCTTATCACTTATTTTATCCATGCAAATGGTTCGCCTGCCGAAGTTTTTCCTTCCCCTTCCACGGAGTGCGTTCGGGTTCGCAGTCACGGGGGTGTATCTGAAATGCCAAGGGAGAGGAAGGAGGGGCCGGAGTAAGTGAAAAGTAAGCGATGGGAAAAGGTACGCGGATAGAAGTCACTTTTTCAAAATATAGGGGGGATGGGCACGAAGGGTTTGAATAAAATTTACAAGGAGAGTGGGTGAGGGGTGGGTGGGCAAACTTAGGGGCGGCTCGATGCCAGACACGCCGGCCTATCTAATTCAAAGCCATTTATTCTGATCTTGCCGCACCGAGCGGAGGGGGTCCGCCCCTGGGGAGATGTCCCCCAACGTCAGGGCCGTCGGCGCCGTGCGAGGGTTTCCGTTACTGGGCGGAGGTCATTCGGTCATTTCACCCAGGATAGGAGCCCGTCGCTGCAGTCCTGGAAGGGCCGATCACTTGTGAATCAACTGAATGAAGCCGTAGCTGGCGGCCCATCTGGTGTTTTTGCAAGCTAGGTTTACTTCAGTTATATCCAGATACGTTATTCACAGCTTTCCAAAGCAGACACTTTTTCATAATCCTCGACTATCGAAAACTCGCTGACTTTAGCTAACCTGAATCACCGATACAGGTTCATAATTCCCTTCAAGTTGCGCTTATGGCATTCGTTTTCGAAATTTAATTCGTGTAAATTTAAACTTTAGCGTTAAATATTGTATTTCTTTGAAATGAAAATAAAATGTTGGTTGGCTGATAGAAAACAACTCCCTAAATCTGACTCTTCATTGTTTAAATTTGGAAAATCCTGCTAAATACGTTTGTCTAAATAGTATTAGTAAATACTGAGAATAAACTTCCCTACCCAGAGATCCCTGCGCAGTTAAGTAGAGATGTTATCTACCTCTACGAAGTCGGAAGTTTTTTCAGATCTGAAACTAAAATTTTAAATAGAAAGGTATTTTTCCATTTTAAAAATAGAATGACAGTCAGCTGTTCCACAATCAATATTTATTCTCTATGATCATGGTATCACCACTGTGTGACGGCATCATCAGGTTTTTTTCCATACCCTCTTGATGATGCTACACGTTGTTGACGCCAAGGTCGAGAAGAAAAAAATATTGATTTTTGAGTTGTCGTTTCATTTTGTCTGCAAAATAGGAAGCTAATGTGAGGTATTTGGTAGGGGTAAATTCTTATGTTTATTCAAAGAATTAACCTAGTACATAAATTGATTATCCATCTGTCTTTTATTTTATATTCGAAAGGGGTAGAATATTTTCCCGGCAGTCACAACGCAACTTTGCGGGAGAGGTGAAATGCGCTCAGCATCTCATGCATCGCATTTTGGGGATGTCATTTTGTCGGTGCGAAAACATACCAAGATTTTTGCTAGCGTACGCCAACATCGTTTGTCTCCTTCTCCTGCTTTTTTTGTTTAGACCCGCTTAGTTTTGCAATCCTGCACTCGTATCCCTCCAAGAGTAATAATTTAATTATCCTACGAGCCGTAGCCTTCCTTAAATCTCCCTTCATTTGTTCCAAGTACGTGCTCCTTGATCTTCCTCGTGGTCGTCCCTTCCAATTTTTTCCATGCATGTAAACGCTTACCGTCAGGACGTTCGAGTGCCCAAAATATCCATACGCTTAGAATGATCTGAAGCGAAATCTCTCCCGTGTAAGCCGTTTGCCTAGGTTAACCCCTACCCCACCGCTGAGGTATTTTTCCTCCAACTGAGAAAGAAAAATAATTAAATAAAATGACGAAAGGGAAAACGCGGAGGAATTTGCGGCGGGCGTCCGATCGAGGCGGGCATGTAATAATCGTGACGGGAAAATCATCGACCTTTAGATTGATTATAACCTACTGTGTCTTTTGATGGGGTTCGGGAAGGAAGGAGGGAATGGGAAGCAGGGAAAAAAATCTCCTTCCGGCTTCAGTTCTGGGGGTTCGCGTGGGATGGGAGGGGTCGTTTATACATTTGAGGGGTGTGATTCGGGGAAGGGAACGAGTTCATTTTTTTCGTCCCGGAGACGGGACGCCCTTGAATCTCCGTTTTTTCTCCTCCAGCCCCTTCCACCTCTTCTCTCCTTCCCCCTCCTTCTAATTTTCTAATGGAGTGCGAGCGTGGAAGAAGCATTTATTTTTTTCCTATTTTCGTTTTTCCCGAAGAAGGGAAAGGGGAAGCATGGCACTATGCTGAAGGTGTGTGGATGGGGAGGGGGTTAGAGATTGAAAGGGGGGGAGCAGGGGATTTGAAATTCGGAAAGGTTTAAAGTCACACACCCAAGGCCGCATTTTTTTTTCTCGCACTCGGAATGAAAATGAGTCACCTGCTCCTGTGACCACCCGAAGGCGGCCGCTGGGTGCGGAGAAAAATTGAACGCGAGCCGCGTATCAAGAAGATATGGGAAATTCGACGATGCATGGATATGCATTTGATACGTCATTGAGAATGAATTTCATTCGTTCGTGACCCCGATTTCGTACGTTGGGACGACCTTTACGTCGCGAAATGCGTGACTGGAGGGTATGATTTGGATTTGTTCCTAGATGATCGGCAAATAAGGCCACGTGTATGCGTGCAAGCAACTTACCGTTTATATAATTTATTGTGGTACGGAAATGAGAATTGAAGCGCTGGCTGGCTGTGAAGTGAAATAAATCACGGCACCAAGATTTCAGTCGATGTTACAATCTCGTACGACACATCTCGCAGGCATCGTGGAATCCGTTCCTTCCGATCTACGTAGGGAAGTGTTCGAGTTGACTGTCATGATGCGATCTGAAATGATTTTAGAAAAAAATGTTCATCGATCGACGGTATCTAGGTACGATTAAAAAGTACAAGATCTAATTTATACCACATTATGGGACTATCAATACTTGCTTTGTGATTATTTCCAGGAAATATTTTGGATAGAAAATTTTTATTGAAAATTATCTTCTGACTTTCAAAAATATTGTGAATTTGGTTCATTATTGACAGTATATTTTCATATTCGAAAGTTGTTTGACCTGGATTTAGGACAACGATGTTGATGACACTAGAAATTTTACCGCTTGGCTACGAAGTTGAGTAGATCAGGTAATCCATTCGATAAAAATTGATCAATTAAGAGTCATTCCCGGTGTATACCTTGTTTATACGTATACCTTGGTTTTATTGGATGTAAATTGATATTTTTACCGCAATATATCTCAGCTCATTAACGACAATATTTATTCATTTATGTGGATTAACTTCACAATGTTGATTTTTCTCGCTAATACATGTATTTAAACTGTCGATATCGATATTAATCAGTGATGCATATACTTTCGAGCACGTAAAACCCACAAAGAGGAGAAGCAAATGTGGATGTAGGTGCAGAGTGAATCAAATCAAATTTTCTGGGAATGGAGACATACAAGGAAGAACACGTGTATGAATGTGTTCACCATGTGGCGGGTTGTCGTGTTTGAATGTGTTTGTATCCGAATCCATGAAGTCGTTTTGTCATCATTTTCCTTTATTTAGGAATCAGCTGAGGCTCCTAGGCAATATTAATGTACGAATAATTTTCCCTTAAATTCCACGTCATGGATGCAGTTCGTCTTTTCGAATGTGGGAAACACTTTTGGACAAGAATATATGATTGAAGGGGACAGCGCCCTGATGCTTAAGTTATGTGATAGCTTCCATTAAAATTGGTCGAGTAGCTCATCTATTTTACATGAAAAACGCTCGTTGAACCATCAGTATTAAGAAACCCTTATTCCCCATGTTAAAACCTTTCATGGCTTATAATCTTTAATGCTTACGACCTCCGAATCCTAAGCTTTATCAATCATGTATAGATACTCGTATGTATGAATGTGTATCGTAATTACTGCCAATAGTAGAACAATTTCAGAAAAATTTTCTATCGTAGCACGAGGGAAACAAAAAGATTGAAGGGAATGATGCAGATGTCTTTTGTAACAGTGTGTTGAATTAGTTATAAATAAATATCCGCAGTAAATCCTATGAAGTGAACATTCATAAATATTAGGCTCTTTCGCGATATTGAGTTTTTATATGAATTCATACAATTTTAGTAGCTGCAAAGTATATGGTGGTTTATTAAAACAAATAAACAATAGGATAAACAAATAAAAATATGATTTTATTGTATAGCATCCATAGCTCTTTGAAAAATGACATTTGGACAGATATTCAAATGCCATTATAAGTCATCGTAGTCACTTCCGATATGAAATCCCCCCAAGCTGTGACAAATTCTTCGGATGCTCAATATAAGGAATATTTGTAAAACAGTTGTTCTTGTGATGCTATACTTTTCGTTATGGAGACGAGAAAAAACAAACTGGAGGGGACGATCCGGCGTTTGGAGAAAGGAGAATGAGATGAAGAGTATGCCGGAATGCCGGCTCGCAGACAGCAGGGGAAGGAGATATATCGTTCACACGCTGCTATGGGTAAGGCTGAGTCCACCGTTTGTGAGGTCCTTTTGTTATGTGTGTAGATGTGAGGATGGGGTTTCGGGGGATGAGGTATGTTTTAAATCCTTGCTTTCAAACCACCACGTTCGGAATGCCGGGTGTGTGAGAGGGAAAGAGAGGATAAGAAGCGAGTGGGGGTTGGGGGTTTCGATAATTGGGGAATCTGGGTGACTTTTGAAGGGAGGGAGAGAGTTCAGAGGGGTGGACGTAGAGGTAGCCATATTTCCCGACCTCAGGGGAAGGGGAGGGTTGAGAGGGAGGTGGGGGAGCGACCCGGGAAGAAAGACTTTTGGGAGAGGAACAAGAAGAAGAAAAACCGTTCGACCTTCCTCCCGCCGAGGCCAAACGGTTTTACTGTTTTTCAGATTTCCGCTCACGGACGACTGGATCACCTTCCCTCCCTCAAATCCTTCCCCCTTCGAAACCGCCCCCTCTATCTTCCCTCCTTCCGCACACCTCGTTACGTGACCCCGGAAAATATGAATAACACCACCAAACCGCCTTACGCCTACTGGGCTGCGGGGCGCGGATGCCATACGTCTTGGGCCGCAGAAGTTGCCCCGGGTCATTTATTGATTGAGGGGCCGTGACCTCACCGCTAACTAAAAAAAAATGAGCGTTAGTTGGCACTAACTTGCCGCCCAACATCAATGAATGCTTCGTTTCAATAGTGTTTATGAATTGCTTACAATATTCGTATTCTCTATTTAGTTTTAACCAGATATCAATATTCTGTAATTGGTATACATACATCATTTCTGAAAGTAGTCGGGTTTGATTTCGTGTCTTGCAGCATAGTTAGTTACTGTTTCATATATCTGCATGCAGTAAAGCGCGCACAAATTTTGATGGTTCCAACTCATTGGCAATGTTTCTGAATGGATGGTCTGTCATAAATATTGAGAGTGCATTCCACGTGTATCAGGTCCTTTTCCAGTTTCTGGTTAAAAATGCACATTCCAAATTCCTAAAGATCAAGATTTAATGTAAAGCTCCAATAGTCAGCAATTCTCTTACGTTCTTGTGGCTGTCCGGAGTATGGGGTAGTAAAATCTAGAGAACGGGGATCAATTTCGGGGAAAGTTTCATTGCTTCAAGTAGC
The DNA here is from genome assembly GCF_022747635.1 of Hetaerina americana. Classification (NCBI taxonomy): domain Eukaryota; kingdom Metazoa; phylum Arthropoda; class Insecta; order Odonata; family Calopterygidae; genus Hetaerina; species Hetaerina americana. Next base: position 38,381,269 of record NW_027286070.1, read on the forward strand.
ATAGGAAGAAGTGACTAGGTACGTATTGAAAATGATTATCCCTTCTTTTGTACAATCAATTAGCATTATGGCGAATTAGTATTTTGTTTGGAAATAATATATGGACACTAGCCCGAGCTAAATAAAAGTGTTTCACCCCGTAGTCCAGCTAGGTACCTTGGTATTGTACAAGATAATAATTTTTTACTCTGTCCTAACCCTTGCATAGTGTCAATTCTTAGGGGTTCACCCATGGATATCATCCTGGCTAAATTTTCGGCGTCCAACAGTAATGCCTCTAATAGTAGAGTTGTGTGGTATGTTGTGGCAAGTCTGTCACATGACAATACGTGTGAACTGATGCAATATGCATAAAAAAAGACAGCATTAGGTACTAAATAATGTCGTCTATATTGCTACGATTTCCCGTAACCATTCATGCGAGATGCCTGGAGTATTTAGAGTATAATACATCAAGAAGGAAAAGGATACATATTGAGATTTTAAATGGAAACTAAAGCTTTTGATTTTACCGAATAAAACCGGAAACTTTAATAAGAACTAAATTTTATGGCCATAAACAAAACGTGCGCTCAGAGATATCTTTCCTGGATTATGCCCACTAAATTATTTTCTAAATAACTCCCTCATGTTATGGGTGCTTTTTTTATCGAGAAGCCGTTTAGAGCGTTTTACTTTTTTTCTCTTAATTGTGCGAACGTATGTCTGTTTTTGGAGCTTAATGGAAAAAATTAAGAAAGAGGTGCTCCTGTGTTTGGGCATAGTGTACGAAACGCCTGCCAGAAAGGTTGCCATCTCATTGAACTACGAAAATATTTTGCGCAAGAGACATAACAAAGATCTACGGGCCAAAAACGCAGGGTTTAAAGGAAAAGAGTACTGAGTCCACATCCCTTGGAAATAAGCCAATCTCTCTTCGGATTTCAGATGTTTCTATAGGTTTCATTCGTGAATATTCCTCGATATACGCTCCATTACAATGGAGTATTTTTCACAAAGGAATGTTACAATAAATTGTACAACCACACCTACCAGAATAAGTTTCGCTAAAATCCAATTTTAAGTAGTCGAATTACTTAAATTAAGATCACAGTGGGAACTAATGTCTCCAGTCATTACTTTCATCTTCGGAGAGAAAAATAAAGAAAAGTTATAAAGGCCGTAATAATTAAATCTGTTCCATTCATCATCAGTATTTCAATGCTAGGATTGGTTTTACTGCAGCCCCCCATTCTACTCTATTCAATGTCAATCCCTGATACCTTCTTTGTTTTACGTACTTCTTAATTTGTCCTATGCACATGTCACTTGGTCTTCCTCGTGGAATCTTCGCCTCTATTATTCCTTCTATTATATTCCTAATCAATCCATTGTGACTCAACGTGTGTCCAATCCATCCATCCACCAATCAAGGTTTCTCCTCCAGCACCGTGTTTCAAAGGCATCTCTTCTTCGCTGGTCCACTTTTCCTATGTTCCAAGTCTCGGAACCATAGAGTGCCATTCTCCACACGAAACTTTAACCAATTGCTTCATTTTTTCCAGCCGTAGGTTCTTTGAACATAGTAATTGCCTTTTCTTCATGAATGCGTTCTCAGCTCGGGCTACTCTTCGCTTGATATCGGCCGAACTCCTTCAACTCCATGTTATGCTGCTGCCCAGGTAGATGAAGGATTCCACTTGCTCTAATTTCACTCCTCGAATTGTAATAATACCGGCATTCAGCTTCTCTCTTCCACACACAAGGATTTTAGTTTTCTTCTTGTTGATGTTCATATTTTATTGCCCCAGGACTTGATCAAGGCACTTAGAATTGTTTGCAGGTCCTCTCGCACCACCATCACTACCATTTTCACCATGACTACGATGCCATCTGCAACCCGGAGCATGTTATTTCTTCTCCGTTTACCTTGACTCCTTTGATACCCAATCCTTGTGTTTCTTTTACTGCCGCTTTCAGGTACACGTTGAATATTTCTGACGAGAGGTTGCATCCTTGTCTTACTCCTTTGTTTATGTTGGCTTCAATTTGTCTTCCATTTTTCGTTTGTATTGTTGTAACCTGATTCTTTTAGAGGTACTCGTAATTGACAATTCTTGTGTCGTTGCACCCCACTCCAAGCGCTTCTAGTATCCTGAATATCTTGTTCCATTCGACGTTTGACGAAGGCTTTCTGAAAGTCTACGAATGCCACATATAATGCCTTATTTACGTGTCGCCTTTTTTCGACTGCTCTCAAGCTGAGAATTGCCTCTCTTGCTCCACGTTATTTCCTGAATCAAAATCGGTTTTCTGAGAGGTTTCCTTTCATCCTTCCTTCTATTTTTCCACAAATTATCCGAGTAAGGATTTTTGATGCTCGAGTCACCAGGCTCAATGTTCTGTATTCTTCTCATTTATCTGCTTTCGGTTTCTTCGGTATTGCAACCATTATACTTTTCTCGAGGTCTTCTGGTATCTTAACGCTGTCGTAGCTATCTTTAATTATTCCAAAGAGGGTGTCCTTAGCTTTGACCCCGAGTGCCTTTATTATTTCTCCGTTCATTTTGTCAACTCCCGGTGTCTCCTGGTTATTTCTCAGGTGTGTCACGGCTCTCTCGAATTCGCTTCTTAATATCTGCGGACCCTGATCGTCTTTACTATCATGCTTTCGTCTTTAATTAAGCCATATTCTAGTGCCTTGAGAGCTTGGTAGAGTACTTCATTGTATTATTTCCATCGATTCCCTATGTCGTCATCATCTATTTGTATTTTTCCATTAGCGGGTCGGAAGTTTTGCGATTTTGTTTTTCTTTCTCCAAATTGCCTCTTCACTAGTTTATAACTCTTTCCATTATGAATCATTTATTTATCCTATACATGAGTTCACATCACCCTTTACATGTGGAGTGATAATATTTTATCGTCATCATCTATACGGGCATATCTCTGTATGCTGAATGTCAAAACGAAGCAATAATGGTATCCCGGAGGCACCCCTGTAGTGTTGCCCCATCGGGTCTTTCCGCCTCCGACCTCGTGTGCCTTTCAGTTTTGATCATGGACATCTGGTCTCCCCGGGGGGGGGAGTGAGGGGATGGGTGTGGAGAGTGGAAATGCCTCCGGCTTTCGCTCCCTTGGAAGAGGCTCCCTCCTTACGCCCTCCCCATCCCCATCTACCATAGGTCCCACTCCGCCCATATCCCTCCCTCCAATGTCTTCCCTACCCGATTCCCCACGCCTTAACAAAGAGGGGTGAACAAGCGGTTAATCCACAAGGTCCCGAGGACTCTTTTACCTCCCTCCCTCCTTCATTTTTCCTTCTCCCTCAGCCCTGCAACGAATAAAAAAAAGGTTCCTCCTCCAAAAACCCCCCGACACCACTCCTCTCCCACAACCCCTATCGTCAGACTCTGGCGTACCGGGAAAGAGAGAGGAGTGGAAAGGAAAGAAAGGAAAAATGAAAGGCTTGGGAAGGAGGGATGGGGAGGAGCGCGGTGGTTGCGGGAGGGGAGGAGGCAGCGGTGGAGGTAGTGTGAGGTGCGGAACGGAGGGAGGTGGCGCCCGGGGTCGGAGGGAGGAGAAGATGAGGGTTTTTCGGGAAGATGAGAGGGTCGAGGGGGAGAATGAAATGGCCATGGGTACCGCGTGTGGGGTGGGAGGGTGGTTCTGGAGAGCGTGCTCTTCCAACGGAGAGCGGGGGGAAGAGGTGGAGGAAGAAGTTCTAGGCGGCGGTCTGTTTGGCTCCTGGGAGGTAAAGGACGGTAGGATGAGGGCATTTTAAAATGGGATGGGGGAGGGGGGCAGGTGTGGGCACAATGGCACGTTCCACGAGGGGTGGGAGCGGGCGGGCGGGGGTTCGGGAGGGTGGGAGACAAGGTGCTGACGACGGAGGGGGGGACCTTGAAGAGGGAGGTGTAAGGGGGCGAAGGAAGGGGATTATGAGGGAGGAGGGAAGATGGAAGACATTGGAACGCTTCGCCCGTTGCCTCCGCGCGAGGGGAGAGAAATGCGGGAGCGCAGTTTACTGAAGTTGGGACGTAAACTGTGTCCAAACGTGACGATTCAATCACTAAAATGCGAACCACACCAAAGAAAAATCGTCGGCACAAGAGCAAAGACTTTCCGGCTTGTCAGTAGAGGGTAGCCATTATTCCAATCAGGCACACGACAAAAACTGTCGTTTGTCCGTCTTCGAGCCAAGTGAGCTTGATCGGCTGTTATGCATAGAGGAAGGGATTCGTAGATTAGCGAGAAGGGCGACCCACAGCAAATAGCATAGACGTTGCTGAAGCTTTTAATGCTTCATTTACTCGTATATGGCTGAACGCTAGGCGATGGTAATATAGGTAGTTTGAATAATTAATACCTATTCGACATTCGTTAATTTTAGGTTTCAAATATTTTATATAATTATATATATATATATATATATATATATATATATATATATATATATATATATATATATATATATATATAGGTGCATTTAATACTATTTTAGTTGATATTTTGCATTTTAAACGTCGAATATTAGCCTAAAAAATTCATGATTGGACTTTCGAATATCTGATATTTTCACACTACTCAAAATTTTATTTTGTTATAGTTGACGTAGCAATGATCTTGTTGGGACTGAAGAAGAGCAAACGCACAGTTCTGGCTGTAGACAAATGAAGACTGTGATTTGGGAATGGGGCGGGAGAGTGATAGGGAAAATAGTTAAGGTGAACTAAAATGTAATAATGCAATTTTTAATTCACTTTTTATATTCAGGTTGAGCAAGCTCATAAGAGTGGAGCCAAAAACCCTTCGACTGAAACAAAAACAGAATTATATTCAGTAGGAATAGTATTTGAGGCACGCAACTGGTACATGAGACCATTAGCACCATTAGAGATAAGGAGGTGGGTAATTTGAAGATTGGGTGGGATTTTAGGAGCCCATATAAGGGTTGAAAGAAAAACGGCGCGATCTTTTTTCCACTTCGGGTATATTCATCGAAAGATGCATCTGAGATATTAAGTACATACTTACACATAAGAAGCACGAACAGATGAGATCTGTTTTGAGAGAAATTATACATTTTAGCTCTAGCTTACCAAGTTATTCTTCAAAATATTACACATAATATCAAATTCTATCCACATCGCAACCCTCTTTCCTGCCGCATAAATAATTTTAAAATCAATCGAAGGCGATTGGTAGCAAAAATACCGGTTTCTGTATGTCGAATAATCGCATTATGTCTACTGAGTCGCAGCTATCGTCGATCGCCGCGATTAGGCGAGAAAAAGAAAATCATATCATGCATCTCTCGCGACTCTCGTTGACTGGGATCTGGATTCTATAGCTATTGAGCAGGCAGCCAGTTAATTCTTATAAAGAAGCAAATGTCCGGGATTAACCAATCTGATTACCATCGCAGCCGTTTAGCAAAACTGCAGGAATACAACCGTGCGATCCAAAACTCAAAATGAACGGTGGGGCTACGTGAATGGGGAAAATAGTGAGAGTAGTTAATTTCACGCCGGAAGTGCGATTACAATTGACGCTTCAGGACAACACGATGGAAACATGCTCCGCTCTGAAGGAAAGTGTTAAAGAAATGTGCCGCAGAACCTGGAGAAGAGGATGCTCACTTCGCCTGGATCAAATACGCGGTCAACATTTTTGCTCAACCTTAAGTGTGTGAGCATAGTATAAATAAAAGAAATAAATTTTGTGTACACATACAGGTCGGTCAGAACACTAAAGTCGGTGTGGTGGTGATGGTAGAGTTCACTCAGTACTAAGCCCAACGGCGTGTGAAATTCACACATCAGGATAGGGGGCCAGTTCCCTTCCCTGTGCCGGCTAGTACTACTGTTTCTTCTGAGGCAGACGGAGCTAAATTCCGTCGAAATTATTAATAAATAACCTTTTAGTGTTCTTTTTATGTATTATTATATTGTTAGTAGCTGTCCAAGTTTAAATATATATATATATATATATATATATATATATATATATATATATATATATATATATATATATATATATATATATATATATATATATTGTACAATACACAGTAACACACAATATAGAAACACAAAAAAAGAGAACACTCACACGTATTTTCTTGATATTTCGACGGAAACAATCCGTCTTCCTCTGAAGATATAGAAGTAATGGGATATATAAGGCAAGTGTATATATATATATTTATAATGGGCACATATATTTATATATACATTCACACTCATACGCTTTTTTAAACGTTTTATATGCATGCATACATGTACATACATTTATGGTATATAGGCACGGGTTTATCAAGACGCTCACCCGCACTCTGAATAAAGGAGCGAGCAAGTTTTAAGGTGTCCCCGCATACTGTGCGCGTAGAAAGGGAAGAAAAAGGAGGTAGCGAAGCGGAAAAACGTATAGGCACATAAATACCGTAGCTTCATCCTGAAGCTTTCCACGGTGAACTAAGGCTTATTTCTTTCTATCTCCCTCTCTCCAACCCCTCCCGTCCTTCCCGTTCACCCCTGTTGGCCAAGGAACCGGCACTCGCAAACAAGGCCACGCGCGTGCGCGAACACTAATCGCCAGCAAGAGAATGAATGTATGGGAACCACCACGAGGAAGGGGTGGTTAGGGGAGCCAGTCGAGACCCCGTCCCTCACAGGGTGCTGACGCAAGGGGAAAAACGGAATGAGGTCGTGCCACTGCCGGATGCACCTCAGAGACCTCCGAATAAGGGCGACATTAGAATCGTGTTGGACATAAGCCTTTGGAGCTCCTTTGCGCCTGGAATTAGGATTACCATGTCGGGAATTTGTTCCCAATTTTACGGACGTAGGCACTGGCTTCCTTTTATCTAAGAATCTCTCCAACGGTTGACTAATGGAACGGATGACTCGTTTGCTTCACATTATCTTATGTGTAAAAACGCGATAAATGTCGTCATACTTGGAAGAAGGTAATTGATGACGCTGCCATTTTGTTACAAGCTACTGGCATTCATTGTGTTGGTATCTTTTTTGCCGATTAAACAAGGGGTTTTCACGCCTGATTTTTTCACGTAATTATAATGCATAAAAGACGTAGTTGCAAATGATATGTACTCCCAAGTACTCTTTATTCTATGTGTGCTAGGTATGTTCATCTGATATTAAATTTCATACCCCGACATTTGTGATTTAAAATACTTAATAATCTTGTCTTCTTCCTCGCGTGCCCCTATTATCTCTCAATGATTCTCAAAATCCTCTCATCTGCTGGTCGGTCCACACTTCAACCTCCTTTCATTCCATTTCGAAAAAAATAGGGCAGTAATAATTCGCATAAAACGGATTCGAATGTCAGTCATTTTATCTGACTGACATTTTTAAATTTAACATGCACCAACAGCCAACTTCCAGATCCTTAGCTCCATCGATCTTTAACAATTTTCTTCCGAAGTTACCACTCGTGGAACCGAAAGTTTAGACGTAGTTTCACCTCATGACGCCATCGTCGATGACGGATAGTTGCTTGATCCCGTAAAAATATTACCCAGCCCTTTGAAATTCCTCCTGTAGTTTGAATGATCTCTTATTAAAGTTGTTTCCCTTGAAGCAGACTCGACTTGGGATAAGTCCCACTTTAGAGAGAGGAGAATGGTGAAGCAGACGATTTCCTGGGGTTGTGGGCGGTGAAGATGCCTGCGTGGGTGGGTTACGAAGGGAAAAGTGGCGTGCGTGGGAATTTGGTAATGATCGGCCGGAACGGCTCCTTCGGATGTGGGAGGCAGGTTGGGGGAAGGTGGAGCCGCACGCACGGAGGTGGTGCCGGCGATGGTTGACGTCTAGGAAGAGGAGGAGGGCAGACTCCCCCGCAGCCGCCGAGGCCGTTAAATGCCCTGGAGAAAAACGTCATTCATTTGAAACCATATCGACGTGCGCAATTATAAATATTTTTCCTGCATGAAAACCTTCCGAATTCCTCTGTTTAACTACATTGTTGCAATTCTCCGCCCAGGGAAACCGTCTATCTAGCCACCATACGAGATATCGTACTTATTTTTCATCTTCTCACAAAGAGATTTCTCGGTGGTACGTGTCAGGTTTAATGTTTAATAACTGGCACATAATGATATTTCGTAAATTTTTCAACACCATGTTACGAGAATAACCTCACAGCCCGGCTTTTAATGAATAATCATCATATTCAGATGAAGATAATTCTGATATTCAGGTATTAATTGAAACCTGATTTTTTTCCGGTTGGTGATGTTGTAAAAGTTTTGAAGAAATAAAATATATTATTGTGACATAGACAATCGCAAAAGTTACAAAATATCGCCTAATAGCTAACTAGATTCATATATTTTCATTTAACAGATTACCAGTGGTGACTTAAACATATCTGTTTGTTGTGCTTTATATAAATTTGTCAGTTTTCCTTTAAATGATCACCATTTCCCCCCGTGTAGTAAGGAAAACTACAGTCAGACTCCCATACTGTTAGATTTTTCAAAAGTCTCAATAGTAGAGGCTGGTGCAGGAGTGCGAATCCAGTAAGGAAGCATTTTATCAATTGAGTTTGACAAAATGATGTCGGATGAACTTTTTAAAGGCAGATATAAATATTCGTTCTCTCCTCGAAAAAGCAGGAATCGCAACAGTAAATAATCGAAGGCATAATAAAAATAGTTTAAAATTCGAATTAAAAGCGAGAATAAGTTTAATTTGCGTAGACATCTAGTGTATTCGTAGGCTCATGTGCTAAAATATTTTCATCGTCTGTGTGTCCATATGCATGTCTGTAAGTTAAAATAAGTTTTGGATAAATATAAACTTCTGTGTGGGTTTGCATTAGAATTTTCTCTGTTTGTTGGCAGCTTGGGGGTTTTGTGTAGATGTTAACAAAGAATTCTACGTCACTCGTCGTGAAATGAATTCTCGCAACCGCCCAATGGTCTAAAGCTTTTCTCTTTGCGATGTAAATTAATTTTACAGGTAGCACTTTCCGAGAGTGAACATTTGAAAGGCTTTACAGCGTTACTTGATAGCATTCCTAGATATCCGAGGGCTGTCAAGAAAGTAACTTACGTTTCGGCATTGCGTCCCGGTGGGTAGGGCTAAAGCCTCCATCTTGGTGTCTAAATGTTCCCACACTCAGTACGCATCCTGCTGTGGTAGTGTGCTGACTGTGGTACTTTGCTCTGCGAACTGTCTAAATGTGCGCTGCAATAGAAAATCCCGCAAGTTGTCTCGTACATTTATCTTGTTCAGTTTGAGCCTACATCTTAAATAAAAGCTGTTTTCTCTATTAAACCAAAAATAAATATTATTAAGGGCTTGCATGAAAACTTAGGATTACTATTTTAACGCCTTGACTATATAAACGTATACAAAAGGAAATCATAAATAAGCAGATAGTGTCGAATTATTATTGATATTCATTAAATAAACACTCCGATAGAGTACTTTTTTAACACTTTCTTAATGATGAAATAAAAAGGTGAAATTTAAGCAATAAAATTGGCATTTTCACCTTTAGTACGCACGATAGCCTTTTCTTTGCTTATTGAAATGAAGTAAGACATGTTGTCTATTTTACCATTTTACCCAATAGCCAATCGCAATGGCAAAAATTAAACTTATAACTCGGGTGTTTTGACCTGCTGATGCAATAAGAGCAAGTAGTAAAATGAGTGTTGCCTGCGTATACCGCCGAGATTTAGGAGATACATTGACCTTAAGCTCTTCGGAATCCCATCAGTCTATCGCGGGGTCACCCGTCGTGTTCGGCAACCGTAAAAAAGAACCGTTTCCCACCCACTTATCCCGTCCCAAATCCGCATTGGAATACTCACTCACTCTTTGCCGCCTGGCTGGCATTCTTGTGGCAGAGTGGCTTTCGACTAGGATCCTCCTCAACTCCCTGAGTTTCCCGTGTCACGCTCCATCTTTTAGCGGGAATGCCGTCGAGAGTCGGCCATTTTGCTGCCCGCTCATCCCGGCGGCGCGTGAAATCCGACTGCGGGCTGGTTAAGCGTGGGACGGGGTGCTCTCTCTCTCCGAGACAGAGATTCGAGCTCTCAAAGGGTTTTCGGAAGAGAAGGGACTAGTCCGTCGGATTCCTCAGTTCTCGGAAAAATCTAGACTCCCTCTCCTCCTCCTCTCTCTTCTCTCCCTCTATTTACCACTTCCCCTGCCCCCGATGGGTCCTCTTAAAACGGGAGGAACCGGCTTCCCCTCCTCCTCGCGGCTTCACGACGCAAAGGCGTAGAGGATGCACTTCTCTGCCGACGGAGTGAGGAGGAAATATTTTCCTTGGGAAGAGAGTGGCTCCGTTGTTTGCGTCGGAAACATTTTTCCGAGGGGAGGGCGGGAGGAACACCCCTCCCAAAGATTAGAATTCCGGGAAGAGGAGGAGAGGGTTTCGTGTTGGAGGCACCGGGAAAATGGAGCTCCTTACTCTCAAAAGATCTCGGCCCGTGTGAAAACTGAGTGTTTCAAAAATTTGGGACGGATTGCAGTTTTGCTATTAGGTTAGGTAGTTCACGAGGTGCTTTATTTGGCGGTGGGTTTTCTTTGAACTGATATGGTTTAGTTCTCAACCCAACCTGCGACCATCTTTATAGCATGAGTTGGCATCCGGAACTTCTGGTGCCTTTCGACGGAATGCGGCACTGTACACGGAATGATTTATGGCGGGTCTACAGTTAAAAGGAAATTTGCATGTAGCAATTCGCTTAATTCAGTAAACAAAATATTTGTTAATAGTTAAACTGAAGGACGAAAACAATAAAAACAAAGATAAAAGTAGTTCACTCAGCAGGTTCATTTACTCGGCACAGATTTAATGTGAATTAATTGAGTTGAATGACTTAAATGACTAATCCATATACTATTGAGTGAAATTTAATTGCAATATATCACCCGACTATACATGTGTACGGAAGGCATTACTGCTTGCGGATAAATTACCTCAACGTATTGCAAAATGAGTACGGTTGACTATTACTGGATTATTTGTTCAATCTGTAGATATTTTAATCCCAGAAACCAATATTTAATATATATTTTAACTGAGATCAATGCCGCCTATCCCGCATGATCTGATAAAAACGCATCATTGCCAGCATTGCAGTCGTGGAATCTTTTCTACCAATACTTTAATAATTGAATTTCGACGTATCCACTCTGTCTTCCTCTCTAAGCCTTTATTATTTCTTTCCCAAAATAAGACGAAATCCTTCAAATGCAGTACGGGGTAAAATGCTGGAAATGATGATAAAAAAATACTGCAAGATTTCGGTGTATAGCTCACTTATTCGTCGGACTCGTAGAGAACGACCTAGGATTCGAGGTGCTGAGGCGAAGGCAAAACAACCAAAGCAATAAAGAACTCAAGTTTGAAATTCTTCCAAAATTCGTCGATATACAACTGCGCTCCCCAAAAACACCAGTGGAAAGATTCTTCAGTCTCCGACGCTCCGTTGGGAGAAGAAACCCTTTTTCTTTAACCCTACCTTCCACATCCGGCCCATCCCACCCCTCGACTGCCTTCGATTTCAATTTCGTCGCCTTAACCCTCGAAACTGTTATCGATGTGAAATTGGCTGTGACGCCCGTCGCTCCCCCCTCCCAGTCCCTTCTTTCCTCTCTCTCCACCCGGCCCGTAGCATACCTCCTTCTCTCTGCTACCGCCCTCCCCCCCCTTCTATACGGAATGGGACCCTCCCCTCACCCCTCCCTCTTCCCACCCCCACCAAAACCACTCCCCCGTTTAACAGACGAAATTGCCATCCCCCAGTCCTTCCAAGCGCCGCCCCTTCCCCTTATGATCTCCAGCACCCTCCCTCTCTCTCCAGCTTTGCTCGCCGCACTCTTGTCCTCCCAGATGGGGGAGGCGGGTTATCCCCAGAGACTCCACCATCAATCACGCGCGGATTAAAAGCGCCAATCGGAGCCGCCGCGTGCCGTCAGCATCGGCACACGCGCCGGGAAATGGCAGAGCGGAGCGGAGATTAGGCTGAGGTTTTACTTCGTTTTGAAGAGAACACTCGCGGTCGTCCCTTCCCTCTCAATCCTTCTCCTTCTTCCACCGACTCACTCCCTCCCCATATTGGTGCAAGGCGTGCAGTAGACCTTCTCGTTTGTGAGGGGAAGGGGAGATTACACCGCCGAGTCCCGTGTGCCACCCGCGGCGCTGACCCGATTAATCGGGTGTTATCTCGTTCGCCGGCTAATTCTGAAGTTAGCCGGTTTTGAGTCGCTTTACATCGCCAGAGTTGTCACAAGGGATGTCTGAAAAGTTTAGGCAAGCTCCCTCTACTCTTCTCCAACAATGTAACCTTAGCAGAGTACCTACGGCGAAATGCCTTCGAGTAAGTAGCTTCAGCCTTCCTCAGAGCAAGAAATCATTTTCGATATTTTGCAATGAAGCGAAGTTGGTATCAGCTCGTGAAAGAATACCTTAATACATGTTTGAAGAAGGAACTAAGCTCTCTGTATCAAGTCGAGGTATCACGAGGTCGCTATAGAACGTGCATTTCCGGTTCCCGTTGAGTGTCATTGAATGACGCTGCAATCGGTGGCTTTGGTTGGCAAAAGCGATCTAATTCCATCAAGCGAGCTTTCTGCATGCGTGAAGTACCCTCGCTATCGGTCTTACTTTGGACATTATTTGCCCCAATAGTCCTCGTGTATTTGGAAAGGAACTGTCATTAGAATTCGATCATACTCTATACACAATAATAAATCCTTGAGAAAAAGAATACCTTGAAGGGATTTAGCGTTCAAACAAAATAGGGATGACTGACCGATTTGCTCAATTATCTAAGGATAACTTTGGATAACAACTTATTTTGGAGTCCCTAATTTGCAGAAAATTATGAGCGAGGCAAAGGAAAGTAACCATATCTAAGGTATTTTATGTTAATGTGAACGATACAAATACAATATAAACATTGCTCTATTTCTCCTATCTGACCGTATTAGGAGACCTTACGTATAGGCCGAGTTTTTAACATCGCATTTTTCGAACGCAGTCAGCAAATTAGATCCAGCCACAAACCATTTTCATCATAAAATGAAAGTGAACGCGCTAAATCTTTCAAATCTGGCTTTAAAATATGAAAGCCTAGAACATTGTCGGAGAATATTCATGAGTTTAGTGCAGACAATTATATCGCGTATTTAAAATGAAATGAACAGAATTAATATCTTCATGTTCAATATTTAAACAATATATAGCTCTTGAATATCGAATATTTAGTCTATTGATGGGAATTGGAAATTGTAACCATAAATGAGAACTTCTTGGGAAAAGACAAAATGGCTAAATTACAACAATCATCGCGAAGGTACTGTGGAAGGTTTGGACACTGATCGTTCGTGCCCAAGCAGTTGATTATTTTTCACATCGACGCGACGATCTTCTGCGCAGCAAAACAGTTTCATACCAACATCAAGGAATGATTGTGAGATGATATATGTTGAAGAAATGAAATAGTCAACGTGATATAGCTTAGGGAGAGGCAAGGGGAGTGTTCGTTTAACGCCACCCGACCGGTTGCCCCTTCCACGGGAAAGAGACAGAACAAGGGGGCGGAGAAGGGGCAATTTGCTCGGCTCACGACCGTGAAATTGCCCCCGCGTGGGAGGAAGGGGAGGGAAGGAATTGGTCGGGAGGAGAGAGGACGCAAGGACGGAGGTTTGGTATATAGGGCAGGAGCAGGCAAAGCGAGAGACGAAGAATGCTGACGACGCAATGAACATCTTCACCCGAAATTCATTGAATTTTCCTCCCTTAAACCAACCCTTCTGCTGGCTTGTTACTTCGCGATTTTCTGTGCTGGTATCACAACAGAAACACAAGTGCTATTTTGCTTATTCTCGTAGAACTGATCGCTTTTGGCATTGTTAATTGATATCATTAATTTCGAATATTTTCCCCGTTGACCTTTTATGGCTGATGAAGTTTTCAATCCTTCAGTGCACTTCAAAAGAGTTTATTTCAGCCGGCGAATTGCTACCCGTTTGTACTCCCTCGGCTTGTTCTTAAAACTACAGCCCGGGACAAACTATATTGCTTAGATACAGAAAAAGGACTACCAGTTGTTATTCACAAGTGAATCCAATTGTTATCCATTACTGAATAATATTTTGCCAAAAATAATTTTATAAGACTGCTAAAATTACTATCGAGGAACAATTTCATCCAACAACGAATCGAAAAAGAGGAAAAACCAAACCACAGTAACCTAACTTTAATAGTTAAGGGCAGACTTCGCGTAACAATAATTGAATATTAATTACGTTTTAGAAAATGCACATATTAGGATAAGAGGGCCATTAATTTCCCTGCGGCACCTATGGCTTTCCAGAAAGATCTGACAGCCGAAAGCTCACCTAGTTTGAGCGAAGCTGAGGGTGACCAGGGATCGAATCGCGTCACCTGGAATCGAACATGGGCCCTCTGATCAGTTGCCCAGCGCTCTTCCCATTAGAATTCTACAGCGGACAAATGATCTAATGCTGATAAATTAACAAGAGTATTTATAGCCCGAAATGATCATACAAGTGAGTTTGTACGCATAAAAGCAGGTATGTACCGAATTCGGGGCTTTTGCTTTTGGATCTTTCTAAATGAGGGTAACGTGATCGGTGCTTTCGTAAAATATTCTTTAAATGTATTTACAATGTAAAAAAATGTCTACTTGAGTTATATTGCTTGTGCCTTCCAGTTCTGCCCTCGCTTGAGGTCAATCGAATTTCGATTTCTTGCTTCCATTCGTGTTAAAACTCTTACGAGCGTCGTAGAGACGAAAGTCTCAAAGTTATTGATCCCTAAGTTCAAGTGGCAAACTTTGACCGAGCTTTATTTGTTGGTCGGAATTCCATGTGTCCCTAATAAGTTATGTGAATCAACTGATAATCGGGTGGAATTAATCTCGTTTTAAACGAACTGCAATGGAAAAGAATAGGATTACTAAATATTTAAATTCTGGCCCAGAACTGCCCATTCCCATGACATGTAGCTAACTCCAATTGGAATTCCAAGCCACCAATGCCTATTCGTTCTCACTCCCACGCTTTTCTTGCGTTCAACGAAACCCTAGCTCCCCCCCCCCCCATACCTCGCTCATCATCAATTTTGGACCGCCATAAATTCCTCGCCGCAAACCATTGACGCAACAGAAAGGACAGGAAAGCTCCCTCGAGCAGGCAGACCTTTCGAGCCGAAAATAAATAGCCCTTGGAGGTCCACCCTTGCGCTTTGTGTATACTATTAACGTACACCCTTCTTCGTTTTGGTCTTTCAATCTCTTTAAGATTCCATCAATGACCCTCACCCCTTTTCCCTCTCCTCCCATTTTCCCTTTGTTTTCCGCCTTCCTCTTCCCATCCACCGTTTTTAACCCTCCGTCCCCGCCGATCTCTTTCTCGCCATCATCAAACGGACGAACAGTGGGAAAATATTCGGTTTTAAATGGCAAAGTAGGTTCATCTCAAACTCAGCCAAAAATAAAAAAAGAATAAGGATTCAGTCTATGGCTCTATCGTAGTTTTATTTACAAATTATTCCCGCTTTTTTTTGGATTCATTCCCGCAAAATTTTGGATTTCACCCCAGAAGATTTTGTTGTTGAATTGAAAATCAAATACCAAGCAAATGCGATGGGTTCGTTGTAAATTTTATGAGCGAATATAAAGTTTCTCATGGTAGTTGGAAAACCCAGTATGGGAGCTACGCAATAAAGGAGTTTACGATAACCCAATTAGAATAGTGCACACCTAAGAAGTTAAATGGTGATCGCAAGAGATTAATGCTAGTCCCATTACATTGATAGAAAGAGGAACGAGAAAAAAAATCCTCAACAGACCGATGTGAGGATCCTTGGCTACGGACGAACGCAAGAGTAGAAGACAATCGACGGAGATATTCTGATAAAAGTTCACCGAACTGTAATAGTTTACATTCTTGGTTGAATTATGATAATGCCTCCTATTTCCCATCTATGACTTTAACTTAGAAACATCATTTCGGTGCACTACCATGGCAACTGAGGGGGAAATATCTAAATGCAGATGGTGCGATCGCCCTAAACATCAGGAAAAACAGCATGGCATTGCAGGAAGAGAATGGTCTCACTATGTCCCTCTTGTGTCATTCGCGTGCCACGTCCGTTTTTCCACTCTCTGTTTTCCTACCCGCCGACTCATTTCTTCCCTCCCAATTCATTTTTTTCTCCGATTTTTCGCACCTCACGTTGAAGTGCGCCGCTGAGCAAAACGGTGGGAACAGTGCGACGGCGGGGAGGTGAGAGGAAAAAAAGAGATCGCGAGGCCTCAGGGAGATTTTTTTCCTCCGGACTACCGTCCTCCGATGTTTTAATTCATAATGACGAAATAATGCCTCCGTAATTCATTCCTCACCCCTCCCCATCACACGCCCTTCCTCCACCTCTCCGCCGTTGTTGTAAGCAGCGGAGAGGGCGAGGGTTTAGGGTATGGGAGTCGGAGAAAAAATATATGAGCAAGAAAGAACACGAGGTTGAATTTTATAAATGGTCGAGAGGGTTTGAATTTAATAAATGGTCGGGAGAATTCCGGGTACCTTAATTTCGCGGTGTTAATAGAAAATTAATGTTTGTGGAAATTAGGTCCTTCCGAGTAATGGTGCGAGTTTCCGCGGTGGAGAGAGATCATTTGTTTCTGCGCAGACGTGGCTACTGGGGCGGCGGATTTAAAATAACAATGAATCAACGGCCGCGAACGAATTCCAACTTCCCCTTGGAAGGCTCCTAATCGCTTCCTCTAACCCCGGCCCTTCCCCACTCGTGTCAGGTGTGCCATTATGAGACACCTATTAGGTCCGGCGCACGAGCTCATCATCCTTCACCATTGATTGGCGGTACCGTTTGTTGATTTGAAATGCCGTCATATTTTAAGTAGCTGTGAACTTGTGAGCACGAGTGTGGCGTTGTCGCGTGGCGTGTTTTTGCAATGATCACTGCTACTTCATAAAAAGGAAAATTGACACATTTTAGGTACTTACCTATAGCGGAGGAATCTCCGCTACTTACAATCTGCTCTATATCTATAAGAGAAATGTATTTACAAATAAGCTGAAAAATTCTTTAACGTTGAACAGTTTTATTGACAGAATGGTGAAAGTCTGTTGACAAGCCAAGTGGTGAAATGAAGCCCTTTTGAATTCTGTGATATTCCTATGTTTGGGACTAAGATCGGCTAGATTTGCCTCTACATCATAGTACGGGAGAGTGCAGTTGTTAGAGCAAACTCACTTCCTACCCTGAGGACCAAAGTTCGCAGTACCGCAGCCTGAACTTTCAGGTTAAGAATTAACCAAAACCTACTTTTAACAAAACATATTAACCTTAAATTCCTACATTGACTTAAAAGTCTACTTCCCATTGTGCGCTGGGTTTCTCTCCCCCTTCTCTTAGAAGCTAAAGCCTAAAAGCTTAGCGTCAACCTACCCCTCAAATTGCAAATTGTCTCATCTCTCGGTCGCCTTCTACAAACAGTAAATACTTATTATTAGTTTATTTATTATTCGTCAATTGGAGTCATATGCTGTATTTCATTATGAAAACCCCTCTCATAAACATTACTTCTAAAATATGAATCCAGTTTTAATCCTTTGTATCGTATAACCGATTGGTTTGTTAAGAGTTTTTGGATTTCTTCTGCGTAAAGCTCAAGTTCTCTTGATCGGACGGCCATTTTCCTCCCAAAGTAACATTTTTTTCAAATCAAGCTACTATTTGATTACCGTGGATTTACTGATAATATTTCATAAACGTATTCAACATATGCATTATGCCTGATTGATTGAATTATAACCAAGTCAGATTTCAGAAAAAGGGAGAATCTCTTTCCCTCAGGAGTTAAATGGTACGTTGTTTAGCTTTCGTTCTCGAGCCAGTTTAGCTAATTCTCTTCGTGAATGCGGAGTTAATGGGGCTTGAAGGGGAATATGGGGAAGAAGAAAGCGAGAAGACGACCGAAGGCCGCTCTAATCTCATCCAAAATGCCGAGGTCTCTTCTTACAATGATGGCTCGGAAAGGTCACGTGACCAAACCGAAATTTATGAGTGGAATTTCTCCGTGAAATCCAGGTGAGTTTGCATTTCAGCCGTATTTAATGAAAAGTTCAGATCATTTGGACAATTGTGCCGTTTCGTTGAAATTATTTACGCAATAAATATTTCACAGTGAGAAGGCGTTAAAAAATGGTAATGGACGCGAGTGCTGCGGTAACTCCGCACCACTAGCACACCATAGAAAAAGTCGTCGACAAAGGAGCTAATGCCCCGAGTGGTGTTTACAGCTGTCATCTATTGAATAGCAGGGAGGTTCTTTGCAGAGGCTAACAAGCAAATTGTTGCAGAAAAAACAATCTTTCTAAATGAACATCATTATCTGCATTCCGTGTGCAGTTTTAGTGATACTAATAAGGGTCACTTCTGTTAGGCTATGCTAAAACCAATTTCCATTGAGCGAGTGAGAGATTGACAAATAAGTTTAAAATCTTTAAGATAGGTACCGGACACGCCTGTTTACGTTTTAGGACCTGTTTAAGAACCTGATAGATTAAAATATTTATTCCCGGCGAAAGTAGTGGTCTTAAGAGAACAGAGGTGAAAACTAGTAAGCGTTATTGGCCACAATTCCGAGATACGATACATTAGGTATCGCTTTTGTTTGCTCTGTACATTCAGAGGGACTTCACCAAAATTTGGTCCTATGTTATAACCACACTGAGTATGAATCGCTGGTATAAACCAGCTTTTGTTGTCTCAGAGGGCATGATGTAGATAGGCGTCCACGTTAACCCGCGATATATGCAATATTAGTCTACTTCTTATTCATACCTCTTCTTTACAATGAAAAGTAGACTGCGTTTAAGAAGTATATTATAAGTATAACAAATATAAAATGCGAGAGGCAGGTGTGAGCAGAACAATTACAAAAGGCTTGCATACAGCTACGGTCGACTCCCATAGAAATTCAATTCCCAAATCGAAGAAGATGCTCGAAAGTAACCGTGCTTCATAAACGGCTAGCCCGTTTCGAAAGCCGTCTTTGAAACTCTTCGAAAAAACAATATTTTTTCGTGAGGACGTATCTACTCACGCAATCGGCCGTGGTAATGGATCGTAAGAGCCTGAAAATTTGTTTTCCTGTGGGAGGGTGGACGAAAAGTTCGTGTGAAAGGAGGCGGGGGAATAGGAGGTGGGACTCTAAAGGGGGAGGAGAGAGGGCGGGTGGAGTGGAATGTGATGAGGAGACTTGAAGGAAGAGGTGTCGCCTTCTGGTGTGAGAAAAGGCGCCCGAATATGCCGGTCACGGAGTGCTGTACCGCTACGCCGAGGAGCGCGAGAAAATATGACGTGGGGAGGAAGAGGGGGGCGGCTAAGGGCTTAAGGAAACTGTGGAGGAGATGGGAGGTGTTGAAAGAGGGTGCTTTGCTGTAAGGAAGTTAAGTACGCGATTTCAACGCGAGAATTCATAGGAGCGCACGGGCCTTCGCTACGTAAAATCCTCAATCACAACTTCAGGGACCATTGGGCATTTTCAACATTTCCCGAAGAAAGTTGATAATTTGTTCCGAAGAACTAGCAGAGAAAATGTCAGTGGAACCGAGCATTGGTCGCTGGACCATTCAAATTTAAGTATGATAGCTAACCTTTGAATTATGACGAGATATACATATACAGGTATACACAGATATACATATACCTGTATTCTGTTTCTATTCTTGCGGGGATTTGATCGAACAAGTTTACTATCGTATTTTACGTCAGTCCATTCAATCCAAGGCGCTTCTTTGTACCGCGAAGTAGTCATCCCCTCTTAGTTATATCCCCATATGGTCAGCTACTTTGGAGGTGAATGGACAAGTTCAGCAAAAATATCCCCATTGCAGATTTTGTGAGGTAAGAGGACCTAAGTTCTTAATAATCACCTTGATAGCAGAAGGTTAGTGTAGTAGCCGACGAAATTACGACACCGATTGAGATCGGTAAAATATTCATTTGCCGAAAGAAATTTTCTACAGGCCAGTGAAACAGCGACAACGTCTGGAAAAGGAGAATAAAACTGGTTAAGGTTCCTAGCCACTTCCAGGTTACTGAATATTTGGCTCAAATTAAGTAATCGATGGTTCACACGTTCTTATCGCGATCCCCATGGGCTCCGCTGAATAAACTCTTCGATGGTATGTATTTCAAAAACAGTCTCGCCAGCCATATCGAATCGTGACTGAAATCTCGATCATAATTCCTCCTTTCATATGGTAACTATAAAAATAAAATCCTGATTAAATTGTTTTATTATGAATTTCCAATAGCCCTGTAATTTGCATGCTTTAATGTTGTTTCGTCATAATGAGTTTCTCTTAGCTTGAGTGTTTCTGTATTAAGCCTTCTGAATAAAAAATGCATTATTTTTTTATTTCAATTGCTTCGATGAA
>NW_027286070.1:39684236-39876426 GCF_022747635.1 Hetaerina americana
GCCTTGTGTGGAGGAGTACAAAATTGCTATATTTCAGTGGAAGCATACTAAATAGTGCAAATTATTAACATAAGACACCCGGTAATATTTAGAATACGTGCACGCTGCTTAGACTGCAATGGAAATTTTAAAAAAAGACAAATCAGACACGGGTACAGGTATTACTCCAGCTTCATAGTGAAATTAATTAATTGCATATGTCAAATAAAAAACACTCCACTGCATGCAGTAAATTTGGTACCTCCACTACATGCGTTACCTCCAAAGTAATTACCGCTTGGCAACTATTAGGGATTGACCTAGGTTTTAAACTCACAAAATATCCGCTGAACGAAAGTAGGGCACAAAAACAACGATTTATTTTTTCTAGAAAATTAATACTGCCGCTGCAGTCGCACTTTTAAAGCTACGGAAGAATAATTCACTCACAAATATGACTTGGGATTCTTTTATGACTATCAAATAATCCTCCTAAACACATTTTGGACCATGAAAAAAATGTAACCCTTAAGTATATTATTACCAAACTCTTAGAAGCAACTCACTATGCATCCAACCGACGTTTTCGAGGAAACATTTAATATCCATGACATTCCAGCCTTGCACCAGTGTCTTCTCATGAGTGAAGAGCTAAGAATGAATCAATGAACCGTGGCCTATCTTGAACCTTGCGACTACAACTTCCTCTAGTCGGCTAAGCCCGATCGAGTGCATTGCACTGTCACATTTTAAGGACCGAATTTTATTACGGAAGAATCCCAGGTTATTAGGAGTATTTACAGCTACAAATCCGAGATAACGTGGGAAAATTATTTGAAGGGCCATCTCGCCCATCCTAAGGGCCCATTTTGCAGAAGCATCTGCCGCTTCGTTCCCGGGAACACCAACCTGGAAAGAAACCTATAGAAATCTTATTTCAACGCCTTTTCTTTTGAGGTTGATGGGTGGATATGGATGATTGTATTTCTCGGCCAAATGGCTGTCGGAAAGTAGCTGGGAGTCAAGGAGAGAAAAACGATTAAACTTTTCATCACAATATTTACGGTAGCAAGGAGAAACGACTTAAGATGCCACTGTCTTTGTCACCTCCGAGCGAACGAACAGTTCCTTTTTAATAGAGCTTTCCTCCAATGGGTGGTGACATGAGGATAAGTTTTCTTGGTCTCCCAACTACGCATGAAAGTGCCAGTCAGTATTTATGAACTGCCTATCTTTCGGCGTGGGTACTTCCAACACAAGGGGAGGAAAGAGGTTTAGTTGAGCTCCTGCATGATGAGAGACGGCAAAGGCAACGGCAACAGGATGGGTCATCGCTGGCCGAAATTGGGTTTAGAGTTCCCGCTCAATTATGGCTTTTTTTAATTACGGTTACATTAATTTTTTTTTTAACTTTTTTGATCAGAAACGGACATCACGACACACGTCGTCCATATATTTATAAAAATGTCACAAAGTCATAGTTGCTTGAAGTAGTTCAGATTAGCATTTACGCCAGTTTCTTCCGATAGTTTTACGTCAGGCTTTCGAAACGATCAGTTGAAAAAATGGATACCATAAGCTTTCGGCATTGTTGAGAGAAATTCGAAGAAGGAGGGAGAATGCTGGGTAAAGGAGGTAGAGGTAAGAAAAGAATATGCGTAATGGACTAAATTGAGACATGAAGTATGTTGAGATGAAGAATGGCTGAAATGTAAGGAATGGTATGTAATTCAGGTCTTTTAAGTATTTATTTAATGCCATGTCAGATTGGGATTAAATGGAGATCACCACCAGCCGCTACTACGTATCGTGCCAACCAATTAATTAACTAATCACAAATCGATTAGTGATAGCTCTAGTTAGCATACTGGGTAATTTTGAAAAATTCTAGCACACTAAAAGGTACGTTAAAAAGGTAATATTTAATCTGAGATTTCTATACTTTTCTTATTCGCCTATTCTTTTCCTACCCCTGCCTCGTTTACCCTACATACTACCCACCATCACAGTCTTTGACAATCTATTCTCACTCTGTATGCCATGAATCCACTTTTCCTGACCTCTCTGAATTTTTCCCGACAATGTCAAAATCCTACGTTACCTTTCACTTAACCTTTGAACAATTTTGTAGGTTAAAATGATTAAAACAACCCAACCAAAAGTTGGTCACTAAGAAAATGGCGTGTGCATGAGAAATCCAATGACCAATAGGTTTTCAATGTTCATAAAATGCACACATATATTTGCCTGCATTTATTTTTACCACAACGGCATTATTAGATCGAATACACTACATAAGCTGAATATGAAATTTTATAAATATAAATTATATCAGTACACGCAACTTTAAATATATCCATTGCTCTTATCGAATGTCGACTATAAAATAACCTTTATCAAATAGCCTTCAGGAATAACTCTAAAAATATATCATTTTGTGACTTTGGAAAAATATCATTATGCCTTTATTATCTATTTTATCACTTTTAGTGCCCCAATGGTAAAGTATAATCCGCTTTTAAGTTCTTGTGACATCTAAGAGCCCTGAATACACTAGTAATTATTCTTTTATTGCCCCAACTACTTATTGAGGGTGGTCTATGGCAATGATTTACCTCCGATGTCGACACACTTGGAAACAAGAACTTACAACGTAAAAACGTGATTATTTCAAGGCTAATTACGTATTTTTGTTTGAGAATACGTGCGCTGCGACGAAATTGACCTAGATTGTGATAGTGTACATGCCCATAATTAGTTTTCTTTCCTGAGGTTTTCATATAGAAACAAGAATATTTTCCGTTCCTCTTTTCTGTCACTTCAGTTACAGGTCATCTTATAGAGTTTTTTGCTTGCTATTTCTGCCTCACTAGAAAAGTTAATGTAAGAAATTCAAAATGTAATTATTTTTTTTCGTCTGCTAAATATTATATTTTAATGAATAATTCCAGAATGGCTCCGTGGGAATGAACAACAATAAATTCAAACATCGAAAAAATCTGTATTTTAATCCATTCAGTATCCAATTCCTGCGACAGAAAGGGCCCGAAACAAAACTATCACAGTGTGAAGGTATAAGCGCAGTAGAATGTTCAAATTTTGTTTGCAATTAAGATTTCATTTTAATATTTTATCATTTAAAGTACATAGATCGCAGTTCTTAAAGGATTGCAAATTTTAGCTCCTGTAGACATTTCGCGAAACAGCAATTAAGTAGCATAAGCTTCAATCGATGAGTTACAAATTAATGAAAATACTCTTGATCTTACTTTAAATTAATTAGGTTCTCTACTAACGGCATGTAAAATTTACTTTTGCTCTTGTTAGACAGAGGAGAAATTAGACTATGATTAAAAAATTAATCAATCATTTAAAATAGAATTTTAAAAATTTGCAGAAGTGCGATGATTCTGACCTAATGGTAAAATTATTCTTATATAATAGACATAGAAATGCAACTTGTATCACAAGAATTGGTATGCAGCCCCAAGTGTAGGGCGTTTGGCTATTGATCTTAGGATTCAAGGTGATGCTTTTGAGAAATCATCTAAAATCCTGGGCCGGGATTTTTCGTCTAAATGAACATTGTATAAAAACAAATGTGGGGGCACAGAGAAAGGTACTGTGGACCCCTCACCGCTGAAAGTGAGAACTTCACACGCCTTAAAGTTAAGTCCGGAGTGAGCTCTGCTCTCACTCATCTAAATTGACCTTCCGGCTGATACGAGACGATGGTGAGAGTGACTTTGTAAGTACTTTAAAACTTTGAATTAATTTCATATCCTCGTGCTACAGACAGTTTCAAGTACGTTGCTCCGATAAGTTATCATTATCAGTAAAAATTGAAACGATTTAATCAGCATGTTTCACTCGAGATTCCTTAAAAACATAATACCAAGGCATGATTTATTCTTCCGCGTGACATCACTAAAAGAACGTTTATTAACTTTTTAATACGTTGATTGATCAACTGCCACCTATTCGGATTGCACAAAGAGAAATATTTTGGAAATTTTACCACTTTTAAATGGCTTGGGAAATAGAAGAACAGTATGAAAAACATGAAAGTATTAACGATACCAGTAAACGAAATGGAATATTAAGAATTTATCCAATCAAGGCTATTAATTAAAATACAAAAGGATTAATAACAAATTCACAGCTTCAGCACTAATACCTCGACGTCATATCCCTTCGAATCTAATAAATCCTTTAGGACACCTTTCCATTTCGGAAAACATTCCCGCCAGTTTTAACATGAGAAAGTTCCATGCTTCTTTCATCTTGATGGGGTCACAACCATCTGACCCACACTTTTTTAACTTCACCATGATTCTGGGGATAAGCAGAGAGTCAAAGGGGAGTAGAGTATCGCGAATAGGGAAATGAGGTGCCACGGGAAGCTTTTTCAAGGATGTTATTAGCATAAGCTTTGTCAATCTGACCCTTTGGAAGAACTGCAGCCGCTTTCCAACATTTGCCCAGAAAAAGGTCAATGGAAGAACTCTGTCTCTGTCCGTTACAAAAAGCTTAAGAAATAACGAAGAAGTAAATATTCTTTTGGGGCACAATGGGGCGAAGAAGTGGCATTTTCTGACAAAATTTACATTTAAAAGGAGGACATGTTAGCCTAAATATTCACTCGCCGAGCATTCTTCTTCTGAAAATGCTTCCTTGGCAAGCGAAACACCTGGTCTGGTCTAAGATTTTAAACACCAATTTCCTTCCTATTTGGCTTGTGCGTGATTGAAAGTATACCTAGACTGTGAGTGCGAGCGACCTAAAGGGGGCACACACTGTGTCATAGTCCGAGCGAGTGCCTTCAGTCTTCAGGTAGGTTTTTCCTCCTACTTATTTTTATATTTGAGTGCGAGTGACCAGTTCCTGCCACGGAAGTATGACCCTGAAAACCGCGTGTGCCTGAAAACCCTGACTGTCTGTGTCTGCGTTTGAATCATAAGGGTCACTAAATATCAAAAATCCGATTGGAGAGATTAAGTTAATATTTCCCATAGTTTACTGAAGGAATAAATGTTGTTTGATTCCACTTCATTCAACGCTTTGTGCCTCCTGAGGGTGCGAAATCGGGGTTATTTCTATGGCTTGATTATCATATTATTTCACTGAAAAAATGTTGGATCCCTGGTAAAAATTTGACAGTTACTAATTAACAATGAACGAAACTCCAAATCCTATGCCTAAACACCTTCTTATTTTTTTTTTGAGAAAGAAACCAATTTCCTAATATTTTTATCAAACCTTACGAAGAATTAATTTCACCTGTCAACAATTACATCGACTACGAAACACAATATTTTTAAAAACTAAGCTTAATACTTAGGCAAAGGAGCATCATCAGTAAATGCAAATGTACGAGAAAGCACCATCGTTTTAATTATGTTTACGAAGGAGGTTTACGAAACCCAAGGTGGGTCATTCACTATCTTCCCATAAATTCCCTCCTCCTATCCATAAATATGTCATCGAACCTATTCAAGAATGGAAATTGAGGCGGGAAGGTTAATTTAAACAATAGAGATTCAGCAGAGAAATTAGAGCAGGCGGTATAGAACACCTATTGAAGAGATGCTGTAGTCTGAGACGACGTAAGCAGTAAGGGCATTAAAAGAGGAAATTTGTCAGGTAAAGAAGCTTAAACAATACGGAGGGAGTTGATGAATGAGACCTCAAACTAAGGATGTAAAGAAAAACTTTAATACGGAGAGTAGTATTCCACTGCTCGGAAAATTATTCATTGATGCAGGACAATAAGTATAGACTGGAAGCTTAGGAGACGAAAAAGTGAAGAATTATAGTAAAAGAGATTAAGGCGGAAAGAAAAACAAATGATGAAGTGGCTGGAACAGTGGGGGAAGAGAGACATATCGACGATGGCAACATATTGACGATGGCAACAAAATGGGATAGATGGGAGAAGGTTAGGTAAGCGAGGGAGGAGGAGGTGAAGGAAAAATGCGTTCATCAGATAACTAGCTTAACCCTTTAGAATACTGTTTATTACTTAAGTGTACATAATGAGATTCTGATATTAACAAAAATAAGACCCCTTTTACTAATGGATCGCGGTACTAACGGGACATGAAACAACTTATTCATGGCATTTACTACACCAAATAACATTAAAACAAACAATAAGATAACTGGCTGTGTTGAAGAGAAAACGTCCTTTCAACTTTTTAACAATCATATTCCATGATAGTCAATATTACTTTGACAGGTGAGGTTAGAAACCACCGAAGCCCTAATACTAAGCCCAACAGCCACAAACAGCAGGAAAGGGGGCCGGTTTCTTTCCCTGTGCCGCCTATGGTTTCCCAAGAAGATCTAGTACCCAACAAATCACACAGCTTGGGTGAACCTGAGGGTGCCCAGATGTGTCACCTGTAATCGAACCCCGGTCCTCCAGTCAGTGGTTCAACGCTCTATCCACTGGACTATCACGCCCCTCTTGTATAAGTATCACTTCATTTAAAAATTCAATATGTAATTTGACAATCAATGAAAAATAATTAGAAAATAGCGAGTCACATGCCTACATTTTACTGGAGTGACACCTACAGACGTCACCGTTACGCCACTTCCTTTTCTCTCGAGTCACCGAGGCACGCGATATCTATTTTTCGGAGTCGTAACTTCGCGGCCATTCACACCTGGTACGCACCCGAGTGAGGATACCAGAGAGACAGCTGATGCGCTGGGCAACCTTCAATGGGCGGGGGCGGAGAAGCGTGATCGAAATTCCCGCCAACCAATTAAAGGAAGGTAGCGGATTCGGCCCACAACCATCATCGGAATCGGCTCACGCGCCCGCGCAAAAGCTACTGAAGGTCAAGGGGGGAAACAATGCTTGGGGTCGAGAGCGGGAGGGCGACGTATTCTTAGCACGCGACCGTGATTCGTCGATGGGAAGAAAGCATCGACCCAGCGAGCGCCCGCGAGGGAGGCAGGCAAGAAGGCTCCCGTCTCTCGAGAGGACAAAGGACGATCACCGACCCGGCGGAAGATTTGGAGAGACGGGGGAATCGCCCTTGCAACCTCACCACTATTATCCTGGAGCGGGAGTACAGTATCGACCGAGGGATGAGTCGATTACACACCGATCCAAAACACCACAAGTGATCTGATGCGTGACGGTTTCCTTCAAAGAGCATCCAGAACACATCATCGTACCCCTAAAGCATGAGGATATCAACGAGTAGCCCTGAGGATGTGATGGGGTTCCCCGGCAATCTCAGTGGCCTCGCACGCAGAAATTAGCCTTATTCGCGGAGTTGGATTCCCTCAGATTTAACATCCATTCCCTACGTGCACATACAACCCTTAATTGAATTTTCCCCTTAGCCAATGAATGAGAAGAAATTAATAGGGACAATAGGACCCAAAATTTTTATTGCAATCCACTTCCAAGTGCCGTCAAAAAAAGTTATCTTCCTGAATTAACTCGGCGATTTCTTACTAGACATGCTGAAAGTTGAAAGGCGTTTTATCCAAAAGTCGACAAAAAGATTTAAAATCTTTACATTTAGCATCTACCTGCTAGCTTTTGGGGAAAGCACGGACTTACGATTTCCAGTCAATAAACTTGATTCATCGCTTCACACTGCGAGGTATGCAGACTACAACAACATCTTTTCAAGCCCCACGGAGTACAACAGTTCCTACAGAAAGGTAACTCAATGATAGTGACAGTGGGCCTATGAAAATGGGTGGTTGAGATCTTAGTTTATTCGAACGCATCGTAGTCATTAAATTGTTCTGAGGACAGTATTAAGATTTTTTAAGAATTGATTTAAAAAGACGGAAGAAATTCGGCCGCAAAATAATACTTTCCTGTTTGTTGCTTGGGAAGCAATCCTCGTGTTGTTTTTACTGTGTATCAAATCGCTTATTTACTTGGAACTGATGTGTACCAACCCGAATAAAAAAAACTTTCAAATCCATTTCTGAGTTCCGATGAGAATGTCCCGATAAGATAAATCCCCACTAAATATACTGCTACTAACTATCTTCGAATTCTGCTTCTAGCTGTTGTGTTCATGAAATGAGGTTCATATCCCGGAATGTACTGTAAATCACAAAGTTTCCACGGGCCACCGAGTATTTAAGACTCTACACTACGAGGTATGACGTACCCGTATGAGGTCGGATTAGTGCAACAGAAATGCACTGGCTTCCACAGACAGTCGGTAAGTTCAAACAGTATCATCACCTAGCATTATTGCCAACTCATTTGAACATTCAAACTCCTTCATCGTGGTAATAAATATAAACAGGTCTCCCAAAAGTACTTTTAAGTTCTATGATAATTCAAAGGTTTCAATATTTGTACGATGGTCTTTTGAGAAAGAACAATGCAAGCACATTTTTACTGGCATACATTCAGCATGAAAATATCCTAGGTAGTTTAAGACATTTAAAGAGTAATCTGGAAGAGCCGTACTGATCTATTATCGCAATATTGTTGGCAAGCACGCTAAAATCAACGCGTGAAGCAGGGACAAGATAATTCACTTAACATCTGACATCATGCCGCTCCTTTTTACCATTTTCTGCTAAGTTAGAAGGCTACCAAAAAGTCTTCATAAGCCGTAGGAAATGTATCCATGAGAATGTATTTGGCACAAAATAATGAATATTGCCATAGGGAATTTTATTTTATTATTAAAATGCATCTTAATTAAATAGCTGTTTCATTTTCTAAACATCCAAACCTAAGTTCACATTGATCACATCTGAAAAATTCTTTTATCGTTTGTCCATTTAAGTTTCTTCACGCGAAGCAACATATTTTCATGCTTGGTAATTTTTTCCACAAAATTTGGATCATTTTTCTCTAGTACGCACCTGAAAGTCTTCATTCGCCGTAGAAAATTATTCCTGGGAATGTATTTCGTACAAAATAATGAATATTACCAAAGGGAATCACAATTTATCATTAAAATGCTTAACAGTAGGTTAATTTGAAAAGTCATTCTTGAAATAAACTGCGAAAACTAAGGAATATGCTTCTTCATTGTAGTTTCTTACAAAGTAAAGTCTCAAGTCTTCAATCATCAGTCTTGGAGTCTGATTACTTCAATATACCACTTGTTAAGTACTCAAGCCTTCTCGGAGATTGTTTTCTCTAAGCCAGGAAGAAACTGAACAGCAACGGCTAGGAACCCCAGAAGTAATCGAATTTTGTGTAATAATAACTCAAGATTTTCTTAGGGGCCTCCGATGACTAATTGAGGAAACAAAGACATAGTTAATCAATTTAGGAGGCAATGCCAACGAGAACACTGATCACCCAAAAGGCGCACCTCGGATTTTTAGAAACCACCCTCCAAAATATTTTAGCAACTCACTCAAGTTAAGGGGCCCGAGCCACCTAACAGTTTTAATTAGGATACGCTTCGTCTCTGTTCGATAACGTACGTCAACCCGCAGTTTTATAGAACGAGAAAAGGCTCGCACTTAAAATTTTAAGATAATGATACTAATAAAACTCAGTACATCCAAGTGAATGGTGGTATAAAGCACACACTCTCTGATATCCTTCTCTAATAGATATCATTTTAATATGATTCATGCAATGTGTAAAAGCAAAGTAATAAACTCCACTTTCTCCCCATTTTCCAAGCCAATAATTACACTTAACCTCCAGGGGTCCGTTTTTCAAAGCTGGTAAGTTCGTTTACAAGTCCTTATAATTTGCACACACGGAGTCCACGAATGGCAATAAAATGTCCGGGGACTGTAACACACCCAACTTAAATACTATTCGAATTTGAAAAATTCATATCGCATTTAAAACTGTTTTCATACAACCTGTAAATCGACTCTAACTCTGAACATTTAGCTTTGAAAAACGGACCTCATCTCAGGTGTCAATCTGAGAGGAATTTACTGGAAATGAACCAATAACTTTAATTGAAAATTGATACAACACAAACTTAACAGAGACAGGTGTAGACTAGCAGGAATACTTTATATCCATTTTGTAAACGAACTTAATAGTTCTACACAGCGCACATGAATTCGCAAATGAATATGCTAGAGTACAGCAAAACACGTCGCACCTCTATCAAATAAACTTGCGAACTAGCTCTAAATCAGTGGATACTTTACCTAAACAGCTGGATTACCATGACAAATTGTTCGCATCCTTCCCCAAAAATAATCTAGTTGGGTTTCGCAAAGTTACTTGCCGACGCCCCTACAGGCAAAGCAAAGTCTATCTGGAAGGGTCGTAGAAGGCCTGACATCTCTCCGGTTTAAAACCGGCCTTTGAATAAAGTCAGTTACGAAACGCGTACGCCATTTGTCTGAAAGACCATACTATTTTACCTGGATCCCTTGACGCGGACATCAAAGCACTCAACACAATGAAGCGAACCCAGATCTCTTATGATGCGATCAAACGTGCGAGCCGAAATGCAGCTTTAGACAGTGTATGCAAAAAAAGTTTGTTGTCATTTAGAAGAGAATTATCACAGATTATTTCATCTCTATGGTGATGCTTTAGGCAATCAAATGTGGTTTCATTAGCCTCAATAGCACAGAAAGCGACAAATTAAAAAGTCGAAAAGGTTAAAAGAGGAACGAGAAACACAGCACTTCCACTCCATCTGTTTGACCCAGAGGTCATAGGGTGACCCATAGGTCAACGGAACGAGCTCTCATAGCGTCCAGAAATAAACTCAGATGCTACTCTATTGAACTGACTTATTATAAACTCAGTTAATCAAAATTTTTAAATTAAATTTCTGAAAACACTTATCTATTCTATTAGCTCACTGTTAAAAGGTAACAGCGAAGAGCTGCAGCAGAGCCTGGACCATCACTATGTGGGCTCGTAAAAGACTGCACAGTAATTAGGGACCGGGCCGACATGACATCCTCCATGCTGAGGAACGTACATGATCAGCACGCAATTTAGTTGTAACACTATGAAAACCAATCATTTTCTGTAATCGAAGTAGAAATATTTGGAAGCTCGTCATTCTTATATCAGCAAAATACTGATCAAGCATCAACCATTGTGTCGGCACAGGTAATATTGTCCAAGTTCCTATCCCAATGATAATGAAGAGCTCATCTTAAAATAACAAGGAATTTCCTAAGACGTCGAAATGGAAAGTTTTCTGACAATCAACCAAATGTCATGGGGTCCTCCGTAGCAAATATAAAACAGTTTTACTTCATTCTACTTTTTCCCTAACACAAAGAGAGAACTGAGTGCAGGCGCTTGAGGCTGGTCGATGAGACAAGTACCTTTTGTGGCCGTAACAAATGCCATGTGTTACAGCCATGAAGATTCATCTCCCCTCACTGATTCCTCCATCTAAGATTTTCCATGACATCAATATAATGCACCGTATCCTTAGCTACCAGCGAACCGCTTGAAAAGTCCTCGTAATCGCATTGGAGAATCTCTGCCCAGCTGACGAGATGAGATGACTCTGCCCACATCTCATGACTGCCGGTGACCTTGGCCTTCCAACACATGGCTAGGGAACCCTGTTCACCCCAACACTTCGATCCCTCACCCCTATCTACCACTTCCACCCCTCTTCTCGCTTGTAAGCCGAAATTCACCTGCTCTCAGAGCGATCGATGTGGGGAACCCCCAGAAGCCGCGCACCCTCGCAGGGTGATCTCTTTTGGCCGATTCCGGAAAACCTAGGGGATTCTCAATCACGCTGAGAAGGCATCGAGGATGCTGGTCACCGACCCCGAAAGTGTAGTTAATTGATTCATTCCGTCAATATAGGTAGGTATGCATCAATACTGCTATACATGTATACCGTATCATTTTAACTATCGTAAAAGAAAACAATTTCCCGTTTTAAGATTAATTTGCTTTCTTTCGAGAATCCTTACTCTAAAACAAAAACATGCTTCCCAACTCGTCGAAATAATGTTATCGCAGAAAAGAGATACGACGAAATTGCATTCATAAGATCACGAGCAAAAAAACAACGTGCGCAGCTAAAAAGCACACCCGCCGAAGAATTTGGACGAATGGATAGCTTCGATTCCAAGGTCATTGGAATACTTTTAAGATTTTATTTTTCAAAGAACTCTGCGAGATTCTTTCTGTGCTCAGAGCGTTGCTCAATACGGGGCAGCTAACTGCAAATTTGGCAACTGGTCAAATATACATATATACACTTACAACAAAAATTAAGCGAAACTTAATTTTTGGTGTTGCATGCCTGGTGTGTAATCACTTCCTGCCACACACCATTGCGGTGGCTAGCAGGGTACCATGCAAAGTAAAACAAGTATATACAGTGAATCCGTACGAATGCAAACATCACAAAACAGTCAAATGTTTTACCCTTACAATAGTGTAACCCCATCTGAAATAATACTCACTTTAAGTACATGAATGACTTATGTGATTAGCCGATTAAACGCAAACATGTAAAAAAATTAAACTTAATGCCATCACACGTGACTTCCTGGATATTATGGATATCCACAAGTTAAAATAAGGTTGTATTTACCACACTAAATCATGACGGGGCACAACGCGTTCGGTTTAATTGCAGCATACGTATATAACGCATGGATATGCTACTCAGTACACAAACGAGTCGAGACGCTACAATAAAAATTTGAATATTATTAGTTCATATTTAATTACGCATGTAAGATTTAATATAACAATAACAGGTATTGTTATGCTCATTGTTTCTTTTTTATTTCCCAGTTAATCTAAGCTTCGTTTTTCACTATAAATGATCTTCCCATCATTTTTTTCAATAACGATACATATTTCTGCTTACGACCAAATTACTATTTTTTGAAAGAAATAGTCATATTATAAAAACTATTGATTACACCACTATCCGCATAGGGAGCGAAAACATTGAAGTAAAGTGAAGTAACCGTTTATGTGCAACACATGTACCTAGTATTCGAGTAGTAGTAGTAGTTTTGAGGGGAGGCGACCGACAGCTAAGGTCATTTGCGCCATAGGGGATGGATAGGAAAGGATGAAGGGTGGAGAGAAACCCGGCGTCGGCATTAGCCTACTCTTAACGAAAGGCGCCAAGGGGTCCGCAGTTTAACGTCCCATCCGACGGACGGCGTACTCACTCAAAGTGCCCTCCACAAAGCACCTCAAGTAGGGATCGAGATACCTCTGAAAAATATTCAACACCGCCGGGATTTGAACCCGCGCCCTCATGGTGGGAAGCCAGTACGTTAGCCCCCGCACCATCTCGATCCCCCCTAGTATTCGAGGGAACGCAAATTATGCAAGTAGTTTTTCGGGTTTCCAACTCGTATATTTCACGAAGCCATGGCGATGATGGGGCGATGGGGTAATACAGTAAGTCTCCAAGATGTAAGTTAGGTATAGTTAATGTGCGACACTTGGTGAGTATAGGACTGTGAGGTACACTAATCTGAATTTTAGAGATAACATAAACGTCACAAAGCGGTGAATGGTTACGGGAAGACTAAAAAACCGTGAATCTGCAATGTGTTCCAGAAAAAATCCGGGCATCACCAATATCGCATATTGATCATATTTCTCAACTCTGAAAACGTGTCCACCTACCAAGAGAAAAGCTGTTTAACCCCATAATGCGACGGTAATTAAATTAGGTACAAGTTGTTTTTTTAGGAAGACGGCCCATGAATGCACCCTTGAATGCTTCCTCTAACAGAGACACTGTAAACATTTGATCCAAGAAGGCAACCGATATGAATGTATAAGGATTGCCATCGCATAAAGATTCAGTGTGCGAGACTTTAATGGCGTAACCATGTATGATTGCGGAATGGACGTGGACTGCGCGTCTGGGTTTGAGCAATCGTAAGGTGTTTACCAGTACTGAACAGGAGTCGCGTTCGCTTTTAGCAGAGCAGTCGGACTGGTACTGGTTATCCTCGTAGCCGCTCACTTTCCTTGTGTTCATTGACGGAAACTTGAAGAAACTGATGCTCAAGGCGCCGAAGGGGATTTTTCGTACGTTAATCACCATTCGATATTGCTGATCTTTAAATGTAAAAACCAGCATGAATTTTAACCCTATTTCTACGGACTTATGAAAGCTTACCAATTTGGTTCACATTTATTACGTAAACGAAGTCATGTTTATCAGACCCTTCAAGTAGTAGTAGTATTTAGGGGAGGCGACCGACAGCTGAGGGCATTTGCGCCATAGGGGATGGACAGGAAAGGATGGAGAGAAACCCCGCGTCGGCATTAGCCTGCTCTTTACGAAAGGCGCCAAGGGGTCCGCAGTTTAACGTCCCATCCGACGGACGGCGTACTCACTCAAAGTGCCCTCCACAAAGCACCTCAAGTAGGGATCGAGATACCTCTGAAAAATATTCAACACCGCCGGGATTTGAACCCGCGCCCTCATGGTGGGAAGCCAGTACGTTAGCCCACGCACCACCATCAAATACGTGTGCAAAAGGCTTTCTAGCATACAATTTCTCAAGAACGAACTTACAACCCACTAAATTAAAGATGCTGAGAGCACTTTGGTCATCAATATTATGAAAACGTTTCCCGAAGTGAGGGTACCCCACGCTTAGGTCACAACACTTCTACTTGATGTGACAAAAATAATATCTAAGAAACTAGGGAGAGCACACGATCTTTCTTAAATGATAGCAGACGTTCAACGACTTTACAACTATAAGTAGGACCGAGCTGAGCTAAGTTATGTCCCAGCCTATCACACCTAACTTGTATTGACGACTGCGGTCTTCGACTAACTCGCACTGTCTTAGGACAACATTTTTCTTACGAATTAATTCACATAGTCCATCCGATTTACCAGACAAGGCATTATGCGGTTAGTGTCTTAAAATTTTATAATAAGAAACGCTTTGAGGTATAATTTTCACTTCGTGTATGATTAACATTTTTTAACTTACAGAGTGGAAACATCAGAAATGTCCGACTTACGTACAATGAATTCATACCGATCCTTAGTCCTAGCAGAACTTCCTTCAAGAAAATTAACATAAAATAATACCCGGGCGACTTAGCTGAAATATTGAGGATTCATAGTTTATTGTAGGCAATGCCTCAAAAATAAATAACATCATTTATACGTGTCCTGGGTTCGAAGGTACAATATCAAGTTTTGGCAATTTAAAGTAGCACCGAAGGGGATTTAAGAAAATTCCACAAAACAAAGAGAACGAAGAGAAAGGGTAGAAAATCTCAGGAATTGTGAATATACAAATTCTCTGTCAAGAACACGAGAACTGTCCACAAAGGAGTTCTAGGCTCGGCAAAAATATTTCCAAAATTTATTCCACCAAATTAAAATTTTAAACCATCTTCCCTCCTATATTGAACCACTTTTCTCAAAATCATTAATTATAAATAATAGATTTAGAGACTTCAAACAGGGACATTTATGTGGCTGAATATTGGAGTCCTTAATATCTCAGACATTTCCCATATATCTCTCAACACTAAATCGCAGCCCAAAAAGCTTATGTTCAAATGCAAATTTTAGGGAAACACGAAGGCAAGTAAGGTGAGTATGGACGAGAAATGAAGAAGGAAATAAAATATGATCAAAAAGAGTAATTCCACACGATACGAATTAGGTGACTAATTAATTATCCTTGCTGCTTCCGGGAATTACGGGATTAATTAGGTAAATAATAGTTTTTAGGGACCGTCTAAAAGCTAGCCTTAATAGCTGGAATACCTTAGAATGTACATATCGAGTCCGCATTGAAGAATAATTATGTCCAAACTTAAGTACATGTAATTTTAATTTTCACTTGAATCTTTAAGGTTATGGTTTTCGGTTCTGCCTAACTCGTAACATATTGTCACCGTTTTTAATTTACTCTTACTAACATTTTGCCAAGTCCTACGTCTACATCACCAAGTCCTATTGTCCGTCCACATTACTAGTTAAGAGCCAATTCGATCACTGTAACTCATATGCGACGCCTGTCATTTCACTGTCTTGATCACAATTAAATAATAACGCAAATACTCCATTAATTACAATTGTTCTCCGGCTTTCACTGGAAGGTACTTTTTAGTCTTTCGTTAGAACTTCGAAATACTATCAAGCTGTGTACTAATGAGTTTAACTTGTGTGAGCATACATATTTATCAAGTCAACCAACGCTTTCTAAACATCAACCACCTGAATTGAGAAAATTTCACTGCAGCTGGGAAATCAATTTCTACTATCGACGTTAAGAATGTTGACCTGAAATTAGCTAAGAAGTCACACTCATACGCATAAGAATTAGGCACAAAACGAACCCCAGATGGTGTCCCATGGTAACCGAATAAATTTAACGTCATCGTGTCGATATTGGATTGACATTTATTTATTTCCATACACTCGATTTACAATTAGACCAATGAAACATTCTTCTTGATCGAACAGCTAAGCAAACAATACTTCAAAAGCATACCTGCCTAGTAGTCGCATATCACAGTAAGTCTTCAGATTTACTATTCTTAAGCGCTACTCAATAACGGTTTTCATTAAAGATTAATAAAATTTCAAACTACACATTTCTTACAATCACTTTTTAAATATATACAACATTTTTCTCGCCACAAAATTATTTCGTTTCTCAATAAACTTACCTGGCATTGCCTTTTCCAATTCAACTAACGGTAAAATAGTAGAAACTTTGAAACGCTGTACTCATGTCTACATACTGTTAAAAACTTACTTTTTGATTTTTGTTCATCAGGAGGGATCCCAACTGCGATTTGAGAAGAAATAATCAAGTTGAGAGAGCAATTTTTCTAACGAGACGTGGTGGTCTAGTAAGCGCTGGGCTTCCTGACCAAAGGGTCCGAGTTCGATTCCAGGTGATGCCTATGGACACCCTCAGCTTCACACAATCAGTGCGATTTCTCGGGCACCAGACCTTCGGGTGAATATAGAAGGGGAACACAGAGTAGGGAGCTGGCGACCCCCACTACCGTAAATTAAATAAAAGTCGAGTCGCTTAGTATCGGGTGAGCTCGAACTATCCAACCACCCTCCAGGTAGATAACTGTTGTTAGGTGGTATTAAATGGGACTATGATGTTTGGAACGGACGTGGTTGTCTAAATTCCTGAAAAAAATCAACTTCCGGATAAAGGAAAGTTCCTCGGTATTCAGGTGTGTAATTAAGGAAGTGTATAAATGCTATTTAAGTTGAAAACACACCCCTTGGTGACATCCATCGAAGCAGTCTCGCTTCCACAACTCCCCCAGGCTTTTCATCAATTCGGTACATCAATCCGGTTACTTTAGTAATCTCGGTCAACTACATCACGAAGTATAAAAAAAATCAAGCAAGAGACAATTAGCTAGTATTTGTCTTTCGTCCATAACGTCCCTTTCACGAAGTCTATTACTACTGTGTTGGACAATGGAGGAGCAGAATTGGTAATAGAATTAACTTGGCTTTATGAAGAAGCTGGACGCCAGGGAGTTTCTTCAATTAAGGTGGGCCCATAATTCCATGAGCTTATTTTGTTAACATAGCTATTTAAACCTACTAAGAATGTGCGCTGGAAGAAATATACATCCCTGTCAAACTAATAGCTGGTCTCAGCAAAGATCACTATGGTATATTCATTCATCTTATGCCCACCTCTGGTACCATTCCAATAAGGGCATTTTTATTCATTGCGCCTAGGTTATACATTCCAAATTCTTATAGCACAAAGGAACGTGAGGATTAAGGGCCCCGCTACTGCATTTATACCAAAACTAACCACTGATGAAACAGCAAATAGTGAATATAGTGCCCAATGTCTTCTCTCAGTTTAAATTTACTGTGCATGAAATGATTGACTTGTGTATAACCATTCCTTTCATCGACCAATTAAGTCCAACGAGTCCTACATCAAACCAGTTTTCGTAAAGCATTAATGCAATTTCTTATTTCCTATAACCCTCAAGCAAGAATTTAGAGTTGAAGAATTTGTATTCCACGGTCTTGAGGCAGTCGTATTAAATATTTATGCTTTTGTTCTGTTAATAATTACTCAGTACTATCTTACTACTATATATGCTACAATAACTGCTTTTTGTTCAAATTCTCATGAAATTTCAGAATACTATTATTTTGAAATTAACCACGCAACATTGTATTGCTACAGGACCTCCAATCAAATTCATCACAAATTCTATTTATTTAAACGAATTCATCTGAAACACGTTTTGAGTGCGGCCAAACTAAAATGCCTTTCATTATACAGGTGATCCTGGATTCATAACCGCTCATTAAAACTATTTTGAAAACGTCAACACTGCAATCGCTTTCCTTCCTACCCTGAAGTTAATTGCTGTGGGAAGGACGGTGCTAATGAACTCAAAAAAATATCTGATCATAGCATTAGATCGCCAACCCGGCGATAATTCCAAAGAATAACGCATGAAAGTCATGATAATATCCTTACATAATTCTATAAATTGAAATGCCGCTAAGAAAGCAGTTACGTTCTCAGTAAGCGTTATTTTGTTTCAATTAGGTCTTGCACGCCGTGCAAAATATGAATCCTGTGAACAAGAATTGAGGGGAACGGCCAGCAGGCGATTAACATATCCAATCATAATTGTACGTCGCCCATAAGTTTAAATTCATAAATGCGCGATGTAGATAACTCACTATGACATTGGAATCCCGATGGGAAATTTATTTTCAAATAATTTTGGAATAAGAACGAATGAACAAAATTCTCAAGAATCCAAACACTTATTTTAGTGTTTGGATTAAAATACCTGTACAAATAAAACTAATCAACTTAATACCACTTATCTCTATGAGCAATTAATTTACACTAACACGCATTAAATAAAAAATTCAATAAAGCTATTTCGAGCCGCAAATTCTAATACCATACCCGTGCTAAATACCTATGTATGTGACAATGGTATCAACTCATAGAATCGACAAGTAAAGACGACAGGCCCGAACAATAGTGAAGCGGCGAAAAGAAAAATAACCCTACGTGCGACAGCATTAACGTAATTTACCCTTAATCCATTTGTAGAAGGAGATATGAAATATGCTGACTCAACGAACAATATTTTATAAAAAAAGTAAGCCGGCCATACCAATTCGCAATCTCAGAATCACGTATTAATGACGTCAAGTAAAAGGTGGCGTGAGACAAATTTCATTGGCCCCCAACGAAAGATCAGCATCCTCGAATCACCGGTACCATCGCATGATCGCCCTCCAGTGATTACAAATTGCTAACAAGAGATAAAATTCTTCTCTGAATGTCACATTTTCCCATTTCCACAGAGGTACTCTATACGTAATTAACCCTCAACGACAGCAAGCCTTTGCGAATTGAGGCCTAACATATTTTACAAGTTTAGGTTCGGATAAAAATCAACTCATTAAGGATCCTTCCCATTTTTATGATCACTAAAATAAACAACATAATATTGAAGACAGACAACCTTAAATATCACTCGTTACAAGCTAATTCCGGCGTAGGAGAGGTACCTGTCTTAACGTAAAAAATACCGATTCACTCTGCTCATAAAAATGAAACAAATCCATTCAATGGAATGTGTATTGCATAGATATTTGTAGGTTAATAAATATAATGGTTACATATAATTGTGTAGTCAATATTCCAATAGGAGTAGTAACAACATACACACATCCTAGTGATAGACTTCACTTAAGTCCCACGATAACTCAGTCATTCACCGAATGCTGGGGTAACATACAATATAAAAGCACAGTGTTCACCAATCACTCGTACAGAAAACATTACCATAAAGTGTCAATGCCCTGAATTGTCATTAACTATTCGAAAAATGGCGCAAGGACCGTATTTCAAAATAATCTCTTACCTTCAAACTTGAAACAAAAGAAGAATCAACGTAGTAGTTTTTAACAAATACTGAACACTGGCACAGTCAAAATGTTTACAACAATCAAGATCTTACAGTCGTGGCAGCTGGTGTCGAAAGTTTAAAATATTGTTGAGCTGTACAGTAAATGCATGCAGCCTGCGGCTACGACAGCTAGGACACTCAACAGTTGCCGAGCGGAAACCACTGATTGGTGCATACATGACCACGTGATTTCGAAGCCGCTTCCTTCTTCAAATCTCGAAGACCGCTAACGTAATTGGTTTTTTAAAGTAAATTAGATGGTTTCCTGATTTCTTGGTAAAATACGCTAATTAATTTGTATCACATATTGATATCTTGTTAAAGGCATATTTTTTTTTGTTTAAATAATTGACTCCGGTGCCCT
Organism: Hetaerina americana; assembly: GCF_022747635.1. Classification (NCBI taxonomy): domain Eukaryota; kingdom Metazoa; phylum Arthropoda; class Insecta; order Odonata; family Calopterygidae; genus Hetaerina; species Hetaerina americana. The sequence continues at coordinate 39,704,465 of NW_027286070.1, forward strand.
ATTTCAACGCAAATCTCTATGGGCCTAGAGACGTTCACATTACTTAAACTCTATTCTCTAATTTCACTAAAACCATTTCAGTCCTCTCTATAACCTTTTGAATGAATGGTCTTTCGGATGGATTAACATTTAGCATGAACATGATTAGATCCTTGATGTCCTGAAAGTAACGAAAAAAAGCAATCAACAAGCAGTAACAAAAACGCTATAAATTTCATTTTATGTGCATACACTCACCTCACTGTAAACTGAATTTTCTGGGAAGGTGACGTTTCCGCTAATCACAGCAAGTGCAACACTATCGCCTCTCTCATAAACAGCATCAAATGGGGATTTATAGAAGCACATCGCATACAGAATACAACCCAGTGACTGTAATAAGAAAATGTTATATTCAGGTTAATTATGTTTCAAACTGAATAACCCCGAACGAATCGTATATTACTCTCATTATAAAATTTGCCATTCATTTAAACTAATGTATTTAATCAATGAAATTATTTTTGAAACAGGATTGATATTAAAACTTGACCATGAGGGAGCAATAGAATAGGTTCAGTAGATGACAGGCACACATTCTTAAAGGGCTGCAAAAACTTACAGTATGGTTAGGTTAAACAGATTAGGAGTACATCTACTTCTAAAAGTACATTGACATTGTGAACAGAAGATATGGGTTGGTTAAATCTTAAAGGAAATCAGTGATAGTCTCCACTACAAAACCACTGAGGGAGCAAATTTATAAACTTACGTACCCATTTGTCAAGGAGGCATGCTTTGGCCAATCCCGTCCATACAAAATTCCTCCCTAAAAATCTCACCAAGCACCTATTTTAATTCCCTAATGCATAAAAATATCAAACACCCGCCATTCCTAGTTAATGTATACAATATTATTTGTCAATGGGTGATCTGAATGACATGATTGGCTACTCTCAACAGTCTACATACATGTGAACAGGTGGGAGACTACTAAAAGACTTTTGAGCTACATAACCTCCTCCTCACCTCAGCCCCAGATAACTGATAGAATTTTTGATGGTCAGAAGTAAACAACAAAAATGTAAATTCGGCAAATCAAATAGGCACAAAAACAAAGTTTGACAACAAATGTCTCCTATCAATTAATTGGAAGAGTAAAATGTGAATGACTTTCATTTCTGGTTTAAGATATTTTCTGCCACATTTATATCTTATGTTTTAATTTGAAATAGAGACAGCCATGTACTATGTCATACCGTTATATTTTATACACCTGCCTGTCAGAGTGAAGAAATAATAGCACTGCCAATTACAAAATACAGCAATTTAGATGATATTCTTGACCCTGATTGACTTTTAGATCTCATGGCCTATTAACCACACATACACTGTAATTAACTGCCAAAACATTTTCAAATATTGTTTATCTAAATATATTCTGATGGAATGCAGATGTAAAACTGCATACAGGAATGTAGAGGAACTCATTCCTTCCAGAACTTATTTTATCTTAGTTGAACTTTTCTTAACAATAAAGAGAAGTCAATATGTGTTTTATTTGAACATTTACAACAGTGGAGAGTAAGTTATTTTCGTTGAGGGCCAATTAAACATAGCTAAAGTCATTGTGGACAGCCATGAAATAACCTAACCTTGCTTAGAGCGCTTAATTTATCTATTTACCACCTAGCAATTTACTTGTAAATTGCAGGCATCTAACTGCTAACAAACGACACATGTAATTAAACAAAGAACAAAAATTAATAAAGAAAAATCTTTCCTTTCGGTAAAATAAACAAAAATGAGTTATTTCACACTACCTAATTTATGTATAGGCTCCTAAAATAAAGTTGCATCTGAGATTAAACAACTGTGGACACTATTTCCATTGATTAAAGTTGTTTTTCAATAGTGACTGGTCTTTAAAAAAGACTCAATCTTACACTTATTGTTAGACCAATCCTAAAAACAGCACAGCCATGTTGTTATAGCTACATTAGTTTCATTTGTTGTCTCAGGCGTAACTTTGTGGAATTTGCATAACATATTGAAATGTAATGAAATAATTGACTTTGTAATTCCACACACTTTATTTAAAAACACACGACCCAGGTTTCGACGTTGAACGTCATCATCAGGTGGTCCTCATAGAAGCACGCTGGCTATATATACCTTCTGATCATAGGAGGGGGGGGTTGGTCAGAGAGGGAGGTCGGAGGGGTAAAAAGGTTACAATGTAGCTGGGAAGAAAAGAGAATTACATTTTTGATTTAGAAGAGTGGTAGGTCTAGGAGTGGGGAGTGGGAGGGATACAAAATTTCGTTGGCAAGATCATCTTTCCAACGGACACATTTCAAAATTTCTAACTGCTCCAAAGTATCGAGCCTTTGACCTTTTTCTTCAAAATGAATAATTTTTGTCACAAAGTCACTTTTGTGATCACTTTCGATGAGGTGTTTTGCAAAGAGGGATGTTATGTTCTTATTTTTTACACATGTTTGGTGTTCTTTAATCCTTTCTTTAAATTTCCGTCCTGTTTGTCCAATATACTTTGTGCTACAATCCGAGCACTTTAACTCATACACTCCACTCCTCTCGTTTTCGGGGACCCTGTCTTTAGTGTGAGAGATCAGGTTCTTAAGGCATGAACGACTGTAAAAGGCACATTTAATTTTTTCTTTAGGTAAACCCCTAATTACTTTTTGAGAAATAGTCCCAAGATATAGTATTCTCCGCCATTTGGCAGTGGGATCTTTTACATGTTCGGGGTTGTAAATGTGGCTTAAGGCTATTTTTGTAAGTTTATTCCGGTAAAGTTTATTTATTAGATCTTCTGAATACCCATTGTTTACTGCTAACGTTTTAATTACATTAAGTTCCTTATTTACATTGAATTTTGACATAGGGATAGCGGTCAAACGGTGGATCATTGCATGAAATGCCGAAAGCTTTTGGGTGAAGCAATGCCTTGAAGAGGAATTAATTAATTGGTCTGTATACATTTCTTTCCTAAAAATGGAATACTGTAACCCATCTTTGTCTTTAGAAATGGACAGGTCGAGGAAATTCAGGGAACCTTTTTCCTCTTTTTCACACGTGAATTGTACATTAGAATTGATAGAATGAATGAGTTTTGAAAAAGTTTTGTTCTCCTCAGCCTACCCTCTCATTAATAATGTATTTTGTTGGTTAAGATATGTAGACGATGTCTTCTGTGTGTGGACAGGTTCTGATAGGCAACTAGATCAGTTTCTAGCACATCTAAATTCTATCAATTCTAATGTACAATTCACGTGTGAAAAAGAGGAAAAAGGTTCCCTGAATTTCCTCGACCTGTCCATTTCTAAAGACAAAGATGGGTTACAGTATTCCATTTTTAGGAAAGAAATGTATACAGACCAATTAATTAATTCCTCTTCAAGGCATTGCTTCACCCAAAAGCTTTCGGCATTTCATGCAATGATCCACCGTTTGACCGCTATCCCTATGTCAAAATTCAATGTAAATAAGGAACTTAATGTAATTAAAACGTTAGCAGTAAACAATGGGTATTCAGAAGATCTAATAAATAAACTTTACCGGAATAAACTTACAAAAATAGCCTTAAGCCACATTTACAACCCCGAACATGTAAAAGATCCCACTGCCAAATGGCGGAGAATACTATATCTTGGGACTATTTCTCAAAAAGTAATTAGGGGTTTACCTAAAGAAAAAATTAAATGTGCCTTTTACAGTCGTTCATGCCTTAAGAACCTGATCTCTCACACTAAAGACAGGGTCCCCGAAAACGAGAGGAGTGGAGTGTATGAGTTAAAGTGCTCGGATTGTAGCACAAAGTATATTGGACAAACAGGACGGAAATTTAAAGAAAGGATTAAAGAACACCAAACATGTGTAAAAAATAAGAACATAACATCCCTCTTTGCAAAACACCTCATCGAAAGTGATCACAAAAGTGACTTTGTGACAAAAATTATTCATTTTGAAGAAAAAGGTCAAAGGCTCGATACTTTGGAGCAGTTAGAAATTTTGAAATGTGTCCATTGGAAAGATGATCTTGCCAACGAAATTTTGTATCCCTCCCACTCCCCACTCCTAGACCTACCACTCTTCTAAATCAAAAATGTAATTCTCTTTTCTTCCCAGCTACATTGTAACCTTTTTACCCCTCCGACCTCCCTCTCTGACCAACCCCCCCCTCCTATGATCAGAAGGTATATATAGCCAGCGTGCTTCTATGAGGACCACCTGATGATGACGTTCAACGTCGAAACCTGGGTCGTGTGTTTTTAAATAAAGTGTGTGGAATTACAAAGTCAATTATTTCATTACATTTCAATACATTAGTTTCACTTTAAAATTACAACTTGACATAAATGTTTAATTTGGTAAGCAATACTCCAGAGCTCATGGAATAAAAATACTTTCTAGAAGAAATCTTTCAGAGATGATACCAAATTTAATGAAAATTACCAACATGGATAAATTACTATTTCTGCTATTCAAAAACTTTAATACGATAATTTCTTTATCAGCAACAAGCACAAGTACAAAATTATACGAAAATTCAACACAGAAATTAACCAGGAAGCCAAAAATATAGCAATTTAAAAAAGTATACGGACTTTCAAATGGCTTGAATAGAAATATTATTCTCAAATAATTTTAATTGGACATCTTTTCTCAAAAGTCACCAGACCAGAAAATATTTTTGGAGATAAAAGTTCCTGGTTAGAAAATAGTTCTTGCAAGAAAAACTTTTGCTGGTTCTTCTCCGGTTTTTAAAGTTCTCAGATTAAAACAATTTCAGATTCAATTCTGATGGTTATTTCAGTGATCCACCCAACCACCACAAATACTGAGAGAAATTGGATGAAAATTAAAATAGCATTGTGAAATACAACCATCTCCTTGCTAAATATGAAGTTGATCCTTAATCATGTGGGAAACCATTTAAAAAGGGTGGCACATCACATAAAAAATTAGTAATTATCACCAAATATACCCATTATGAAACACAAAAGTGACCTAATAAACAAAAGTGACTCATGTTATAGGCAGCCGTCACTCAATACGTTGATATTAATTGAAAGTAGGAGGTTGAATTCTTAACAGCATTTTTTTAATCTTGATCATGAGGGTTTTCATGACAAAATTATTGGCTTTGGTATACAAACACTTCTATTTCAAAGAATAATTTTCAATTACCATAAGAAAATTCACAAAATTAGATTTTTTTACACTCTATTTTACCACCACAGTTGTTCTAGGAGTGGGGGGAGAAAAGGGCTCATTTTGGAAAAAAGGTTAAGAGTTGCCATCCATATCAGTCAAAGCATTTTTGTATTATCATTTAGCGTCTAAATTCTAGAGAGGAATCAAAGATCACCACTGAAATACAATGGCGATATTACTTCTATTACTACATGGGAAAAAATTAACTAAAAAGAATTATCATTTTCAAATCCCACTCTTGTAAGTTTCTAATTCTAGTAACTGTTTTCCATCTACTGTCCATAAGCACCCATGTTTAATTCCCTTTAAGCACATAAGTTGTTAAGTGAAATTTTCCAAAATTAACATCAGCCAGTACTATCACCAGTTACTTTTGAGATAAGTTCCACATAAATTTGTAATTCAAATGCCTATTTGCTTGTAAAACAAGTATATTTCTAAGGAATTATGGTCAGTATTTTTCAACTGCTCCCTCAATTTAAAAAACCAAATATTGCCAATCTCTCCCAATAGAAGTTGGGCATTTTGGCTACCAATGAAATAAATCCAAAAGATAGGTTTGACTTATAGTGATAATTTCACTATAAAGCACCCAGCATTTGAAATTCACACATCAAAGAAGGGATGCAAATACTTATTCTTGTTCTACCTGCGGACTCCCAGGAAAGAAAACACAATTTCAGAGAGCCTGGGGTGTCCTGAGTCATTCACTAGATTTGGAATGGTGACTGCGCAATCCAATGCTAAATGTTTGATGGAACTTTGGCAAAAATATGAGTAAAATAAGAATCTAATAAATTATTTTCATCAAGATTTACTTTTCATTTCATACCAATACAAATAAATTAGAGTGTTTTAATAAGGCCTCCTTGCAGCTCATCATTTTATATTTTTTCATGGTAAAAGGCTCATGGTTTAAGAATAATAGTATTTGTAAAGACAGCTATTGACAAGACTGGTCATGTAAAATACTTTTCATTATTGTGAACTAGCCTCGTAATCCTTTAATCCCTTCAACATCTATTTGGTTATAATAATCTATAAATATGCATTAAAGATAATTCTTTTCAAAGAAAAACAAGAAAAAAAGTCCAAAATGTAACATTCATAAACCTACCCATATGTCAGTCCTTTCATCAATTGTTGAGTGGGTTTCAACTGTGAAGAGTTCTGGTGCTCGGTATGGCATGGAACACCTTTCCCCCGCAGTATCTTGAAGAGTTTGGGCTTCACCACTTCCTCCTATCTTAACTCGACCAGGTGCCATAGACCCTAGTAATTTTAATTTTGATAATTGTTCTGGCTAATGCAAGAATTTTACTTAAAATAATGGAAGTATTAACCTCCTAATGCCATTATAAGCGACAATAACTATTAAATACTAACATTATCTGATCCTTCAATAGACTAATTACATGCAAAGGAGAATATTTTTAACTTTTTCGTACTAAACAATGAACTAAACTGAACTAAACTAAACAAAGCAGAAGTCACAACAAACCTAAATCCATTATCACTGGAGTATAATCTTCCTTCAAAAGGATATTTGCTGTCTTAAGATCCCTATGAGCTAGAGGTGCTGGTGCAGCTTCATGCATTGCCTGTACTCCTTTACATATTTGGAGAAACATGGTCAGCAAGGGAACACTGTCCATTGGCTCGTTGTTTTTGCACCGCCATTCCAGTTCCTGCGACAGTGTTCCTCTCTGAAAATAAAATAATACAACAGATGACCTAAATAAAACACTATAATATAAGAGTTTGAAACAGTTAGATCTATAGTATTCCTTTTCCAAAATTCAATGCACAATATTTTCTTAATATAAAAGAACTATGTTTTAATATTCCAACACACTCATGCGTTATCAATCAATGAAGTATGTAAGATATAAGCTAACATAATCCCAATTCAAAATTTTCCTATGATACCATTCAAAACAACTGGTAAAAGTCTAGTAAAATTTCCACGGATAGGCAAATAAATGCTAGTATAACCGTTGGTTTTTACACGTCCACCAATTTTGAGCTATCCCTCTTACATACGAGGTGAACTTGATTTAATGGGCAGCCATTAATTTCAATGAAACCACTAAAATAAACATATATACAGATACTTCCCAAAATTGGGGATTTTTCAATGGACATCCTCTAAAACTCCTGGATATCCACTGAAATCGGAGGATACCTATAAGAAGAACGCACCTGATAATAAGGGAGAAGAATTAGAACTTGACTTGTAGAATCAAGGGTAGCATCCATAACTGTAGAACCAGTTAATGCAGCATCAATGCACTCCAAAATGTTTGGGTGCTGAAACCTCCTGTGGAAGTCAACCTCCTGCAAAGCAAGCCGCTGATCTTCTGGCCCATGACATATTATTCTTTTGAGGGCATAGGTACGGTGAGTATGTGCATCCTCAACAAGCTCTACCGTGCTGAATCCTCTGAAAGAGAGTTCCAATTCTGAAATAATTTCTTTGCCTATACTAAGAAGAACGGAATCTTATTTCACTAGCACTCACCCATCCCCTAGATGCCCTTTGATGTAATATTTTCTTGAGTTAATTATTACTGACTCCTTCGCGCAGAGACAACCCATTTTAAAAATCAAACTAAGGCCCAGAGTGTTCATCTTGCCCTAATTCTACAACTCCATGACGAAATTTTAAATAATTGTCAATTATACTTAACTCAGTCCATAGCCGTCCAATGTCAGTTTTAACAAATAAGGAAATAAATTAAGATAGAGTGGGTCGGCATTATGAGAGCTATTTATGTCACATATGTATTCACTTCATTAATGCTACAACGTCCCACACATTTCAATAATCTTCTGTATAACATAAAAACAGCCTTCACCGCCGTCACGGAAGCTTAACGATAGGTCGATCACGCCCCATGTTGACGAACCAAAAAGTTTAATTAAAAACTTGATCCTTTGACTAAATTCATTTCAAGAGACTACAATTTAACTTATATGTAAATAGTACGTGTCGTGAATATTGCAATCTTTGATTAATGCATTCTCCTTCGAACCTGATTTTTTCCATGATACTCTCTATGAAGTTCAAATGTTGGCCAAGCTTTAACGTTCAAAGGTGCGGTGACTTCAAATGGTAAATGACATTTTGAGTTAAACGTACCATTGAAATCCATTGATAAAGTGCGAAACCTAACTGCTGCAAAAACTTCGATATATTTGTCAAAATACACTACCATACGCAAATTTTGCAAGAGTATCTATTATTTAAATGAAGGGAGATCATATCAAAAACATTAGATTAATGAAGTGCTTGCATTCGATAATTACGGTGGATTGACCATTTGAAGAATTTTCCCATTTTTATTTGAAAAATACCCGAAGTAAACTTTTGGCATATGACTTAACATTGAGTGTTTATGGAGGTTGTAATTTATTTTTTTAACATTTATAACATTTTATAATTTCTACGAAATTTTACTCATGCAGTCTAAACTAAATAAACATATTGCCCGCTGTTTAATTAAATTCGCAATATGCTTCGATCAATTTGTTGGATTGTCAAGTCTATTATCAGAAACCATCATTGATCTCAACTGGTTTTATAAGTTTTATATCAAGAGAAAAGTAATTCGTAGTCCTAAGGAATAGTTGGTTGTGATTAATTCTGAAAGCCTCTTCTAGTTGTTGATCTTTTTGAATAGATATACATGGAATCAAAGCTCATTTTTACAGGATTACTTTTGAGCCCTTGGTGATGCCCTTCCCAATTTGAAATCTTTCATGGCTTAAAGGATACCCTGTCAACATTCATCAAATTTATTCAACTGTCATTGGAACTCCTAATTGTCATAGTGCTTTAGCCGTCATGAATCCTCAGGAGATCCTTAAGAGAGCTGCACAGTGAGCAATGGTACAATATTGAAGCTGGACAGCCCCTCACACCACAATCTAATAGTACCTGAAAGACTACTATTGATTGTAGGGCATATTTTAGCTGATATGACTTCCAGGCCCTCCTATGGACTACAACCTTGACGTGATAAAAGGGGTAGTGCATTCTGATGATCCTCAGAACTGTGCTGGCGGGAGCAACGATAATTGCTCCTGGTAGGGTCACCCATGCCAGATAGGTCATAGGTTAGGAGCCAGACGAAAGGTCCGCACAGTGTCTGTTCCTTGGAGAGGCGGCTGCAAAGGACCCCAGTAGGGTGGGTATTTAGCGATGATGCCACATTGGAAACACTATTGAGGAAGGCAATAGGAAACCACCTCAATTATCATTCCCAAGATTAAAATTATGAACACCATACAGAGTATGAGTCCGACACCAATAGGACTTGGCCCAATTGGCCATGTGTCGCACCCAGCAGCATGAGAGGCAATGGCTTCCACGCTCATCATCTCACGAAACACTTGCTAAGGAAAAGCGAATGCAGCAGGGCAAAAGAAGAATTAGTTCGAATAGAAACTAGGAATGTTCAACAATGTTGAGGACAGGAAAATTAGAGAATATAAAGTAAGAGATGGGAAGAGGCAATATAGATTTTTAAGTCTATACGAAGTGAGCTAGAAGGATAGCAGGAGCTCCTGGAGTTATAGAGTAATTTACAGCAGAGGGGACGAGAGTCTATGAGGGGTTGCTGTAACATTGAATAAAGAGGTAGAAAGAAAAGTAGCCAACATAGAGCAAGAAACAGATAGAATATTACTAGTACAGATAAAAGCAGAACCAACTAACGTGGTCATTGTTCAGGATTACATACCACCAAGCAATCAAAAGGAGGAAGAAGTCTTTAGGATATACAATCAGTTAAGAGGAAATAATCATGTGTGTTCCAGCAGGGAAAAATTTGATAGTGATCTGGGATTGCAATGCGTTGGGTGAAGGAAGAGATGGTAAAGGGGTGGGGGACTATGGTTTGATACAAGGAATGACCATGGGGAGAAAGCAATTGAATTCTGCTGGAGACAGGGGTTAGTCATGACCAACACTTGTATTAAACACCACATAAGGCATAGGTATACAAGGAAAATGCCAGGTGTCTCAGAAAGATATTAGTTAGATTTTATTATGGTTAGGCACAGGCTTAGGAACATTGCGATCAATTCGCACAACTTCCCAGGAGCAGATGCAGGCTATGACCACAATTTAGTTGTTATAAAAGTGTAGCGTCCTTTTCAAAAGGATAAGATGGGCGGCGGGTAAGCAAATGGAATATAGAGGCATTAAATGGATTGACAAGGAAGGAGCATCAGCATACTCTAGAGGAAATCATGAATGACGGAAAAGATACTAGTTCTATTGAGGAAAAATGGGAATGTATCAAAAAAGGGATATTCAAAGCTGCAAAAGAAACTATAGGAACCATAAATGGGAAAAGGAAAAAGAAACCATGGATTACGGATGAGATGATTACTAAGATGGACGTGAAAAGGAAATGGAAGAATATAAACACTGAGTTAGGCAAAATGAAGAACAAAGAGTTAAATAATAAATTGAGACGGGTAATAAATAAAGCAAAAGGAGCAAGGTGGAAAACGCAGTGCAAGGACATGGAAAGTTGGCAGAGGAAGGGTAAAATTGGTGTGCTATACAAGGTTAAAACACCATCAGGAAGTAAGAAAGGAAGATGTGTTGACAGTCACAGACAAGTCAAGAAACATAATAGTTGACACAGAAAAGATGCAATAGAGGTGGAAGGAATATATTAAAAAACTGTATGGAAAATAACATAGGCCAGTGAAGTTAGACAAAAAGAGAATATAATGTAGATGAAGATAGCTTAGGTTGAGGCATACTCACAGATGAGATACAGGGTAGAATGGGTATTAAGGGAGATGAAATCAAATAAGGCCATGGTGACAGACAACATTCATTCCCATGGAACTACTAAAATTTTTAGGAAAATATGGAAGGAAGAGACTGTGGACTGACTCATAGCATATATATGAGGAAGGAATCTGGCTGGAAGACTTGGTGAGATCAGTGTTGGCTCCTATTCCAAAAAAACGTTAGGGCTACATCATGTGAGGACTACTGACATAAGTTGGATTTCCCAAGCAGCTAAAGTGGTTCTCAGGATCATAAACAAAAGGATAGAGAGTAGGGCAAATGATTACTTAGGGGATGATCAGTTTGGCTTTAGGAAGGGGAGAGGCATGCGTGATGCCATTAAGTACTGAGGTCACCAATCGATATGAATATAGAGTACAATCAGGACTTGTTTGCCTGTTTCATAGATTTTGAAAAGGCATTTGAAACGGTGAATTGGGAATAACTAATGAATATATTGCAGAAAATAGTAATAGATTGGAGGGACAGGAGGCTAATCCACAACGCGTACATGTCTCAGATTGAGTCCAGATGGGTCATCTTAGGAAGGGGTGTTGGGCAGGGTTGTCCATTATCACCAGTGTTGTTCAACGTATATGCCGGGGAAATGATTAAAGAGGCATAGTGAAAAACTGGAGGTAGGAGCTTTATGCTTTTGGAAAGTTGGCGGGGATTTTGTAAAATTAGTTAGGTTAGCTGATGACCAAGCTCCAGTTCGCCTGTCAGCCAAGGGTTAGCAAGATTTGCAAGCATTGCTGAGTGAATTGGAAATTTAGTGCAATAGATATGGGATGAGAATCAATAATAATAAAAGAAAGGTTATGCGATTTTCCAGAAAGAAAAAGGCTAAGGTAAACATTAAAATAGGAGGGGAAAAGCTATAGCAGGTAGATCAGTTTACGTATCTCGTAAGCGGTTTGTACCAACATGGTCAAAGTATTAGTGACGAAAGGAGAATATTTGCACTAGGCAAAGGGGCTTTCACAAGGAGGGTGTTGATGAAAGGGATGTTGAGCAAAGATGTTAAGAAAAGACTCGTCAAAATTTTGATACGGAGCATAGCAATGTACGGGGTGGAAACATGGTCACTGAAGCAGGACATTAGGCATAAATTGGAGGCTTTTGTTAATTGGATATGGAGGAGAATAGGGAGAAGGTAAAATGGTCCGAAAGGAAAACAAGCGAGGAAGTGCTACGTATGGTGGGTGAAAAGAGGGATTGTTGGAAAATGAGTAAGGAAGTGCTACATATGGTGGGTGAAAAGAGGGATTGTTGTGAGAAGTCATAAAGAGGCAGCATAAATGGATGAAAAGCATTTTGATCGGCAGTGGGATGTTAAAGACTGTAATAGAGGGGAGAATATTAGGCAAAAGAGGAAAGGGCAGGAATAGAATAGGAGTGTTGGACAGGATGAAGGAACAATGCAGAGATGAAGAGGGACTTGTAGAGTAGGATGTTGGGTTGTGTTTTGTTAGTAAGAACAAAATATCTATTTGGTAGTTGTGTCCAAAACCTATCTTAACTGGTAGATTACTTAAAAATAAAAATACCTCTCCAGAATTACCTCACATTTTTGAAGAAGATAAGAACAGAAGTCAAAAGCAATTTACATGAACCACAGTGGTAGTACTATAAGAAAATGTAGTTTTTTAGATGCAGTTTCACCTATCCACTATAACAGCCTTGGATATACTCTAGTCTTGGTGGTGATTAGTAGCCCTGAATACAGGCAAAGCCAGCAAGAAAGGGCTACCTACTCCTGACAAAATTCCAAACCATGCAAACAGCTTGGTCCTAAATGTGGCAAGGGATGTAAACACATGCTACTATCATGAGGGCTTGAAAATACAGTCCACTGGTCTGCAGTCCAACAGCTGAGTCTGGCTATTTTTCAATGCCTGTGCACTAGGTATGCAGTTTATGCTCGTTCACTTGGTTATTGGGACTGGTAAGTTAGAGTGACCATTATGCAATAAGTTGTTTTTAATGGTAAGGGACCTCACCAACAGCTCCCAATTAATCTTTGAAAAATTATCACCATGGGAATTTATGCCATTAACATTTTCTATATCACAAAGCAGGAGGTCTTTAAACATTGCGGCTCTTTAAAAGTTTTCTCACAGACTCATTAAATATAGTAACAGAAACAGAGAATTCTGTAATGATGAAGGGTTCAAAAGATAAGGTAATTTTGCTCAGGTTTGTAGATAAAGAAAACTAGATCTTTAAGGGCCATTGTTAAAAACAACATATGCACTTAAAGAATTAAGATGTTATAAAATATAATTTATTAATGAAAAATATATCATTCTGCACAAGATAACAACATAGCATTTAGAGCAACTTTGTTCATTCATTTCTGTATAAAAATAGTTCATATAAATATTTTCCATCCACTAAACCAATCCTTTCACCATATAACGTGACAATAATTATTTAGTCCATTCAGGTTCTTATGAAAAACAATTGTGTAGTGTGTTCATGTTATTTACATCAAAAGTAAGGGAGTAGAGAAAATTATGATGGATTCTGAAAAAAGTGGACAATATTTTTACACGGAACATGTTGTGTAAATAGATTAAAGATGAAAATGATGATTTAATACAACTATTCAAACAACAAACAATCAATGAACATAGTCTCCCAGTCCATATTCACGAGCAAGCTGTGTTGCAACAACCAGCTTCTGTATATCCGTTACACCACCATAGATTTCAGTAATACGAGCATCTCTGTAATGTCTTTCTGCCGGCATATCTGAAACATATCCCATTCCACCAAGTATCTGGATACATTGGTGTGAAACAAACGTTGCTGCTTGCGAAGCTGCTATCTTCCCCATTGAAGATTCCTGAAACATTTGGAAAGTCTGAGTTGATAAATTTAACAAGTATATCTGAAGTTCAGTTAGCCACTAACCAGTGGTGGACATTTTCTGTGATTTCAAGATTCATTCATTTCCAAAATTTAATCCTCACGCAAAAAGGCCACTACTGACAACTGAAGTCATCCCCTGGAAGCTTTCTCAGCAACTGACATTTTAGAAACTTGAACGCTCGATAAAAACAGGAATTTGACATCTGTCTTTCAACAAGCTCTACCAAACCCAGTCTAAACATGATGAGGGAATTAATTTATTTAAAGGGGATAACCCTTTTACACAAAGAAAGGCAAAAAAACATATATTGGTTCCACAATTATTCGTATAATAAACATTTACAAACGGGTAAAATTACATAAAGTTACACCCTCATTATTGAGAATTAAAATATAATTTAAAATAAAAGAACAATCGAGATTTGCAATATATGAAAGACATTTTCAGACGGTATACAGGTACGCAAACATACCTAGTTAGGTTAACTAAAGTAGACAAAATATCAACATTAAATAATATTCAATAGAATTCAATTTTTTCAGTTTAAACTTTGTGGGAATCCATTATCACTTTAGTAAAAAAACAATGTATCTTTCCATCTGAGGATGACGCCGATGCCTTGAACCTAGTTGTACCTGACAAAAATTAAGTTGAAAGATGCATTGTTTTTTTTACTTCAGTGATGCTGAGTGTTTATCAGAGAACAATTCCCATCAATGAATATAGGGTGAGCCAGCATTCATTGTTATCAACTCTTCAGCACACACTGGTTGCAAAAGGACATGAGGTTTAATGATTGAAAACAAAACCACCCCTTCAACAAAAATATATAGGTTGAAAATTTCTTTGTATTTTTTCATGAGAAAACTACAGCATCCAGACCATAATTTGATTTGTTCCTCCAGTCTGATCTTCAGCATAAAAGCAGCTTCCTTGTAACTATAGGTTCCATAATCCATGAAAAGATTTTCATCTCCTAATAATATATTTCTGCTGCACAGTTCTGGTAAAAACTCGTCACTTCGTTGTATCCAAAAGTGGTGGTTCTCTGCCTTTGAGGAGCAAAGAGCACATCAGGTCAGGTCATCCCTAAAAAGCAAGCATTTAAGGGATGACCTGACCAGGGGTAACATATAGCCACTTTTTTGTAGGTGTGTTTTTCTAAAGTTTTGGTGAAAGGAGTTTTAGGTTTTGATGCATATTTTCCAGCCAAACATTTTGAATTTACAATATCAGAATCTTATTTTATTAGATTCAAGTATTTTTCATCAGATAACCACCTATTCCAATACAAATGCTTTTCGATGTTTTTCCATATGTTTAGATATTACATACAGTAAATGTTTCTAAAAGATCTACTTTCATCAACTTAAGTATCTAAAAGTATTCATGACATGTTTCCAATAAAATCTCTTTCTTAACAACTATCTTCAATGCACAACTTGGATAGTATTTTTTCATGACATTATCTGTAGATAAGAATCAAGGTTGGGGTAAACTGACTCATATGATACTTGATTGTTATATTGATGCACCTTAATTATTCTATAAGAGATTAGATATACCAATAGCAATTTTTTTTCATAATTAGAGGATCCTGGGACTCTTCTACTTGATTCAATCATCACAGGCCTCCAATGTGTCTCTACTATTTCCAAAATGTTTTCCAATGTAGAGCACCAATAGTCCTTTAGCCTCATCATGGTATTATTTTTTCATATTCATGGCACATTATTAGTAATGGAAAGAATTCATAAATTTTTTACCTCATTAACAAATACATTAAATGACTGGCAATGATATAAACTAAGTGTAACTATGAAAACTATATATTTTCTAATTTATTATAAGTTGTTCTTATTGAGATGATACTAGAACTAAACCCCTCATTAATACCACATTACATGTTGGCCTATATATACTCTGTGTTCTGTTATTCCAAGAATTCCTGATGACCAAATGGGAATAATAGTGCCCAAGAGGAGATAATGAGATTGATGATGTTCCCAAGGCACTATAAATGGAGAAGGCTGAAGTGAGCTCAAAATCGCCAACAAATGGTTTGATACAATTGAAGCCAATGATTTATATTACAGGAGGTACAATGAGAGAAAACGTTGTTAATGAATTCTTATTTTTCCTATTTTCTTGATAATTCCCATATTAGTATATTTGAAAATATTTAAGAGTACACCAAAAAGAACAAATATTTCCCCCTACAACATCACCAGAATGGTGAAGAGGAAATACTACTGTCAAGAAAGTATTCCCACTTACAATGTTTCGTAGGCTATTGAATGTTTAATTATCTTTCAACAGTAAAATTTGTATATAAAGAGATGGAATGCAGTGGACACTAGTCTGCCATTGAAAATTTTCTTGGTTTCCACCTTTTGCATATGGCTTTGAACAAAATTGCATCTGTATTTAAAATCACCAACCAAATATGGCAATTTGATGATTTTTATCAGTTTGAAAAAATGGGGCTGGTAGAGAGAATTTAACGTTGCAGATATACTGAAAGCTTGAAACATAAATTTTTACTCATTCATAACTACAATATAATTCATTTAACACAGTTACCTGTATAATTCCTTATGTCACTTGCATTTCTAGATCCTCTTGGCACTCTTCATTAGACTTGGCGTTCATTGGGCATTCCATATTCCTCAAATGGAAGGTTCAGTATTGCAAAATTAGGATTGGCCACTAACTTTTTAAAATTTTCCAGTAAACTGTGGTCAGTTTTTTAACCAGAACTGTGCATCATTTATGTAAAATCATATCTAAAAGCCAGTTTGGCAGTTTTTAGGCTAGCTGTTAAATAAATAAATCTATGAGAGGGTTGTTCCTGAAATGTCATCATAATATTTACTCCCAAGTTTCACCTACATGGGTGAGTACATATTTCCCCAGAGAAGCATACTAAAATAAGAGAAATCCATTTACCACATGGAGAAAATTTACTTGCCCTCATTAAAAAGCAAATGTATTAACAGATATTAATTTTGTAGATTTAATACCTTAGTGTATCTTTTTCCTTGATCTTTAAGGACAGCAGCCCGCCATACAAGCAGCCTTGAAGATTCTAATCGAAGGGCCATTTCAGCAATTTTTTCCTAAAATGATTGGTAAAGAAAAACTCATTTTTAGTTAATGCTACTTCAGTTGCATGTAACTGTAACATAAATTATTTCATTTAGTACCTAACAGGCTATCATGAGTGTAAAGTGAATTTTATCAACAGGGCAGTCGATAATGAAAATAATTTAAATCATCATTATTGTTCTGCACCTATGACATTTGATCAATTATATTAAGTTATTTCAGCACAAGTTACCTATTATGATACATTGTTTGCACCAAAAATTAATAAAATATGCCCATCATCACAAGAATAACAATTCCATCACTACAGCTCCATGAAAATAATAAGTAGATACATAGATAAAGATGAATGGACTTTTGATTGGGGTGTCATACTTATTCATACCAACAAACTATGATATCTCCTTTCATAATTTTAAACAAAATCTATCATATATGTAAAAACATCAAGCAAAAGATCACATCAAAAACTGAAATTGAATTATATATCTTTTGAATGGAAAAAGGCTCTGGCAATAAATAATTATCTATATTTGGAAAACGGAACAAATAGATGTGAAAATCATGGGGGCATCATTTTATTGTACTGTTTATAAAATATATAGACAAATACAAACTTGACCAATGGAAAATTATATTTTTACAATTACTAAAAAGGTCATTTCATATTAAACCTTTATTCTTTATTTCATTTCACAGTTCTCTTTTTAATATCACATTTTTTCATTGGTATTCTTCCATTTAAGGTAGGTTTTGGATGAACACCAATATGACAACAGAGCAGTGATATCATTTTGCCCCTCTTAACAAAACAACCAGATATCCAACACTACAATAAGCCCCTCGTCAATTCTGCATCCTTCTTTCTTCCCATCACTCTATCCAGCTTCCCTCTTCTTTTCCTACCCCTTCCTTGCTTGCCTAACACTATCCCCTCTATCACACACTCTTCAATAATCATCACCAAAAAAATGCTGTACATCCACCATTCCTGCTTCCATTAGATTTCTGCCAACAATCATCTCTCTCTTCCACCAGGCCTAGTGCTTCCTCATTTGTTTTCCTTTCTGCCAATTACACCTTTTCCATCATTTTCCTCACCCATATTTCAAAAGCCTCCAATCTAAGCTTATCACCTTGTTTCAATGACGATGTTTCCATACAGTCAAAACCGTCCTCCGTATCAAAGTTTTAACACAAATAGAGGCATTATTACACCGTTTATTACAACATAAGATACTGTAATTCCCATGTTTATTACCTTTTCTTGACATCCTTACACTAACCCCTGTAATCAATTCCATCCTCCTAGAGAAAGAATCTTTACCTAACACAATTCTTCTTCTTATGTCCACGCCACTTTGACCAATTTGATCCATGACACTCCCAACTTCAGCCTGATGTTTCACCTGCTTTAGTTCATGACCTCCTATTTTAATGTTTCACTTAGCTTTCCTCTTTCTCAAAAATCACATTACCTTTGTTTACACTTCCAAAGAAACTGCGGGAGATGCCGCAACATTAAAATTTCATGGAGTCGTCTGCTAAAGTGCATTTCAATGCAACAGTTTCAGAGTGTAAAAATCATTTGCCTTGACCGGGATTCAAGCCCGGGTTTCTGATTTCCAAAATTTCAGAGTTTAAGAGGATGCCTCGATAGCTTAACTGGCTAAAGCACTTGACTGGTCATTGAGAGATCCAGGTTCGACTCCCAGTCAAGGCAAATGATTTTTACACTCTGAAACTGTAACATTCACTTATTTACACTGATTCTCATTCCAGACCTGTTAACTGACCATGTGCTGAGCAACGTTTGCAATCCCTTGGCCGAGTTGCTAACCAAAGCTAGATCATCGGCAAACTTAAACTATTTAATTAATTCTCTCCTAACTTTCATCTATCACTATTTCCACTTCTTCCCATGCTACTTCACCCATTTTCATTTTCTATTTGACCAAGTCAGAACTGAAACTCACAAAAAAATCTAAAAGGAAGTCTGTTCACTTTATGAGCTCTGAAGCCATTATGATCTTAGTGTACTGCTTGAAAAGACAGGTAGAATGGCTTCTTAAGATGAACCTCAATCCTCATTAAGATGCACATATTCAATGTCTGATTGATTCCAGAGCCACATAACAACTGAGTAATGATGAATAACTTAAACACCAAATAGAATAGTAGAAATTGAGTAAGGCATAATAATATACTATGCAGATTTGAGATCAACTTTTCTATGAAATAAAAGAAAATTAGAGAATTTAAATGATCAAGAAAAAAATAGATTTTTATAGACAAAGTAGAGCAAAAATTCAAATGGGTAAAGAACTAGAATATTACAATTTTTAAACAAGGGAAATACAACATTGAGGTTCTAAAAAGGAAAGTCAATTCCAATAGATATTGTGTGCAATGTATTACTAAATAGACACACAAAAATAATTTTTAAATGAAGAAAAATTTATATTTACATGAACTGGATGAGATCAAAGGATAGAATTTTACATTCAACAAACAAAATGAAGCACAGAAGATTTGGCACTCTTAATTAATTAAATCTAAACATTGTGACATTTCAATTGACCCAGCAGAAGTATAGTGTATTTAAGAAAGAAGAGTCAACAAAAATTTTAATTCATATTAATACCTGCACCAACTGGAATTTGAGAGTAGATTTTCCAAAAGCAGTTCTCTGTGATGCATAATTAATTGCACAGTCCAGTGCTGCTTGAGCAATTCCAAGGGCTTGGGAAGAAATTCCTATCCTTGCTCCATCTGAAAAAATCAGTAACAGCTAGATAAAAAACTAAATCACCCTGGCAAAATTGAAGAAACTTACATAAATATCTTAATCACAGTCAAGTTTACCTAAAGCATTCATTGCATATTTGAATCCCTCTCCTTCTCTCCCAAGTATATTGGATTTTGGTATTCGACAGTCTTCTAAAACTATATTGCAGGTAGAAGATGCTCTTATTCCCATCTTATCTTCATTTCTTCCCACCGAAAGACCTATAAAATTAATAGTTTTGGAACAAAAGTACCTGAAAATAATTTATAATAAAACCCTATTTACAATAAGGAGAGTTTGGTTAATTGAACTTTCTACAATCACATATATTCACATTGTATAAGCCAATCACAAAAGAAAGTTCTAACCAGAAAATTATGGAACCTCTACAAAGAATACAAAGCTTTGCACATGATTACAACGAAAGAATTTTGGCTTGAAATTCAAAATACTGGAACACATAAGCTATAATGCAATAACCCAGAACGCCATATCACTAGTACCAAACAGCATCAGAAAATTTTCTCATGATAACTAAACTGGCCTCAGTTGATGATATAGGCCAATGGTACATAATTTAATAATGTCTCATGAATATCCCTCTAATTCCTTTGATGATTACTTCCAGTTAATTGACTGGTAATGATATAGGAAACCGTTACAAATTTCAGTCAATTAGGACTCATTTCAGTCAATAAAGCCTCAGAACAAATAGCTGATAAGACATTTCTAACGAGGCACATTCAATTACTGATTCCCCTTCTTACATTTCAAAAGCTTATCGGCTGAATTGACTTTTTCTAACTTACTATGCATGATTTAAGGGAAATAGAAAAAAACAATTACTGCAGATAGTTGAAAAATATTTTCGAACAAGACACTGATTAAGAGAGATGAAAACAGGCAAATGTTACAATAATTTTGAACAAAACTCCACTTCATGAAGACATTGACTTAGTACATGATCATTTTGTCGTAGTGGGGGCAGGGGCAGGGACATGGGGGTGAGTCCACTCAACCTTTCTCTTACTCTTTGCTCTCTGGCCCCGCCCTGCTATGACATGGAAGGATGACTCAATCCACCATTAGAACCCTTGAGGTTATTAGCATAGCAGCATTGATGATTGGGAGTCTGCGTGCCCTCAGTGAGTCTGCAACCTCACAAGACTTGACTACCCACTCCTCTCATAGGGTCTGCAACCTCACCAGACTTGGCCACTCACTCTAACCCACATGAGTCTGCAACCTTACAAGACTTAAGCCTCCCCGGACTTCCATTGCTTAGCAATTTCATTGGTTTCATCCCATTACCATGTAAGTTGTCAATTAACTGAGTGTAGAGCTATGTGCGGCTTTCCCTTCTTCCTTAATGTTACAACGACAATTTTATAAAAATGCAAATAACAGAACCCACAATCTAAAACAGCAATGAATACCATTCACCTATTCCAAAGTAAAAATATAAGCTCAGTGATGATACAAAATATGCACAAAGAGCAACTCACTAGCATGAATCAAAAATATCTGTTAAACTTTCAAATAAAATGAAAGATCTAAAACTTTACCTTTACATGGCATGGGCACAATAAAGGCACTGATTCCTTTATGCTTCTTGGTTACATCTGTGGATGCAATAATAATGCCACAAGTTGCTTCAACAGCATTAGTGACCCATGCTTTGGTGCCATTTAGCACCCATTCATCTCCTTCAAGAGTGGCAGTGGTTGACAGAGCTGCTGCGTCACTTCCTGCATCTGTAAACAAGGAGTATAATTAATAAATATACATCAAAGGATGATTCTTGAGATGAATGAATTAATGAAATAATTAATTAATAGTAAGCATTGCACACTGAAGAGGTAAAGAAAGAGTTAACACTTCAATGAAGAAAGAAAGAGTAATGGAAACAGATGGTCAAGTTAAGTAATGACAATGATAAAGGAGGCGCATGTGGATAAACTGTGATAGCAGACAAGTGACAAAATAGCTAAGAAGGAACTAGACTGGAAAACATTGAAAGAATTATGAAAAAAATATGTTTTAAAAATGGAACATAATGATGTTAATGGAGTCATAATATACTGACTTCAGGAGTATAATTCATTTGGATAAAAAATAATTTTTCTGAATGAAAATGTTTCAGACATATGTACACTAATATGAAAACACACATATATGTATTTGTATAGGCATCCATACAAGTGCACATGAACACAAATACAATGCATGCCTGTATTTGTTTAAACCAAGGCGAAAGGATTTTTTTAAACATCCACATTCAATTCACCTAGATTCATGATTATGCAAAAACCCATCTTTCCATCCATATTCTGGATTTTCTTCCCATTCCTCCAGTCATGTGTTCCTGTTGTATATGTGTAATCAAGTTGCTGTTGTTTTGTACAAGGTTGGTAACATTGTCTCTTTTGGGCTGGCTTGAGCGATGTTTGTATGTGTTTGCTTTTGTTTTTGTAGAATAAAAGTAGGAAGTCGTTTTTTTTAAACGTCACTTCCGGCCCCACGTTAAGTTGAACATGTCGTCTCAATAATTGCTAAAGATCCTAAATCCTGTTTCGTCACCACGCTGCAAGAAGATCACAACAGGTTATGGGCCCAGAATGTGGAAATAGGAGTGTGAGATCAGTTTGCATGAGATAATTAGGTTCAATTAAACTGATTCCGGCCTTGTAGTCAACCGAGCTGTACTCGTAAATTGTTGCCTCGTGTTTGGATGACAAGTACAATGGAATCAAATGTCATCAACAACATCACGTACGGAGGTTCATTGCCTCAAATTGATAAATTGCGAGGATCGGTGAATTACGAGCAGTGGAAAATGGACGTGGAAATGTACTTGCTTCACGAAGACCTTTGGGACTACGTGGAGAGTGAAGTAGCAATGGACGCGTCAGCTCATGAACGAAAGCAGTCACAGCGAGCAAGGGCGAAAATATATTTGCTACTAGAACAAGGACCGAAAATGGAAGTCATGGAGTGCAAGACGGCCAAAGGTATGTGGGACAAGCTGCAGCACACCTATGAAGATAAGGGTGTGAACAGGCATGTCGCCCTTATAGACCAGCTGTTCGACATCAATTTGGGAACGTGCACAAATATGGAGGACTATGTTCAACGTTTCACAACAGTCGATGCGAAACTAAAAAGCATTGGCAAGAAGATTGACGACGAGCTGCTCGCGGTTTTGATGCTGCGGGGCCTGACGGTTGAGTACAGACCGTTTCGAATGGCTCTAGAGAATACAGTCACAGGGGTCATCAAGTCTGACCTAGTGAAGCAGAGGCTACTGCAGGAAGGGTACAAACGGGCCACAGATTCCAAGGAGCAGCAGGTTGTATTCTATGCCAAGCGGAACCAGAGGCATCAGGGAGAGTGCTCATCGTCCTCGGAGCAGAGTTCGAGTACGTCCGGGGCCAGAGGTAAGCAGAACAAGAAGTCCACCTTCGATCCGAGAAAGGCCAGGTGCTTTAAGTGCGGAGTGATCGGGCACATCAAGAGCGATTGTCCCGAGGAAGGGGCAAAGGTGTCGTGCGGGAACAGCAAATCAAGTGGGGGTGCCAAGAAAGGGAATCCAGTTGCCTGGTTGACAGCCCTTCGTTGTGAAGTGGGGAGTCATAAATGGTACATTGATTCTGGGGCGAATTCCCATATGGCAAGAACTACGGAGTACTTTTCAGATTTTCGACCAGATGCAAGTGACGAAGTAACAGTTGCTAACCATGACAAAATCAAAGTGTCAGGTATTGGTAGTGCATCAATGGATTTGATTCAGGGAAGTACTGCCACCATATCAAATGTTAATTATGTGCCAGATCTTTCAACTAATTTGTTGTCTGTAAATAGGTTAGTGCAAAAGGGTACTGCTGTTTTATTTGATTCATCTGGGTGCAAACTATTTGATGCTGAAACTTTACATGTAAAGGGAGTCATTCAAGCCTCGGGAACAGAGGAGAATGGGTTGTACAGTCTAGATTTAAAACAGTGTACCTCAGGTGACAATGTTGTCAGGGAGGGTGCTGTGGGATTAGCTGCAACTACTGAAGGGAATCATTCTCAGCTATTATGGCACAGAAGGTTAGCGCACTTGGGGCATAAAAATATGCAGACATTAAGGGGGCGTGCCAGTGGTCTGGATTATCCATGTAATAAGCCTCTTCAACCGTGTGTGGCATGTGTAGAAGGAAAGCTTGTTAAAAAACCTTTCACTGTGGGACCGAGAACGGAAAGGGTGAGTGAAAAGCTGAGTTTGGTGCACTCAGACCTGTGTGGTCCAATGGACCCTCCTGGCAATAGGGGAGAACTGTACATGCTCACATTTATTGATGATTGCACCAGAAAAATTTTTGCCTTCTTCATTAAAGGCAAGGAAACACATGTTATCCTAGAATGTTTCGTAACCTTTAAGGCTAGGGTAGAAAATGAAACGGGGAACAGGATTAAGTGTTTGCGGACGGATAATGGTAGTGAGTACATGGGGCGGGCTCTGCAAGAAGAGCTTAGAGCAAAGGGAATAAAACATGAGACAACGATACCATATAATCCTGAGCAGAATGGGCTAGCTGAAAGGGCAAATCGCGTCATTATAGAGAGGGCTAGATGCATGTTATCCGAGTGCAAGTTACCTAAGAGCTATTGGGTTGAAGCATGTAAAACAGCTGTGTATTTAAAGAATAGAGTACCAGCTAAGGGAATTGGGAATGAATTACCTGAGGAGAGATGGACAGGTCATAAGGTTGACCTTAGTCATTTGAGGGTGTTTGGTTGTATTGCCTATGCTCATGTGGCCAAGGCCATGAGAAAAAAGCTAGATGCCACATCCAAACGGTATTACTTTGTCGGATATTGTGAGGAATCCAAAGGTTATCTCCTGGCGAATCCTGAAAACATTGGACGAGTAACAAAAGCGAGGGATGTAGTGTTTTTTGAGGACAGTTTCAGGGAAGAGCATTTAACTGGGAAAACATTGAGGAATACAATTATTCTGCCTGAACTTTTAAGGGGGGGGCGTGTGTTTCACCTCCCAGCCCCAGACAGAGGTCAGCATAAATGATCAGGCTGAAACTAATGAAAACACTAGCACAAGTAGTGAGGGTAATAATGATACCTCAAACATTGAGACTGAAGGAAGTGGTCGTGTCTATTGTGGGCAAAATTCAAGCTCAGGTGATGATAGCCAGAGGGAGGAGAGTATTGATCCGGGAGAAAGTAGGTATCCTGTTAGGAATAGAATACCAAAGGAATTTCCAGATCATGTTTTATTTTTGGCATCAATTAATTCAGCCTGTAATCAACCAATGTCTTTGTACTGTGATCCTCAGACTGTTCAAGAAGCTTTGTCTTCAAATGGGGATGAATGGAGGAAGGCCATGCAGGAAGAATGGGAAGCTTTAGCAAGGAAGGGCGTCCTTTCTTTAGCTGATTTGCCTGAAAACAAAAAAGTTGTAAAATGTAAATGGGTTTTCAAGCGAAAGGTGAATGCAGCTGGGGAAATAGAGCGTTTCAAGGCAAGGCTGGTAGCAAAGGGTTATTCCCAGGAGTATGGTATTGATTACCATGAAACATTCTCTCCTGTAGTAAGTTATTCTGCCTTGAGATTGTTGATTGCATTGTCTGTGGAGCTAGATTTAAATATCACTCATCTAGATGTGACTGCAGCCTTCTTGAATGGTGATCTTAAAGAGTCAATTTACATTGAGCAGCCTGAAGGTTTTGTAATTGAAGGGGCGGAGAGTAAGGTGTATTTGCTGCATAAGGCAATATATGGTTTAAAACAAGCATCCAAGGCATGGTATGACAAATGTCGGAGTATTTTTAAAGGTCTTGGTTTCAAGAATTTGACAACAGAATCATGTATTTATGTTAAGGGTATTGGACTTGATATTTGTGTAATAGCTGTATATGTGGATGATTTTTTGGTGTTTTGTAAGAATGGTGACACTGTGAACAAGTTAGTTTCATCATTAAAAAAACATTTTGAGCTGAAAAATCTTGGAGAGGCCAAAAGTATTCTAGGGATGAGGTTAACTAGAACCAGTGAGGGAATTGAACTGGATCAGGAAGAGTACATCAAAAGCATGCTGGTTAAGTTTAACATGTCTGATGCTTGTGCAGCCTCTACACCCATGGAAGTTGGGTTGGATGTAGCTCCTGGAGATCCAGATAAATGTCCTGATGTACCTTATCAAGGATTAATTGGTTGTTTAATGTACGCAATGACCTGTACTAGGCCTGACATTGCTTTTGCTGTTTCAAAATTAAGTAAGTTTAATAATAGCTTTAATATGGAACATTGGAAGTTGGCAAAAAGGGTTTTGAGATATTTAAAGGGCACATCAACGTATCGCCTTGCCTACTCAAAATCTGGTGGGTTCCTTGAGGGCTATGCTGATGCAGATTTTGCCAGTGATAAGATTGATAGACTATCTCGTACAGGGTATGTTTTTAAATTTGCTAAAGGGGCTGTAGCATGGGAAAGTAAAAAACAATCCTGTGTGGCTTTATCCACAACGGAAGCAGAGTATGTCAGCCTAACTGCTTGTACCAAGAAAGCTATTATATTGTGTCGAATCCTGAGGGAAATTTTGAAACAGGATTGCAGAAAAATATTTGGCACAGAATCTGTGTGCATGTATAATGACAATCAGTCAGCAGTTAAGAATGCCAATTGTGTTGATGTAAAGGAAAGATCTAAGCATATAGATGTAAGGTTCCATTTTGTAAAAACAGCTGTGACAGATGGTAAAGTGTTTGTGAAATTTAAGTCAACACATGAGATGCCTGCAGATATGCTAACTAAAAGTTTATCTAAGAAAAAACATTTTAACTGCATGAAGGATGTGAATGTCTGGGGCAACTAGATTAAGTGAGGGTGTTGTATATGTGTAATCAAGTTGCTGTTGTTTTGTACAAGGTTGGTAACATTGTCTCTTTTGGGCTGGCTTGAGCGATGTTTGTATGTGTTTGCTTTTGTTTTTGTAGAATAAAAGTAGGAAGTCATTTTTTTTAAACGTCACTTCCGGCCCCACGTTAAGTTGAACATGTCGTCTCAATAATTGCTAAAGATCCTAAATCCTGTTTCGTCACCACGCTGCAAGAAGATCACAACAGTTCCACCTATCTCTCTGACCACCTGGGTTCCCTACCTATACTTTAACCTAGGTTTTTCCATTGAGGTATCCCTGTGGGTTTCCCATGGATCATTCTACTCAACATGCTGTCAACTCATCTTAAATGGTCCTCTCACCTGGCTTTTCCACCCTTGTTTTACCTTGGCCAATACTGATTATTAGCTGTAATACTAAAAACCCTTATTCTTTCAACTTCGTGCATTAATAGTTTATTGTTTTCCTGACTAGCACCTCATCTCACATGCATAAACAAGTATGTTAAACTTAGATACCATAGGGCATGTAAACTGTAGTAAAATTATTTCTATTGTTTGATTATCATTTAAATTTTCAATTAGCAATTAACATTAAATTTTGATGTTTCATGCCTAATGTGTAATCACCCATTGCCACACTATAATGGTGGTTTGCAGGGTACCTCGTAAATATATTTTTAATATAGAAGTTGAAATAATACACCTATTACTGGAATACTTACGTAATATCAATTTTTACAGTAGAACTCATGGACCGATTGATTTAACAATAATGCTTTTCAGTTAAAGCTTTTAAAGTTCAATTAGAAAACCAAGCATGTTTAACACAACAAAAATACATTTTCTTTCACTTGAGCAGGAAGCAATACAAAAAGTACTCCCTCCCCATCAACATAAACAAATAAATTAATCTTTATTCATCCATTTCATGGATGATATCCACAGGGATGTCAGCAGAACACTATAGTACTGCATTACGATGATTAGTTAGTAAGCAATGGGCCAAAGTACATCAAAATACAATGGTTCCCAAGTCCAGCTTGAAATATTCATTGATGAAACTCCATGGTTTGGTGTATAACCATTTTTTAATAATCTTTTTGAACCTTAAACAGCTTACTGAGCAAGCACTGCTCAGCATCTTGTTGAAGAGTTTTATCACCAAGTTGTCCAATTGATAGTAGGTCTCTGACAGCCTGCATTGGTTAATATCAAGATTGTGCCTTTATCACAAATCATAAGAGTGAGGTGATGACCAAATAGGATGTAGACGAAGGTTTTGTTAAAGGCTGAGTAACAAAAACAGTCGGTAGATAGTTAAAATATACGGCTCTTTTAAATTGGGGGCTGTTATGCTGATGTGATTCAGAACTGCTCAGAACCATCATAGCCATTTTCTGCAGGATAAGTGTTTCCAAGTTATCATGAGCATGCCTCCTGAGTCTCAGATCACAGGTAAGTATGCCCTGGAAGTAAAGTAGGCTACTCTCCTACAGTACAGGGTGCGTTCCGAAACTAATGCAATTGAATTTCCTGCGCCACTGCAATTGGTTGGAGTGAGATCAAACCACTTGGATTAGGTGGGGGACCACTAAGCTTGGCAATGAACCGGTCTAAGGGTTCTCCAAACTGTGGAAATGGCAGGACGTCATTTATCGTAAACCTCTGATTGCTGCGTCACAAAAAAAATGGAATCGAAGATCGAGCAAAATTACGCGATTACTAAGTTTTCTGCTAAACTGAAAAATCTCTTGAGGAGACTAACAAAATGATTCATGAGGCTTACAGGGACTCTACTCTGTCCTATTCACAAGTTTGGAAGTGGTTAAAGGCCTTTAAGGAGGGTCGGGAAGATGTTCACGATGAACAATGCTCTGGGCGGCCATCAACCAGCAAAACCAATTGTTGACAGAGTATCAAGATGGTTGCCAATGAACTGAACTTGTCATCTACTGCTTTGTTTCGCATTGTTACTGAAGATTTAGCGATGAGGAAAGTGTGCTCCAAGCTTGTGCCCAAGGTGTTTGCCACAACGCACTACGAGTTCGCAAGTTCCTGGCCAAACACCAGGTGCTATAAAATGAAGAGTTTTGGTAATCATAATCCTAGAACTCTTTTGACATATTTTTAAGGGTTTAAGTCAGATTGTTTTCAAAGCATTTAAGTAGAATTAATTACCTGATTCTGAAAAAAACTCAATGCCATTTTCACCTTTGGCAATTTTGAATGATTACTAGATGACCATATATTGAGGTTTCTCAAATCCACATCCTTTACAACTACCAATATAAGCTTATTTACTGGAGAACAATGCTGCTGCCTTGTAAAACCAATGAAACTTCCAAAATAATAAAATGATGTATGCAAGCTACGGGTGGATACTGGACTTAAAAAAAGATACCTCTAAGCCAAAATATATAATTTTTAAATATGTACTCAAATATATTGGAGTAGGAAAAAATTTAGTTAGGATGCTCTTGCGAGGATAAGATTCGATTATTCTGCTTTCAAGGCAAGATGTGTAGGTCTGCTGAAAGGGCTTATCAGGACTCAATCATTCCATATCCCAACTTTTCTGAGTCTTCAGGTCATGATTGCCTCAGTCTTTGTAGGCACACTAGAAACCATACTTTTTAAAATAGTTAACCATAATCCCATGGTGTGCTTTTACCATGCATCCTTTTTCTGATTTGATAGCTTTTTGGTGGTAAAAAAATCAGTGAAAGAGTTATACACAGATATATTCATGTTACTTTATTTTAATGCCCATTTTGAGTCCATTAAAGCATTGGGTTAACTGAATCAATTTTCCCCAAGACTTTCCACAAGACAAGTGGTAGGTGTAAACCATGGCAGTTATTACTAATAGTTCTAAGGCAATAAGCACAATTTAAGCTTTATTTCCTCTCTGGATCATGATGACAGCATTTGGCCTAGTCACCTTAAGGGATAAAGACTCTAGACTACTCCAACTAAACTACCAGGCGGCACCCATTTCATACTGGAGAAAAGTACTATTTAAGTCATGAAATCCACAATTAGGGCACTTATGCAAAGAAAAAAATTTTAAATGGGAAGGGAACAAACCTGGTTCACTCAGAGCAAAACAACCAACAGTATCTCCAGAGGTGAAAGGGCTTAGGAATGTTTTCTTTTGATCATCCCGGCCATACCTGTCGATCATGGCCATGTACAGAGAATTATGGATACTCATTATGACACCTGTACTACCACAGCCTCTGAAATAGACGGCACATTTTCTTATTATGTACATCACAGTCAAGAAACAATTAGGGATGATAACAAAAGTAAGATTTGAAAAAAAGGTTTCCACTATACATTCCTTGAATTGTCTTAACATAAAAGAATTTCAGTAATCTTGACGAGCCATTATGTACATATTTCCTGGGTTTTTGTGCATAACCACAGAGGGCATTACCTCCAACTAGGACCACTGCATACTTTGACAGAATCCTGTATTTGTAGTATTAGCCAAACCATAGTTATGCCTCTGATCCGACTTAAAACCAATGAAGCCTCAAACACATATAAAGTCTTTATTTGTTATCCAAAAATATTTTCCGATGCTATACTTGTATAGAAAAAAACCATACATGTCGGTGACACATTAATTGACAACCTTAAAGAATGCTACATAATCATTTATTCCTTGAACTCCTATACTGGTTAATTTTCTCTTTTATTCTGCATTCTGGCCTAATCGAGACAGCTTGTCTAATTAAACGAATACCCCAGGTTTCAAATCAAAATGGTACTTCCAAATCCAATAGTTATGAACTCGCTCATTCGAAATCTAAGCTGGTAAAACAAAATTGACAAGAGGAAGGATAATACCCATTTATCATTCATCTAGATACAATAGGAATTGAAAGTGTATATTTTTAAGTGTCTTATTGAAATCTAGTTCAAATTATCATTATAACTATATAAATATTGTGCAACTAAGTGAGGGGAAGGAATAGTTAGAGAAAGTTTGATATCACACAGAAAACACATGAACTATGGGTATGAATTGAATGTGTCAATATTTTTAGTAATATGTATTAATATGTATGTACACTTTATTTCAATGCAAATACATCATGAACTCAAAAAAATGCTAATCATCAGTAAATACTAATTTGAATCTTAGGCACCCCTAGGAAAATCTGTTAAATCTTGGGGAAAAGGTGAGAGCGGTAAGGTCAAGTTGTGATGTAATAAAACAAGGTTAAGTGGAAATCTTCTGAAAAATAGGAAAACAGGTGTCAGAAAACACCAAATCATAAATGACTTAATTGACAGCAGAATGGACTGAAAAATTGATTTTTTTAACCAGAGATAATCATAATCACAAAAGTCAACAAATGATGTGGGTTATGATCACAATATTTTCCTGAACTCAATTAATGGTAATCATTGTGGCCTTGGACCTGAAGTTGAAGATTATTAGAATACCCGGATAGAATTCAAAATAAATGGCAATGGGTGAATGAGATTTGTTACCATGAGTATGTGCTATGTGATGGGTAAAATTAGTCTTAAATTTGTATTTAATATTATTTTATTTTACTTAAAATCCTACTTTAAAGGCAAACTCATAGAGAGGATAAACAGCACAAAGTTTTTAGGCTTGTCTATTGATGTGTCCCCAAACTGGAGCATCCATACCAATAAACTATGTTCCACTTTGGTAAAAAGTGGATTTGTTCTACGAAATCTTACAAACATTGTAGAATTAAATACACTAAAAATGGTTTACTATAGCAACTTCCAGTCACATATGAACTATGGAATTATTTTCTGGTGAGCATTACCAGGCTTCCATAGAGTTTTTATAATGCAAAAAAGATGTATGAGGTATATAACAAAAATACCCCCATGGAAAACAAGCAAACCTTATTTTAAATATGTGAATTGTCTAACTTTACCTTGCACGTGCATGTATTACTTATGTATGTATGTTAATATGAAATAACTAATCACCAATGCTCAAGTGCATGGGCATAATACTTAACAGAGTGCTGACATACATTTATTCTGCCACTCTTTTGCCAAGTACGAGGGCAGTTCAAAAGGTAAGGTCTCCTATTTTTTTTCATGTAAAATCAAATTTATTCTCAACTTTGTGTACATCACAGGAAAGGCTGAGCATTTAGCTGTTTTTAGCAATTTAACACTTTCTCAATCGTAAGCTATTTATTCTTTCTTTTGCTATCATGAGTTTGGTAATTAATAAGGTTGATTAATGTGCAGTA
The DNA here is from genome assembly GCF_022747635.1 of Hetaerina americana. Taxonomy (NCBI): domain Eukaryota; kingdom Metazoa; phylum Arthropoda; class Insecta; order Odonata; family Calopterygidae; genus Hetaerina; species Hetaerina americana. The sequence continues at coordinate 39,736,433 of NW_027286070.1, forward strand.
TACGATGGCATGTGAGAGTAAGTCGAGGTTATTCTAACATAAACATTATCCTACTCTCAATTAGGGGCACAAATACATTCAATTCCCAGCATATTATACATTTTCTACACAAGATGCTTATGAAATACAGGTGTGGATAATGTTTATCTTCTCCTTTGCCATTTCCATGAATCCATGTTAAATCATGAATCTATGTTCATAATTTTATAGAGCCAATGCTATAAATCCATAAACACATAGATAATAAAATATATCCATATTTTTTTACTAGAAATCAGAAATATCCAAGGCACATCAGTCTATGTGCCTTGGTTATATCATTGATCATGCAATCAATTCAATGTTAATACAAAAAATTAAATATTAACCTCTGCAATCATTTTTGGGCAGTCATTCAAAGACAAAATAATGTAAGCAATCCAGTAGAATACGTGTCACTACACTCAACATTCTCCTGAAAATAAAAGACAAGATTTATGAAATAATGAAGGAGAATTTCACCTGGAGATTTCCTCAACTGCTATTGAGAATGCAAGGGTGTCTAGGTCTGGACCTCCATAAGTTTCAGGAATGTTGATGCCCATCAGTCCGAGTGCACCCATCTTTTGTAACTGCACCTTGGGATACATTTGCTTACTATCTAACTCTGCAGCTATTGGCATTAGTTCCCCTTCAGCAAAATCTCTGCATGTTTTACGGAGCATTTGATGGGTTTCTGGGAGCGATGACAAATAATATATGCAGCGATGAAGGATGACTCCATTGTTGAGACCTTATTTCACCAGAAAGAGATTTATTCAAATTATATACCAAATATAAAAGTTTTATTTCCACAAAAAAAATGCAATGAAATATAAATCATTGTAAGCCCCTTAATTCCAAAGAAGTACACTAAAATAGAGGATACTATATCAGACTAAAAATATGTGGACTTTCTCATATTTCAAGGAATGGTACAAATAAACCCTTAAATTCCAAACTTAATCATTTATTGACACTCACAATCATGGCTCATGCCATACAATATTATCAGGTGAAAGCTAAAACAAAGATAAAATATTATTTCAAACCCAATTATATGGTGAATCCCGAGTTTCTCACAAGTCCTTAAAGAAAAAAAAATCTTACATTACAGCCCACTACATTAAATCAAAGCTAAATGCTGGATTCTGAAGGTTGACTTCAGCGACTGAGTTGGCTTACAATCAATTATTTGTGGTCTGTCCTTTGATTTACAGCCTTGGACCACCAAATTCTGGTTTGGAAATTGAAATACTTGGCTCTTACGGGAAGAGCATGAACTGGGAATAAAAGTGGGTGGTGAGATGATTAAGTCAGATTTGCAGGTGATCAAGTGAGAATAGATCAGACAGACAAGGGCTTGCAATTATTATTGAGTTTTTACAGGAGCATGGCAAGAGGCAGGAGATGAGCATTAATCAGAAGGAAAAAAAGCAACAAAATTCTCAATAAGTAGGAAATCTAAGTTAAATATAAAGTATGAGGGAATAAACTAGAGCAGGTGGAGCATGTATTTGGGCAGCATTCTCCAGAACTAGGGGCACTGTAATGGGGGCACTATGAGAAGAATTGTCCGCAAAAGAGACATTTGTAAAAAGAAAATTCATGAGAGATACGCTATGTGAAGTTAATATTAGAAAAGACTTAAATATAAAGCTTGGTGCCTCATGGATGTGGAGCTAGTCTTTGAGGCAAGAAGAAGAATGAATATGGAGACTTTTGATACTGATACATGGGTATGGTGAAGAATCAAGAAAATAAAATAGACAGGGAGGATGAAAAATAGGGTGAGCAAAGAGGGGAAGTTACTGGGGGAAATCTGAAGAAGATAAGGAGGGTTAATGGAGAAATATTGAAAGCTAGTGGTATGTTGACGACCATGAAAGAAAGGAGGACATGGGAGAAGTGGGTTAGTGACGGAAGTCTGCTTTTTAGGCAGCATGAAAACAGGCAGAAGTTACAATGAATTGAAGAAAAAAGTAGGAAGTTCCCACAATACTTATACATAAATAGTTGTTAGGGAGCATCCAGAATCTATATCGGCAATAGGTAGAATACCTTGATTGATTGATGATTGAAAAAGGGTGATCAGGTGAGTAAGTCATAGTATATAAATCTCAGTGGTGGGGTGTAGACAATGGTATGCTTTCAAGGTATTCCCTTCATTAGGAAAGTAGCTTGTTTGGAATAGTGAAATCATGGGGAAATGGGATATTATAAGGTTTGGTTTCACTTGGGCTAAGGTGGCAAAAATTTGCTTACACTCACCATTAAGGTGCCATTACTATAAATAGGGATTACTTCACATGACATGATTACCTACACAGCTGGTAACCAGGCTACTCTATATTTCTTACTCATACAGGTCAAATAAAAGCTTATTATGGTTAAAGCCATGGTGCATAGTGTTGGCCATACAAGACTGGCCCATTAAGAGAAAGTCATGGATGGCAATGTTAAATTACACTTAAAGCATATTGGGAATGTTCGTTCCGAAATTCACTGCAAATGCCCTCCTTGAACTTACTATGGATACGAATTAATAACAAACGTTATTAGCAAACTAAGTAATTCCAGTCCAATTGGCAGTTATCTACACTCAAAGAGAATGGAAAAAACATTTGAAAATTTGTGGGTGGTTTTAGTGAGGTAACAGAAAATGAGTCTTTGGCTACTTACATTTGGATAAGCGGCCCAATTTTCCAACGACGGACATTTTACGAAAAATGAAATAGATAGACTGGATAGGTGGGCACAGGTGTTCACAAATAGGTGATTGGCAACTGCTCGCTGATAAGCTTATTGTCAACAAGATTGGAAATTCGGTGTGTTCTTGTGGCGGCATGCAGAGTAAAAATAATCTCAACTAACTAGCTCATGCTGTTCTATCTTTATTTGTTATCTAGGAAGTGAAAAGTATCCTTGAACAATTCTATCAGAAATCAAAATTAGATCGAAATTTACAAACTACCGAGAGATGGCGCGCGCAATTAGTGGCTGAATAGCGGTAAATTTGAAGCTTTTCTATTTGCAACCCACTAAATTTAAACACATCATACCCCTGCTTTTAATTAATGAAATCAGCTACTTGATTTTTTACGCAAATTAATATTCTGTTAATGCTGAAAGTTATAAACTATATTGCATATTTCCGAAATAAAATCATTGTTTAGGATATTTATTTCCCATTCCAGGCACTAAAGGCATTTTAGTTCACAAATCTAATATCTTATCACATTATGAGAATTTTTTTCTTGATCTAAGGGTTTCCAATGCTACAAATACAACCGGTATTTTTTCGTGAAACAATCTGAATGAGAGATTTCCTCAATAGCAAGGTAAAATCGTAAAAGGGGGAGAAGCATTACTATCCATCTTCCGTTCTAAAACTACGTTATGTACAGAAGGGACAATTATAATCGAAATAAAATGTATTAAGTAGGTACAAAATTATAATTCCATTCTGGAAAACATGTGGTTGATTTAAAAGGTAACAAACATCGGGCCATAGGGAAACGACGTCGGTTAGATGATTTGCCTGCGACTGTTCCTTAAATTCTCTAGTATTTTACACTTCCCTAAAAGTTTCTAATGGAGTAAAAGAAACCATGAAGTGATAAGCATTGGAATGATCGTCGTTATAAAGCTCACCGTGAGGGGAATTCAAAAGTTTGTTAATTTTATTGCAGCTCAGAGAAATGGCCACATATTGCCAAAACGGTTGTTCCTATTTTAAGAAACTGCAATCAATAGTTATTTGAATGATTGCTTCACTAAATGGTCAACTTCATGTCTTTTAGATTAGTCGCTGGCAAATAATGAATCCTGTATGTGTTGCCCAGCTAAATTTTTCATATCTTGCATCTTGTAATTCGAAGTAGTTTCTAAATTAAAGAAAAAACAAAATTTTTACGATTCAATACCAATTATAGACACGAGTTTTAAATTTGTAAATAAAGCCACTTACCCCGTGGAAAAATGTGTTACAACTCTACAGTTTACTCGCGCTTCACTTCGACCGAATTTCTCGCCTGATCGTGTTATTGCTTCTATTACTCACCAAAGTGCCTGCATCCGCTGTTTAAAGAGTTTCCCGAGGATGTTTCAGGTTGGGCTATAATATGAACATTCAAACCACCTCTAAATAATTCAATAGCCCGTTGAACATTTCAGACACCTTTTTCTAGACAGGCCTAGACAGCTAAATACTAACTTCGGATTTCAATTTTACAAAAAATCATGATTTATTCTAGCATTATCCACAGAATTCCTAAACACTTATAATCATTGTCAATATTCCACCTTCCAGAAGCCATGTACCCATAAGATACCTTTTTGATGCCGCGTTCAAAGAGAGAACAATAAGGCATTTACTTATCCAATATTCCTCCGGGATAACCGAATTCGTCGTCTGTAAAATACCATTTGGTATTTTTGGCACACTAATTCGCGCAATACTCCTGCGTTTTATAAATTTACAGCTACCTCTGTCGGAGAGTTCTTACGTGTCTACATAGTACAATGAGTCCATGCAAGATTCATTGTGAAATTTTTAGAATGCCTAATTTAGATTCAATGTACAGAACTCGATAATCTTAACGGAAATAAGCATTAAACAGTAGTAGAGTACTAAATGCTATACACATAATTTAAAATCCTCCATTTCGGTCCAATTATGATTAACAAAATAGTATTGTTCATTTATTCTCTAACAGGCAACCAATTAATAAAAAACAACGAATCTGCAACAGAGAAACGTACTTCTTTATGCATGTGTGACTGAATCGCATTATTAAGAGCAGGTGCCATAAATGATGATAACGAATTAATTTTCTCATGGCTATTGTGAAGGCTTCTCTGACGCGTCGATTGCGAAAGGTGCATAAGCTTTCGTTTCACCGCATTTGTTGTTTTTGCTGACTACAGTTTCCCCTGCGTTCGATGTAGGTCGAGATATTTTCTCATACATTTAAAGATCTCTAACAATGGATTATTAAAACTTTCAAACGATTTAATTTTATTTGCAAATAATTTCGTATATTTTTGAAATTATACCAATAACCTCGGTCCAAAGGTGGATATGCACCTCATAATAGCCTCATCCAATTTCGCTCCGTACGGAACCTTGGCCAATAGTAGCAGTTCCAAAAATTAATTGGAGAAATAATAATGCTTCGTTTTTGCTCAAAATCCTATTTTGTTGGAATGAAATGCCATTAGCGAGGGACGCGTATAGTCACAGAGGCTGGCAAAAGTTGTTTCACTCGTTTATAACAATCGTCGGAAATTTTGGTCCGCGGGATTCGAAACCGCGACTTGCGTCAGACAGTGAAAACGGTGGACAAATAGTTCTTACGCCAACCATATCCATGACGTTGGATCACTTCATACGTGTCCATAGCATTTTATGGATAGGCTTTCGAAATTGTAAGTTACATATGTCATTGCGGTGTAAAATATTTCTTAATGCATACTCTTTGGGGCATATCCATAAAAAAGATAGTTAATAAGCAATTTTGTGTCTCTCATATCCCGGGCAAAATGCACTTAAATTAGGAGCCAACAAATTACAATAAGATAGAATGAAAATAGGCATGAAAAAAATGAACCAAATATCTCACATTCATGAAAGAATTTCCGCAGCGCGGATTAGGGAATGCACAAATCATCAATGAATAATAGAACAGGACACATAACGGTATCATTTGTGACTTAGCAGAAATTATGGACGCCCATAATTAAAAATGACTTTGTGCTGGGCAGGACAAGTTTCGCTATACTGTGACGTAGTTATGACCACATGATCTGAGTGTACGTGTTGTGCCATGTACCTTAAATAAAAAGTATGGAAACTACAAATTATTTTTAAATAATGGAGAGCCAGAATACTTGTTAACATCTTACGAAATATCATATGGAATAAGTAGTTTGTGAAGTTATAGGCAAATGCCTCAGTAACCCTTTGAAATAAGATAAGTTATTTGACCAATACCGATCAAAGGAACACACTGGTCTACTTCACAGTTAATATTCACTACGCCATAAACTCATTTACGTTCCGTGTCCTTATAATTCGCGACAAATAGGGTGAGGGGGATTCCCCCCCTCACGCTTTTTGTCGCGAAAATAGCTTTTTTTCCCTCTCATAAATAGCTTTTTTGGTTCCGAGGAGCATATAGCTTGAGTAAGGCAAAGTCAATATATGTGTGTGTATATATATATATATATATATATATATATATATATATATATATATATATATATATATATATATATATATAACGATTGTACGGAAAAACTCACACGAGCGGCACAATAATGGACAGACACAATATAACACTAATAGAATAGAATAGCAACATTTAAAAGGACACTCACACGGTAAATTGTTCGAGCTTTCGGCCCTCTCAGAGTTCAAGAGGGCCGAAAGCTCGAACAATTTACCGTGTGAGTGTCCTTTTAAATGTTGCTATTCTATTCTATTTGTGTTATATTGTGTCTGTCCATTATATATATATAAACATTAAACATACACAATTTATATGCCTTCAAATTCACAATAAAACTTCTTCATATCACCTTTATGTTGATTTTCATAAACAAATCGTGTAATTATCGTGCGCCGAGTGACACTTGAAAAATTATATAAATGAAATGACAAGATGTTTATCTTGGAATTAGCGTTGAACTCCTTAAAACCAAGGCCTTCCATCTTCCTCTTCCATGGTCTTCCACCCGAAAAATATGGTGATCATAATGAATTGATGAATAATATAACCTGTCTGAATAGTTTATCCAGCCCTTAAGTTAGCAAATAAAAGTGCTCATAGTCTAGAATTTCTTCGGGATTTTTTAACACCTTAAGTATACATCCTCTATGCAACAGTGGCTTAAATTTTGATCGTTGGAGCTCCAATTATTCATTCAAATCTGCACTCGGGACACCGAAAAACTGGCTGGAGTCAGCGCGAATTTAAAATATTTTTTTCCGTGACGCAAATCCTGGATTCGCCCGTCGGTAACCTCGGGGAAGCAGTGCGACGCGTGCTCATCCTCGCCCTCTGGGCGGTGGTTTCCAACGAAAATGCCGATAGAGCAGCTTGCCTTGGCCGAATATCAAACCGTCGACGTGGCACACGCGAACTCCCCTTGCTTCAATCTCCGTGGCCAATTATTCAATCGAGGCCTGACGAAAGGGTCAGAATGTTGGGAGTTGAGGTGGGAGGAGATCCCAAGGGAATAGGGAAGTGGTGTCGCGGGAGGGGGGGGAGCGGGGGGAAACGGATCCACAGAGGGAGGAGTGGATAGGGGAGGGGCACGGCGAGACCTCAGAGCCGGCTTATTTCGCAGACCGGGAAAACGTGAAGATCCATAAATTACATCGATGCAGTGAGTTTTGGTTGATTATTTCGATTCAAAAACCCATGGCGAGTTTCTCCTATGTCAATTTATACGTTCCCGTTTTTAATGAGATTTTTTAGTGATATTGTAGTTTTTCCGGCACCATAGCTATTTCGATTCCTCTAACGTCATACGTGAAGGGCGCTGAAGCAGAAAAACGAAGATTAATAATAATATAGTCATCTAATGTGATAAAATTTTTTAGCTAATTTTTCTTACAGGAACAGACAGTTGCTAACATAGAAGTAGCTTGGGTTATGAATATTGGCACATCACTAACTTAATTATTCCAACATGGAAACACTAACTACAAGTATAATGCTAGTGATTTTGCTTGTGCCCATTCTCACTTCCCAAGCTCCTCAGCAATCTTCTGAAATGAAAAGTAAGTAGACCAATTACATACTGTCAATAATTATTATTAATTGTGAGGTCAAATATTTTGGTATACATAAAAAAGAATCCAAAGATAAAAAAATCACTTAACCTGTCTGTACTATCAAATTCAATTTCTTTTGAATACAAGGTTTTTTTATCGGTTTTAAGTATACTCAATGGTCATCGGAGATTACTGGTAGACATAACTGCCAGACAATGAGTCATAAGGGTGAATGGAAGAGACATTGCTAATGGGATAAGTTTGTCTCTTTTACAATAAATGATGATGTCATAAATATTTAAAGCAAAAATTAGGACATACTCAGTACCTTATTCTTCAGAATTAATTTTTTTAAATTAATACTGGAGAACATGGGGGATGTAAAAAATAATGGAATCATATGCACGAAATGTATCCTGGTACATATACTCTGCTGTATTAGTAGTCAACAAAAATCATAGTTTAAAGTGTCAACAGCAGTTCCACTGGATATGAATTTAAAGAATTTTATCCTCATTTATTTTTTTACTCCATCACTGCACATTGGATTACCATGCACCCATAATAAATATAATAAGGTTTAATCACAACAATCAACTAAAAGTTATTTTACATTACCTATTCAAATTTGATTTTTTCATTTAAATAGGGTGTAGCCGAGCATTTCTGACAATATCTTCACTTTGGAGACCACACAGCTACAGCAGCAGAACAGGAACCGAAACGGAATTGGAGCTGAACTGGGAAACTAACTGCAATCCAGAATACATTGACTCAGTGGCATTATTTACAGAATATCCTCGGTAAATGAAATTCTCAAAAGCATCAATTTTATGGAGCAATATATAGTTTTTTGTGCTTAGAAGGTTATAAATTATATGTAGCTTCATGTGACCTGTACATATATGTTTTGATGTGTTTGGCTTTGTAGTTAATGTAATTTAAAGATTTATGACTGCTTTTCATATATGAGTCATGACTTACATAATCTTGAGTTACATTTAAGGAATAAAGGTGCCACTCCATTACTGCAAGTTCCCACTAAACAATATCCAGGATACTTCAGAACCAATTACACATTTGGTGACACACTCTTACCAGGGGGATGGCAATTGGTTGATGATGAAGAGGATAGTGGAAATGCTGATTCAGAAAAGAAATCTTCAGAAGAATGGGAATCTGAAAGTGGAAAGGTAAATCATAAATTTGTGACTATCTAATTAGTTATTCTTAAGTAGCCAGCTGACTGCTGCTTAAAAAAATAGAATATACCAGCAGTCAATGACTAGTTTGAGCATTGAAACATTTAAATCGAAAAGGAAAGGGATAATGTATAAAGGAAATTCATTACAGCACATTCATTACTTTTATTTTGGCACAGGTAACTATCCAAATAGTTGCCACCACATTCTAACTTAATATTTTCTATGGAATACAAAAATGAATTTGCTTAGTGTATTTCGTATTCTCTTATCATAAATTCTCGTCTAATCCAAATGAAACAAAATTACCCATTAAAAGGTAATGATTATGCATCATCATTTCTAGTCAGCAGAAAGTAAAAATCACAATGAAGGAAAAATTGAGGTAAGAAGGGAGAACTATGGTGAAAAAGCCAGCCAGGAGCCAATAAATGGTGATCACTGTTTTCCTTTCTGGATAGCTGCATATGCCAATAAAACAATTGTTTATACAGACTGTCTTAAAATCAGACCAACATGGATTTGGGACCACAGGTAAGCTATGTGAAATAATGTCAGTATAATTAAATATCTGACACTTCCTTCTCATTTTTTTATTATTTTTAAATGAAGTATCATACACATTAGCCATTTTTCAGTTACCATAAGTTAGAGCCTCTCAGATTTGAATGCTGATTTGTAATTACATCAAAATTAATTTACATTATTTAGTTTCCTCCACTTCGCTATAAAATTTTTCCTCAAAATAAACTTGGTGTCTCATGAAAATACTCTAGATAAACAACAGAAATACTAATAACCTCAAGACTATGCAGCAGTGGCATTAGTAGGGGGGGTAAGAAGAAGCAGTTGACCTCTCAACCTACGAAGCTGAACCTCACATATATAGCCAAGAACCACTGATTTTCAGCATAATTGCACTACATGAAGGTTTTATGAGAGAATTTTTGGTAACATAATATCGTCACAACAATATTTCTTTTCATCCCAAGCAGTGTAATGTTCTTTTAACCAGTAATGCACCCAATCCACCTCCCCCATATTCCTTTCCATAATCATCCCTTACTCCTGCCATACACCCTCCCCTCCTCTAACATGCCATCTGAGTATCTTCCCTTCCACAGTTCTCTTCTCCTACAAATATTACTCAATTCACATTTCCCATGAGCATCCTGTTACTCTCCAAATTAAAGGCATAGTTATAGACATTTTATATTATTTTGACCTAAGCTGGCAAATTAACTTTCATGTTGGCCTTTGCCGAAAGGTTTTGGGATACACCTCAAACATTGGCTGCACGTAATACAATTCTAACATGATCAGAGTTAACAAAAAAAACCTATAAAAGCAGAGAATGAACTTCACAGAAAATATAACTAACCCATTTTTCCTTGGAATAGGGCCTGCATGAGCTGATGTACCCACTCTGTCACTCACAATACATGGGAAAGTTTGAAGTGTTGATTACTATTGTGAAATTTAAATATTTAACTGTCTAAAAAAATGGACTCCTAAATATATTTTTGCTTGAACTCTTTTTATCATGTAGCAGTATATGAATAAATGTGACAATATAAATTGAAGTCAAGAAATGCAAATTGATTATTGAGTAGTAAGTACATTAAATTTTTAGGATGTTTAACATTTTTATTCATTTATTATTCTTTCACAATTATAGCATTGTTTCACATTTATAATTTCTTTCTAAACATAATATTTACGAGTAGTAGTAGTATTTAGGGGAGGCAACTGACAGCTGAGGTCATTTGTGCCATAGGGGATGGACAGGAAAGGATGAAGGCTTTCCTGTCCATCCCTAAAGGCACAAATGACCTCAGCTGTCAGTTGCCCCACCTAAATACTACTACTCCATGGATGGTCTCTCCAATTGCTTCCTCCAAACTGTGATGGCCAAACCCCATAAAGTGAATTCCATAATACCGTATTTTCCCATCGATTACGTGAGCATTATCCATACAAAAATGTTCAGATGATCAAAAAAATGATGATGCGCGGTATGTAATGAAAATTGATAAAATCCAAGCATAGACGTATTTTTACACACCCTATATATAATTTTTACGTGCATATATATATTTACATATATATTTATACATATATATATATATATATATATATATATTTACATATATATTTATACATATACATATATATATATATATATATATATATATATATATATATACACGTTCAAAATAATTATGAACCCCTGGGCAAGCGGTATCTATACAAATTCATGATAACTACAAGGTTCTGGGTGCACGTCACACATAAGGTTCACCTTATCAATGGGAATATATGGTAAATGCTTTAATTATAACATGAAATGACCTCACTTAACCACCAACTCTTGTCATCCAGTCCCACCTGAGGGTAAATCTGAGATGCAGAGATGGATTTCACTTCCACTTCTAGCATCCACAATTGTTATCTCAATCAAAAATATTACTTTTTTACCAAAGGTCCGAGTTAGGAGATATGTCACTTCGTTCTCTCCTCATTCCTGGAACCCACAATTCAGGATGCTACAAGAGAGTAACTGGTTTATCAAACCAAAATTCCCGAAGGAATTCATTCTCATCAAGATTCTTACTCACTCAAGATTTGGACATTTACACTCAACTAGTATATGGGGTGAGTTTTCTGGATGACTTATTATCATAAGGTAATCTACCAGTTAAGGTAAGCTTTTGGATGGACACAACTACCAAATAAATATTTTGAGACTCTTAACAAAACACAATCCAGCAACCTACTCAACATCAAGTCCTTCTCCATCTCAGTGTACTTTCTTCATCCCATCCAACATCCCTATCCTGTTCCTGTCTTTTGCCTAACATTCTCCCCTTCATTACAGTCTTCAATATCTCACTGCCGATCAGCATGCCCTTCATAAATTTTTCCTGCCTCCTTAGGATTTCTCCCAACAAACCCCTCTCCTTGCTCACCATACCAAATACTTCCTCATTTATTTTCCTTTCAGTCCATTTCACCTTCTACATTCTTCTCCACATCCACATTTCAAAAGCCTCCACTCTACTTTTATTGATCTGCTTCAGTAAGCACGTTTCCATGCTCCATATCAAAGTTTTCATGAGTCTTTTCCTAACATCCTTACTCAATGTCCCTGTTATCAACTCCCGCCTCATGAAAGCCACTTTGCCAAGCGCAATTCTTCTCCTCACGTCCCAACTACTTTGACCATGTTGTCCAAAACACTTCCAAGATATGTAAACTGTTCTACCTGCTCTATCTTTTGACCTCCTATTTTAATGTTTAACTTAGCCATTCTCTCTCTGGAAAACTGCACTACCTTTGCTTTATTTCAATTTAATCTCATCCCATATCTATAGCACTGAATTTCCAATACACTCAGCAATACTTGCAACCCCTTGGCTGACTGACAAACAAAAGCTTGTCACTGTCAAATCTAACTGATTTTACAAATTCCCCTCTGACTTTCATTCCTACCCCCAGTTCTTCCCATGCCTCTTTGATCATTTCCTCCACATATACGTTGAACAACACCAGTGATAATGGACAACCCTGCCCTACACCTCTTCCTAACACGGCCCATCTGGACTCAATCTGAGACATGTACAGGTTGTGAATTAGCCTCCTGTCCCTCCAATCTATTACTATTTTCTGCAATATACTCATTAGTTTTTCCCAATTCACTCTATCAAACGCTTTTTTGAAATCTATGAAACAGGCAAATACCTCCTGGTTTTATTCTATATTCCTCTCGATTAATAATCTCATTACTGCAATGGCATCATGCGTACGTCTCCCCATCCTAAACCCAAACTGATCATCCCCTAAGTAATCATTTGCCCTACCCTATCCTTTTGTTGATGATCCTGTGAACCAATTTAGCTGTGTGGGATATCAAACTTATTGTCCTGTAGTCCTCACAAGATGTAGCCTTTACCATTTTCGGAATAGGAGCCAACACTGATCTCACCAAGTCTTCCAGCCAGATTCCTTCCTCATATATGCTACGAATCAATCGACACAGTCTCTTCCTTCCATATTTTCCTAAAACTTTTAGTAGTTCCGTGAGAATGTTGTCTACCACCACGGCCTTATTTGATTTCATCTCCCTTAATTACCATTATATCTCATCTGCGAATATGCCTCAACCTAAGCTATCTTCATCTACATCATATTCTCTTTCTGTCTAACTTTGCTGGCCTATGTTCTTTTCCATACAGTTTTTCTATATATTTCTTCGACCTCTCTTGCATCTTTTCTGTTTACTATTATCTTATCTGTAAATGTTAACACAGATCTTCCTTTCTTACTTCCTGATGGTGTTTTAACCTCGTATAGCAAACCAATTTTACCCTTCCTCTGCCAACTTTCCATGTCCTTGCACTGTGTTTTCCACCATGCTTCTTTTGCTTTATTTATTACCCGTCTCAATTTATTATTTAACTCTTTGTTCTTCATTTTGCCTAACTCTGTGTTTACATTCTTCCATTTCCTTTTCTCTTCCATCTTAGTAATCATCTCATCCGTGATCCATGGTTTCTTTGTCCTTCTCCCATTAACGGTTCCCATAGCTTCTTTTGCAGCTTTCGATATTCCTTTTTGATACATTCCAATTATTCTTCAATAGTACTCAGCTCTTTACCATTATCCATGATTTTCTCTATAGCCAGCTGATACTCCTTCCTCGTCAATCCATTTAATGCTTCTACATTCCATTACATAACCCACCACCCCTGCCTTATCTTTTTCAAATAAACGTTAAATTTCATAACTGAATTGAGGTTAGAGTCCGCACCCGCTCCAGGGAAGCTGTGTGAATTGATCAGTTTCTGAATCTGTTCCTAACCATAGTATAATCTAACTGATATCTTTCTGAGTCACCTGGCATTTTCCATGTATACCTATGCCTTTTGTGATGTCTAAAACAGGCTTCGGTGATGACTAACCCCTGTCTCCTACAGAACTGAATTACTTTCTCCCCATGGTCATTCCTCGTACATAAACCGTAGTCCCCTACCTAATCAACCTATATTCACCAATTGTTGCATTCCAATCCCCCATCACTATCAAATGCTTCCCGGCAGGAAAACACACGATTATATCCTCTAACTGATCATATATCCAATCGACTTCTTCCTCTTTATGATTACTCGGTGGCATGTATACCTGGAGAATGGCCACGTTCATCGGTTCTGCTTTTATCACTGCTAGTATTATTCTATCCATTGTTTGTTCTATGTAGACCACGCTTCTTCTGACGTCTTCATTCATTATTATGGCAATCCCTTGTTGGCTCTTGTTCCCACCGCTCTATATTATTCTATAACTGTCACCACAATAATTCCCACTATCCTTCCATCTTACCTCACATAAACTTAAAATATCTATATTTCCTCTTTCTATCTCTTGCTTAATATTTTCTAATTTTCCTGTCCTCAACACAGTCTTAACATTCAAAGTTCCTATTCTAACTAATTTGGTCTTCTTCTTTTGCATCTTCTGTCCTACTGCTGTCAGATTTCCTTACAAGGGTTTTGTGAGTTGAGGACCGCAGGAGCCTTTCCTCTCCCACTGCCAGTCACGACACACAGCCGATTGAGCCGAGTCCCATAGTTGCCAGGACTGAAATTCTCTATAGTGTCCATCATTATATTCTTGTGCATGATAATTGAGGTGACTTTCCATTACCTTCCTCAATAGTATTTTTAACGTGACATCATCGCTTAATATCTGCCCTACTGGGGTCAAATGCCTTTGCAGCAGGCTCACTGAGGAACAGATACTGCGTGGACTACCTTTCGTCTGGCTCCTAAACTTCGACCTATCTGGTATGGATGACCCTGCCAGGAGCAATTATTATTACCCCTGCCAGCACAGCTCTAGGGATTATAGGAACACTCAAGCCCTTCCATCACGTCAAGGTTGTAGTCCAGGAGAGGGGTTCTGGATGACTACCAATCAAAATTTGAGATTGAAACTAAATAATTTCCCTACAACTGAATAAAAAAGTAAACTGTTATGAATTGAGGCAGCAATTTATAACTGCAAATAAATAATAAAATAAATAGTCACAAGCCTTGCTTGAGTGTACAAATTTTTAGATAATTCAATAAATATATTAAAACACTCTAGAGGTGAATACAAAATAAATGAATTCAGAACCATTGAGGTTTTAAATGCAATTTCTGAATGAGTTTTGGGTAAAGGAAATCGCTCATTGAGTTAGTAATTATTTTTATCCCCAAAATTAATTATGGTATAGAACTATATCTATGATTACCTAATTATAAAGTATGGAATTAAAATACTTTTGAAAAAATCTAAGGCCATCGTTACCCATCCAACTGGGGAACGCTGTAAACTTAAACCCACTACCATTTCTGCATAATATTGAAAATATCATTCATAGAATTTTGACAAGAGTGCAGAAATGTCAAAAGAAAGGATAAATTACTGAATTAGTTTTTAATTGCTAGATTATTCACAAGGATTTTTTTCCTTAGAACTAGTCCTCAGTTTATATCAAAACAATAGGCATGGCAAGGGATTAAAGCAAATACATAGGTACCTATGGCATGTACTGTTAAGTTTTGATTGATTGCTGAAGTGAGACCTTTGAGGGAAGCCCAAGACACTTGGTTCACAGTGCCAACCAACGTTTAACCTGCCTCTTACATACACACAGGGGACAAGAGCATTGCCATAAAGGTATGATCACCCATCCAAACTGCTTTTAGGCCCAACATTACTTAAGTGACCTAATGGTATTGATGTGTTATGCAATATGGGCTTAGCCCACTGTTAACACTCAGTGAGAGCACAATTAAAAAACTAAATAAATTTTAAATAGGAAGATGGAAAATACGAATGCAATAGATTTTAAGTCAATGCATAATGGATATCGGTGGCTAAAGACTGATTATGCATATACAGCAATAAAATTGACTAAAAATCATCCCATCCATCATAGAGTATGCTTGCTAACATGAAAGGAAGACTTTTAGCTTCTAAAATTTAATTGCGTTCATAAAAATACATCTTCTAAAACATTGATTTAATGGGATGAAAACTAATACTTAAGTGTTAGTTAGTTTCATTAGTGCAAAACTTGTTCTGGCATGAATTAAGATTGAATAACAACTTTTGTAGGTTGCAAGAGATAACTGATTAAGTAAAATTTCTACTAGTGATTAAGATACAGTAACTTATAAAATAAGGCTTTTATCCTAATGAAATTCTCTGTCAAAGACATAAATCATACATCATATGCAACTAAAGCAATCCTATAACTTCCTGAATAAGCTATCAAAAATTATCTATTGAACTAATTAAACTCATCATTGCAGGTTATTAATTCAAGGATTTGCTTGCAGCCGCTCTCCAAACAATCAAGTGACCTGCCTTTTTCATTCCCTCATATTTCCTTGCACTGACATCTTCCATCACCTCATTCTCATAGTTCATCCTATCGTTTTCCTCTATAACTCTTCCCCTATATGTTTTCTTCGATCATGGTCTTCAAAAAGCTTTCCTGACTCTTTATTTGTCCAATCAGTTAACCTTTTTTCAAGTGTCCTTCATAGGTTTCTCTCTTCACCAACTCTTTGGAGTAAGCACTTCTTCATTAACTACTCCAGCAATTCAATTTATTTAAATTATTAATCAATAGAATCACATTTGCATTGCCTACAATCTTATTTTCTCTGATGTTTAAATCATCCAAGTCTGACTAATATAGAGAAGTAAACTCTGAATATAAGTTTTAATGAACTTCCTTATGTCTGAGCCAGTATTATTTCCTTCTAAAGAACTTGTAGTATTTGAGGTAGCACATATACAGGCCTGTATCCAATTGATGAGGCTCTTGTATGCATCTTCACATATAAATCATAAATAAATATAGTTTTCATTTTATTGAAAATTTTGGGTATTTCAATCAGTCTGTATTTTTCTGATAACAATGCTGTAGAAGTGGAATGGAGACATCAAATTAATAATTGCATATATCCTCAATCACACAGATTCGTTACTTAGACATCAGAGTGGGATATTATCCTTCGACCCCTGAGCTATTTTGGGTCAACCATGATGTGGCACGACTGTTACCTCTTCAGCTGGTTCTTGAGGGAGTGAAACAGTTCTTACGAAGAAGCCCAGATCCCATTCTTCTCGATCTGCATAGATTTCCTGTGGGTTTCTCTGACAGACGGCGGGGACGTCGGAAACAGCACAGTAGGGCCTCTCCTGCCCACCGACTCTTAGTGGAATTACTTTGGAATGAACTAGGTAACTTATCAAGAATTCAAAATTTTTGGCAACGGAAGCAAGCCAATTTTAGAAGCCTCATTTTCCTTCACTCTCTTTGTTTATAAAAATTAATAATAAACAAGCACAATTATACGAATTTCTTGGCAGGGTAGTTAATTGAAGCACTAATTTAAATCAATGCACTGCTTTTTGAAGGTATATTAGACTAAAAACGAACACTGATATCTAATTTATGTTATCATTGACCAAGTGGCAGGATTATTTAAAATTATAATTGGTAGCCATCTAAATGATAGCATGAAACTATTTAATTGCCCCAGTCTGATGCTTTGTTTTTTCCCACATTTCTTTTCCCATACATGCCAAGTATTATTTCTATGCATATGAACATAAATTGTTTTTTAAGAGAATAATCCAACCCATTAATACAGTTCTTAGGGATAGTAGCTTTGACTTATTTGATACTTGAAAGTGTGGCTTATGGCCCAACAGAGATAGAATTATTTAATTGGAGTTTAATCATGCCATTTGGTAGCAATTCACGATTTTGTGCATATTTTTACTGGTTTTAAAGGTACCTGTATCTCTTATGTCTTGGCAGATTTGAAATTCAATTATTTTTCCACATAATTATTAGAGCCATTTAAATTAACATCTTCCAGTGCAAAAAGGTGCCTGAAATTCTAACCCCTGGGTGTTCAACTACTTCTTTTACACTTTAAAATTTTTATCATGGCTATACACCTATGTAGATGCATTAATCTATACTATAACTGCAAAATGAATTTTCATGTTTTTCATTTGCTTTAGTGCAAAACTACTTGACAATTATCATTAAATTGTTAAATATCTGCTCTATGTGATACTACAATATTCGATAACCAGCAAATGTGATGGTTTTCCCTGAGAAACAAATCAATAATGGAAGTAACAGACTACTATTTTATTCCAGTTTTACTTATCTGGAAAGAGGATACTGTAATACATCCCTCTTAGATCTTATTGATTATTTTGCAAGTTTTAGGTTTCAAAAGCTTCGGCTCTTTTGTAGGTGAATTCACTCCAGCAGATGCATCAGTGCCAATAAACACCCTTTGGAAAAGTGGCCGACGCCTCCTCATTTCCTATGCCGACAAGGCTTCTCGAGAGGAATTCCCATGGCTGAGAGGGGAGATGAATCTCACTAATGGGAAAGCAAGTGGCAGGCTGTGGAATAAATCACCATCCGTCACTGTAACACAAGAATGGGGAAATGTTCAGAACAGCAGTCAGCTTTATGATTTTCTCTCCAAGACGATTGATAAGAGGAAAAAGCTGTGGGGATGGAGGTAAGAAAACACTTTTTACTAGACAAAGATTAATCTTGAGTTGGTTCTATATACTAAAAATTTGCAATCAAAGCAAAATTATTGCATTTAAATTAAATTTTAGAAATCCCCCAACTGTAAAACTCAGGAGACACTGAAATAACAGGATTCTAAATTTATCATATGATGGGATATATCTGATGATATAGAGGAAATTGTATAGGGGAAAGGGGAAATTTAGTCCCATCTTAAAGATGTGCATGAAATTTCTATTGAATGCTCCCCTTCCAAAATAATGAATGTTTAATATATGTGCACTTAAACTTAGTTTAGAGATTGGAATCAGTAAAAATATTTTTTTCTAGTTTTATAACCTTTCTACATAAATTCAATGAGCAACTGTTTAGCTCTGCAAGGTCAACAATTCTCTTTTAATACCAAGAAAGCAATTGCATAACAATTTCTTCTCTGATAAAATAATAGAGAAAAATATGTAAATGAAGGACTTGTAAGGCCAACCAGTCTTATTGTTTGGATATTGCAGGATGCTATTTACTTAATTCTTTATTCCACAAGGTCAGACAGACATTGGAGAGCATCAAATTCGAACCATGTATCGCAAACAAACACAAAAAACCAAATGTATAATTATCATATATCAAACAATAATTAATACTCTAGGTATTCAGAGATGCTGTAAAGATATACTCAAAGAGGAAAACATTTAATTTAAATTTAACATTTGGTATTGGAGAAATAAATTTCAATATTTGTGGTAGATGATTGCATGTTTGAGAGGTAAAACTTTGGCTATTTTCGTTAGACTTGAGTTTCATCTGACCAGGTGTACATTTTGATCGCCTTATATGCACGGGTATGGAAACAGCTATTTCATAAGAAGATGCTATTAATTTCTTTTACAAAAATGGACCAATGAAAAATATATACACAGGGTAATGCTAGAGTAATGAACTCATTACTGTAGGAAACTACATGCATAGCAAAGGGTATCCTTTTCTTTAGCATGTAGGTGACTGCTATATTTGATGACAGGCCCATTTACTTTAATAAACAAGTTGGAAAAGCCCGGACTCAAATTATCTGCTAGGAAAAATCCAATTATTTCCTTCTCAAATATTTTCACAAACTGGGCTATTGTGAATGAACTATAAATTTTGAGTAAAATTATTTGCTGCTTTCACCTCCAACAAAAGGATTTCCATAGAAGAAACTAAATTTAAACTGCCTTGAAAACTACTTCCAAGAAGATACATACCTCTGATGCTTCTTTGTGGCCCATATTATATAACCATCAGATACAATGTCTATAATGTTTAGGATTTACCTCATACCATCATATGCATATTTAGTCATTTTCATTTTCTTAATTTTAGAATCCAATCATTAACACCATGCTCATCTTTTACAGTGGGAATGGAGAGCTGTGGTCTTCAATGGCAGAACTAACACCCACACCAATGGATGTAGTATTTTCTCGTCCAGGCACAGGTCTTCGACAGATGGCACATGATGTAAATCGTAATGTAACTAGGTGGTTCAGAGACCTATGGTGGCAAGATGCAAATATTGTGGCCACAGATTTCTTTCGAGGAGCAAACCTAATAGATGTGGCAGTTGAATCAAATCTCCGACGCTCCCATGTATAAAAGGACAAATATTTATGAGAATGGTATTTCACCTTATCCTCATAAATGAGTCATCATTCAAAATGGAAACATTTCTAGATGTATATAATAAATATTTTTATCAATATAAATGGCCTTTTTTAAATTACTCTCTTTTACATAGCAAATGTTAAATACAATCAAGAAGATGTTCTATTTATTTTTCCATAGAAAGTGCTGTCAATTCTAAGATGTAATGGGATTAGAGTTCTATGACATATTCAGAAAACTTGGTCAGTAATATGGAATTCTTTAAGATCTGCAGCAGCTGTAATTTTTAGGTAAAGAAGCATATACAGAGGTGATGTTAATAACAGCATGAGCAAAACAACTTGAGTGATAACTAGCACATGTAATTTAAAAGAAATAAGTGAGTGCAATTGCTATCATCATAGCTAAACTATAGCTTAGATCTTTATGCATACTTACTTTTAATGACCTAATAAAAGAATGAATTTAAGCACATTGCTTGATTACACAGACGAATATTAAACATTGCATGGCAACCCCTTACAGAATGTTAACAAGCAAAATCAATAAATAAAATTCGCTGCCATGATTAAAAATTCATTTTTAACAACTACTTGCATATGTGTAATTATGGTGGCCTTGTTAAAATTTGATGATAGCTTCCATTCCAAGGCCACTTAATAGTCCTTATAATAATTGAAGTAGGGACGTAATCTAGGGAATTCAAGTAAACCATTCCCATGTGACTATGATTACACATCTTGGGTTTCTTTGGAATTTTATCATTGATGCCACTTTAGCTCAGCTATGAAAAAATTTTTTAAATATTCTATCACCAAGAAAATTAATTTTTTAATGGTGATTAGGACATTGAAATTGAGATAATACATATTCTTTTTATTTATGGCAAGTCAAAATGAGTGATAGCGGAGCAGGTGAATTTACATTAATAGGAGTTAGAAACATTATGCAGAGAATGTTTATTGTGTCTGAGTTATGTCCGATGCTGCCTGATGATGATGGAGGAGAGAATAAGGAAGATCAGGGGTTGTCACAATTTGTGGTTAGGAATCCTAAGTAGTTTACTGGCATATGAATGCCTATGGTGAGATAATGTTTGATCAAATCAGCTTCTCTAATAATATTATTTCTCAATGAAATATTATTTTAAATGTGCAGCTCACATGGGATAAAAAATACTTAAAAAATATTCAGCTCATCACAATGATGATTGTATTTTCATCACTTTATGACACTTAACCACATATCATATGGATGATTCATTAAAAAGAATGGATTTGCAAGCAAATATTGCTTACAAACAATAGAACTTAAATAGAGGTAAAATAAATAAAAGCTCATTATTAAAGAAAAATAATTTTCTTTCCTTTGAAATCTCTAAGCAATATCCTTAAACAACATATCACAGGTGCACTTTTTAAAGATAAATTTGCTTAATTTCCAACAAAACTAAAGCATACTTAGTTATAGTACTTGAATATATTTAGATTCACAGATTTCAAAAACACTCATCGATAATGATTAAAGTCTGTGGTAAGGTATAGCAGGGCAGTTGTGGTTTCACTTGGAGCTGGCGTTCTTGTTAATATTCCTCCACTGACAGACTGCATTTCTCCATCCAGCCCAATTACTACAGCACATCCTCTTGATTCCTATAAAGAAGATACGAAAAAACTTATTAAGCCATATTCATTGCTTCATAGTTCATTCATTCTCATTCAAATTGTTTTACAAAAATATGAAATAACATCTATACACAAGGAGTTTTAACTAATAAACAGTCTATTTTTGGAGCTAATTAAAACATGCTTTTGACTTTTAGTTGACCACAATCAATATAATTTTTTTGCTCTTTTATTCAAATACACAGAGAATAAAAAATAATAAATTATCCTATTTCATGGGCAGACTACAAAAACCTTCCCTTTGGTACTATATAAATGTATGCTCCAGCTTGAACGTTTTTTACACAATTGCATATAACCTAAAATTAAAAATTAAAATTCTCCATTTAATGTAACACTATTAATTACAACAGAATTGTTATAAATTAAGTGATGCATTTGTATGCAATGATAAAAAATAATTAATTGAATAAATAAAATGTTTAACATTACACACATGATAATGAATTAACATGATCCATGAAGGGTATTTGAAATGTTCTCTTTATTAAAACCTCATAAAGCCAGCCTAGTCAAGAGCCAGATGTTGTAATACCAAGAAGAATAGAGCATTCAGCAGCTAACCAAAGTGCCAACCCAAACATACGATCTTCCAGGGAAACTGCAGTAGGCAAAGAGAAAGGAACTAAATGCATGGATGTGAATTCATGAATTTTTTTGCAGTAAGGTAAGCTTATGAACAGTTGACCCCATGCATTACACTTTTTATAGTTATTATGAGAGTCTACCAACCACAATTAGTTTGAGATAGCAACACTGACTAAACACAATTACATTCTTAAGCCTCCATAACATAATAACAAAGACATTTTACTCATAATAATGTTCATGATACTTGAAGACACTTGTACTCTCAAAATGGAGTGGGAAGAAAATGAGCTGCAAGTAATATCAGTTTCGGTAATTCTAAAACACTCTGACCACCATTTAAAGGTAATCCATTAATTCTAACAAATAATCTTCTCCAGAAACTGAAAAGACAGGAAAAAAATTCAACAAGTGAGCAACGACTTCAGAATGATACCACCACACTTCCAGTTGAGAGATGTAAATCTAGACACACTGGAGTGCACAAGAATGCAAGATACCTGTCTCACATGACTTGGAGCCAAATTTACCATACATTAGCTCATACAACAATGACTAACTTGGATGGGTGATTCGCTATTACTTGGCTAGCATTACCTGGGCCTACTTTCCAAATTAAATTTTTTGCCCTAAAAGTGGTTGTTTCAAATTAAACCACTGATTTTTTTATCATTGTTTGAATGAATACAGAATAATCACTTATTACACCATCAAATTTACATTTCTTCTTGACAATTTGAGTGAAATTGTCATAAATCAGCAGTGGGGAGACAATGATTTTCAACTGGGCAAAAGATCAAATTCAGCTGGCTGACTGAACCAAATATGCACTGTGTTCAGCATAAGTTATCCACTTATTGGGCATCTCCTCAATCTGTTCTTAGTCTTTTCCCTCATAGTAAGTTAGCTAGTTAATTCCATCCTTTTTTGGTTTTAAGCTGTGTAATTACTTCCAATAGTATTACTGATGAAGACTTCAGCAAGCCTTATATTTATTTCCCTGTAAAAGATACTCCTTATACATTCACCAAATATAAAGCAAAATTAAGTTTTGAAATATATCCCTTTATGAAAGTGTACTTTTTGATGTGCTTATATTTAAAAATTAGAATTCCTAACAATGAAATTCTATCTCTATTATTCTCCAGCAGTCATTTGTCGGCTGGATGAATGGTGCCACTGGGTTTTCTAAAGCCCAAGGGCCTTTGATAGGCAGCATTATTTCAAACTTTTCTTAATGCAGGACAACAGAGTAGTTCAGCTAGCCTCCTCTGAGAAAGAAAAGGTACGTGATGCAAAATTTTGCTCCCTTCAAGATAAAAGCAAAACTTTTAGTACATGATTTAAAATATTTTAGTACGGCCATGCCTATAAAAAGTTGTGGCCACACCCAACTATGATTGGTCATTCCCCGAACTTAGGCCTGGCGATGGTAAAATAATTTATAATGAGGTATCTTCATAATTTTTACTAGCATTCATGTAACAACATATTATTATTTACCATCTAACAATTGCAGAATAAATTGATAAATCTGCTATGAAAGTACATAAAACAAAACAATATTAATTTCATCATTAATCGAGTAACAGTACATATGACACAATGCTTCATACAGATGATAATTGGTTAACTGCAACTAGTAATAATGCTTCTCAAAGTTACTTACAGTGCTTCCTTTTTCATTTTGTGAAGATGACACATCGTTACTTGATCTCACTGAAGAGCTGGGCAGTGTCTCCTCTATATCCTTGACGTTTTCCAGTCTCTCATTCTCACAGAGAATTCTTTGTTTACAATTTGATTCCTGTCTGTTTTGAGTCCCAATTTCAGATGCGTCTTCAAATGACGCATCTCCTTTGTCTAACTTGGGACTGACTCCAACAGAATCCAAAAGTCTTGATTCAATATTTCTTATTCCTTCTGGGGTTTCAGAATCATCCTTTGATGGACTGAAGAAATTTAGAAAACAAATCATTAAAAGTAGCACATAGTATAAAGCTCAAATGACTATAACTAAATCCGTAGCATGATGTTAATGGTTCATTGAAAATATTCACAATATATTATAGATTCACAAGTGTGACAATGTCATAAAACCAAAAAAATATGAAGTATACACAATATGTATTTTTGAATATTTTGGTGGCACAACCACCTTTTTCAATGTATGGAAGAAGACAGAGCACCAGTTAGGGGAAGAAGAGGAGAGCAGGAGTAGGGGAGGAGGGATAGAGGGTTTTTTTTGCAGTATTGGGGGTTGATAGGAAATGGGAGGGTACTCCTAAGTGGGGAAGGTTCAGGCCCGGGTCCAAGCAATCTCCTAGGAGCTAAACGCAAGCTGTACCTGGGGTTTGGAGCAATAATAATATGTAAAAAGGGAGGCAGACATACAAACAGCAATTTTAGGAAATCTTGAAGAGGGATGCATTTTGGGAATTGGTGGAGAGGCTAACATAGAAGAATGGTTGCAGGAGGCACAGTGATTGTTTCTGCAAAGGCTGCAAATATGGTTCATTGCCCTATGTAGAAGGGACAGAGTTCGCAGTCAAGTTGGCTAATTATACAATGGGACATGCATTACGGAGTAGAGTGGTATGGGAGAGCATCAGTTGTGAAGGGAGGTATGAAGTGGTGAGGATGGGAAATGTTTTTCGTATGGTTTTACAATGCTCCACCAATTAAGCTTTTGAAGAAATTTAATCACAACTGAAATCTGTGAGATTTTATGCAACTAAGTGTTCCCATTTTAGACCAAGGTGCTCGGTAGCCATTTCACCTAACGCCAGTGAAACGGAAAAGAATACAAGAGAAAAGAGGATAACCAGTGATACATGGTCTTAAAAAGTAGGTACAAGGCATTTAAAGGCACACATAGCTAGAAGAAAATCAGCCATCTAGGACTAATTGGTAGAACATCTAAGCTTAATTATTAGAACATCGGCCGAACAAGTTGAAGGCCTGCGGTTCAAGTCCGAATCGAGGAGGCAGCAGTCTATCCCTGTATTTCATTCAATTCATTTTTTCTGGGACGATTCCCTAATATTCACTGCATATTTAAGGTGAAATCTAAGTACAAAGAAGAAGCATGTTTCTCTGACTTTTTAACTGGTACTGTTTCCAAGTATCCGAGTAACAATGTATACCTTCTTTAAGTGAGAACCGCACACACAAAATATAACAAACGATCCAAACTTATATCTGATATGATGGTAACATTTAAATATATACTTGAAAAAAACAACAACTACTGGCCACCTCCATATATGCCAGGAAGTCTGTTTCAAAAAATAAATATCCATAAACTTTTTAATTCTAGAAACCTATTCTGCAAATTCCACTCTTTCAATCTTTTATTCATGATCATATTGACAACTAGCTACAATGTAACTTTTATCCCAACTTTTACACTCATTTCTCATTTATAAAGGCATTTACAAATCATATTTTCCCTTCCTAATTTCCTTAGTATTTACAAGGTATGAAAATCAAGGTTTTGGACTCATATTATTGTAAATATGATCTTACTATTGGGAGGTTTGCAGCAGAGGCACACCAATTTTTGAAATTTCATTCAGCTACGTATTTGTTTTCATTTCTTTTAACAAAACTGTGTTGAGTATAACTCTGTTTTTATGATATGCCTTGTTATTGTGATTGGACAATAACGACAATTTTGAAGACAGACAAGTTGTAATGAAAAGCAGGGAAACAAACTTGGATTTATCTTGACATGATGAACATAGTTTACAGAGACCATCTCGTGAAAAGAAGTTTGTTCTACAAGTAGGTGGCAAGATTCAGAGGGGTAAACCTTAACATTTGACAATGAGCATTTTGGGCAATCCTCCACTGTTCAAAATGATGCTTCTGCACAGAAATTTGCTATGTGTAATTTAATTTTTTCAAGAAATGATTTTTACAGCATTAGTCCACAAACTGCATATTCATACCTCATATAATGCTCTTTTTTACCAATGAAAATTATTATAACGTTCATAAAGGATAATATTTTCCTATTCTATTCAAAATTTTAAAACTTATTTCATAAATGGTTTACATTTTATTTGTGGCCTATATGTACTGCTATGTAGCCGACACAGAAACCCCATTGTGGTGCAGCTTATTCTCCTTAATATAGCAAATGCTGAGCCCATTCCACCCATGAGGACAACAGATTTATAAAAAAATAGATATTAAAAAATAAAAAATAAGAGGGGGTGATTTCAAGACTATTCTTCCATTTCACCATTCAGAAACACAAAGAAAAACTTTGAACAGATCTGACATACACAATATGAAACTAAAGATTAAGTAAATGCTGCCCTTATGTTTGGACATAGAAATTAAAACAATATTGAGAAAGTGCAGCGCTGGCCACATTGCATTCTTTCAATCAATAAGCTGTCCTGGACATTAGACAATACTTAAAATATAGTGTTTCCTCTCCTTATCATAAAATAGCTATATTTAATTTAATTTAACAAACTTACCCATGTATTTTTTTATGCCGCAGCAAGGCATACTTTGTACTGAACCTGCGAACACAGTGATTACATGGGAATGCCTTGGGATTTGCATGAACTGTAGCTATATGCTTCCTCTGAACGGCACGTGTCTTAAAGGACGATCCACATATTTCACACAAGAATGAGCGCTCATCTGAATGTGAAGCCTGCAGAGAACAAAATCAAGTGTTTCATCTGTTAAATTCCCGATCACATAAATTGTATTATACTACCTTGATCAAAATGTTCCCGGAATAACCACCGTGTGGCGCTCCCATCGTTCCGATTTGAGTTCTGTTTTTTTTGTTAAATTGGTACATCTGTTGTTGATATTCCCTTTAAATCTTAGTGTCATAACTTGACATTTGCAAAAGTTACGTAGCCAAGAGTACATCTATCTCTGTGTGTGTTGGCGATTTTTTACAATTTCAGAAATGGATTTAAATTTGCAACAACGAACTTGTATTAAATTTTGCGTAAAAAACGGATTTAGTGGCGCACGGACGTTGGAAATGTTGGAAAAGTGTTTCGGCAACGATTCTCTAAAAAAAAACGGTCGTTTACCAGTGGCACGAGCGGTTCAGAAGTGGTCGTGAGTCAATCGAAGATGATGAACGCAGTGGCAGACCATCGACATCGAAAGTCGGTGAAAAAATTGATAAAGTAAAAGAAATGTTGGTCAATAACCGCAAATTAACCATCAGAGAAATAGCGGAGGACTTGAACATTGCCTATGGATCCGCCCAAGACATTGTGGTTAATGATTTGGGTTTCCGTCGTGTAGCAGCAAAGTTGGTTCCAAAAGACCTCAATTTCATGCAAAAAAGAGACCGTGTTGACGTCGCAAAAGACATGATTTGCGAGCCTGAATCCGATCCCACATTCATCAAAAGGATCATTACTGGAGACGAGACGTGGGTTTATGAGTACGACACGCAATCCAGACATCAGGCAAGTGAATGGCGTTCACCAAATGAGCCGAGACCAAAAAAACCACGTCGTTTTCAGTCAAAAAAGAAGGCAATGCTGACGGTTTTCATGGATTACAACGGTGTAGTGCATCATGAATTTTTGCCAGAAGGCCAGACAGTAAACAAGGAGTATTATTTGGGCGTTATGAGACGTTTGCGTGAAGCAATTCGCCGAAAGAGACCAGAAATGTGGGCAGAAAACTCGTGGATTTTGCACCATGATAACGCACCGTCGCACAGTGCTATCATTATTCGTAATTTTTTGACGAAAAATGCAACAAATACCATCCAACAGCCACCGAATTCACCTGATTTGGCTCCCTGTGACTTCTTTCTGTTCAATCGAGTTGGTAGGTTGGAGGTGATGGTAAAGTTCACTCAATACTAAGCCCAACAGTGTGCACCATCCAAAATTCAGGGTCGGGGGGCCAGATCCTTTCCATGAGCTGCCTATGGTTTCCCACGAAGTTCTGGTACCCAAATAATCACACAGCATGGGTGGAGCTAAGAAGGTCCAGAAGGCATGCCCGGGAATCGAACCTGGACCCTTTGGTCAGCAGTCCACTGCTCTATCCCTGGACTATCACATCTCACTCTTGCAAATATATCAAATCAAATATAACTGTATTGTTATAATTGAGAATCCAAAACTGAATTTTAGTAAAGCATGATCAAAGCTTGAAAATCACCAAATCAATTATTAGCAGTCTCATCTCAAGTTCACTCAAGCTAGATCAAGTTTTTGGTGGACCCCTGCCGAGTGGCTCGGTGCACGTATAAAATGCAGTGAATGATTGAACAGCGGAACGCTATAAAATTTTGCGTTGGACTGGGGATATCGGGTATGGACACATTGGGCATGATTTGCCAAGTGCTAAAGGGTGAAAGTATGTCACAAACTACAGTTTTTAAGGGGCACAAGCTCTTCAAAGATGGCTGAGAGAGTGTGGAGGAAAAGCCCGACGTTGGACAGCCATTGATGTCAAGAACTGACGACAACATGCAACATGTGAGTGAAGTGCTGAATTCAGATCGCCGGTTAAGTGAGTGCATGATCAAATATTGTATTGGCATTGATAAGATGACAGTACACACCATTATCTTTGAAAATTTAGCAATAAAAAAGACCTGCACTAAACTTGCTGTGAATGTCTTTGAATGGATGGCCAAGAGCAGAGTTGAGTGTCTGCTAGCGAAGACCTGAAACAGTATCATGTCAATTCCTCAACCCTCTTACAGTCCTGACTTGGCATGGCAGACTATTTCCTATTCCCAAAAGAGAAATCGTCCCTCAAAGGACACCACCATGGAACCCCAAGTGTCGTCATAGAAGCTTGCATGCATACACTTGGAACTTACGCACACTGGACCTTATGGAATCCACCAACCAGGGAGTGTCATGGAGAAGCCACAGGCAGAAGTGTGTAGACACTCAAGGGATGTACTATGAATAATTTTGAGGAATTGTAACAATATCTAAAACAAATTATTTTTCCAGAAATTTGATACTTTTTCTACAAACCTTGCATGCATTGCAGTTCATATTATATTCATATGTCTCACTATTCAGAATATTGAGAAACTAGAAGAAACACATATCAATGGAACAATCAGAAATAACTAAGCATGTGAAGGTAAATTTAAGACCAGCAGTGTAAGCATAGCCAAAGTTATTATTTTGCTGGGCTGAGTCAGATGCGGGCCAATAAGTTAATTTTTTTAAATTAATGTACATGATAACTGAAATGCTATGGAGACTCACCATATGGTCCTTCAAGTGGGCTCTGGAACGGCAAGGCTTAGAGCATTGTGGACAGCAATGGAGTAGAGATACAGTGGTTGATGAATCTGAGGCAGCAGTGCCTTCATCTTGAGTGAGAGATGGGTGATGCCTAGATACATGGTGCTGTCGGAGTGTATCAGCTCTCTTGAAGGCCTTCCCACAAGTATCACAGAGAAACGGCCTTACCTCTGAATGAACATCTCTCTGGTGGCGTTCAAAATGTTCCTTTCGCAGGGTCATGTAATTGCACTGTAACAAATTTTAATGATCATCAATGCTAAGGTTATTTAAAGACTAATAAGGTTAAGACCCATGTTCTTTTAATTATTTAAGGTTACATTATTTGTCATAGGGAACGTTCCTACTTATTCACATATTTAATGGGAATTATGGATAGCTGTAATTTCCATAACCATTCAGCAACTTTGGAGCTTTATTTTATGTTGTTACCAAATAGGCGTTCAGATGGTTCCATTTTTAATTTAATACATTTCACCCCATCTACATTATTCTCTACCTGGTAGGTGCAATATAGGGCCTCAGTTGGCATCACTTAAGGCCACAAATACTTTCGGAACAGTGCTGACAATTTTTGAAGATATATAATAACTGTGACTAACCACAGCTGACATAAATAACACTACAATGACATTGATTTGATAAATTATTTCCAAAATAAGAAGCATCAGTTGAGAGAAATTAGTTGATTATCTTATTTATTTAATACTGGGAATATGTAGTACATACATATTTTTAACAGTAGCTTACTAATTAAGGCAGAGAAATGAATGAGCATTTACAATTAAACTTCTAACACCTGCCTCAATGGACACAAAAGAAATACTTCAATATCTTGGATTACCATCTTGAGATACTTTTTACCTCCTTTGATTCCATCTAGGATATCTACAACTTTTCTCTCTCCCATGCTTATGCATTACATTCCTCTTCATTATAATTGCTGAAAAACTGAATAGCGATTGTAGAAATTTCTTTGCTAAACTGTCATTCCTTCATTTGTCCTGTTGTTTGAATTTCTCCCAAAACCTTTCCATACCACTATACCTTTAACTTTCTTATTTATTGCTCTTATTGTCCATGTTACTTTTTATAACCCCCTAAATATTTAGATTACAAATCCTACAGTATGTACTCATCTCCTGGCTTTGAATTCCAAGTTTCTGGTCTTGACTCTGTTCAATGTTCTTTTCCAAATCAGGGTTTTTTCTAATATCTTTTTTATAACTTTTAAATATTTACTTAAAGTCATTACCAACAATTACATGCTCTTTTTGACAGAATCTTTACCCAATGCAATTCTTTTTTAAAGATCCTTCCTAGTTTTTCCATATTCATAAAAAAAACTTCCCAGGAAGAATTATGCTATTTGGTCTGGTACATCCCTTCCCATTCTAAGGTTTGACTTAGCTTCGAAAAATCCATCTTGTAAGTGTTATGACATACACAACATCAGAAATAACAATGTACTAGCATCTGTCCTAATATAATTCTAGGAAATAAGAAATATTTTTTCAGGTAAAAAGGATTTTCTTAAGCTGCATCTCTCCTTGATTTATGGGTCTGTGAAGTCCAGTTGAAATACCAAATACAAACTAAGACCTAAAAAAAAGGTCCACATATGAACTCCTGCATTATGTTATAGCACCTATGATGTACTGGCTGGAACATTTGAATTTTGACCACCAACTGTTCTCAGGAAATATTTATATAATATATGAATAATAAAGAAACATAGTAAACACAGAGCAAGTGAGTAATAGAATATTATTAGAAGCAGCAAACACTGAACCAACAAACTTCGTCACTATTCAACTTAACATACCAAAAAGCAATCAAAGGGAGGAATAAAAGACAGGGTATATGACCTATTAAAGGAAAAAAATTGTGGGTGTCCATAGGAGGAAACATTTAATAGTCATGGTGGATTGAAATTCAGTGAAGGCGACGGGAAAGATGGGAGAGAGGTAGGGAACTATATTTTAGAAACAGGAAATGACCAATCGGAGAAAGCAATAAAGCACTGCAGGAGACTGGGTTAGATACACTGGCAGTTTAAACACCAAAATAAATTCAAGCATACATGGAAAATACCTAGATATTCAGAGAGATTTCAGTTAGACTATATTACAGTTTGACATAGATTTAGGTACAATATCTCCAATTCGCACAGTTTCCAGGGAGAATAAGTGGGCTAGTACTACTGAAGTGCAATGTCAGATTCAAGAGGATAAAATAGAGAAGATGGTTGATGAAAGAGGATGTAAAAGTATTAAACATGACAAAAAGTAAAAGAAAAATAGGAACATATCAAGAAAGGGATATTTAAAGCCAAAAACTAAAATAGACAGGAAAATAATAGGGGAAAAGAGGCCTAGTTAACACAGTGCAAGAACATTGAAGGTTTTCAAAGAAGGGGTGAAATGGGTACACTGCAGAGAAAGGTGAAAAAACTATCGGAAATTATGAGGGGAAAATCCATGCAAATTATTGAAAACACCTCAGGAAAATTATTAACTGAAACAAGAAAGATTCAGCGATGAAAATAATGCATAGAGGATGTATTTGATAAAGGTATTCAGGCATCAAAAGGTCAGAATATTTTATTAGCTCTTTGTTAGTTCCCATCCCAAAAAAAAGGCAATCATATGGAGGAATGTAGAACAATAAGATTAGACATGCAGCAAAAAAGTAATTAGGATCATCGATAAGAGGATGGAGAGTATGCCCACCCTTTTATAGTGGCTAACTCTCTGGAAATTTAATCTTTACATGCAGTAAAAAGGGAAGGTATCATGTCTCTATAACCTTTATTAATTCCAGATATAATTAAAATAATATAAATAATAAAAAAATGGAAATCATAAAAATAATCTAGATTTACTGGGCATTTAATGGAAAATTTTTATTAATTTATTTTGAAGAACATTATTTTAATGAAATTTCAAATTAAGATAGAGCACCACAGGAAGGATGAAAAGGTACGTTCACAGCAGCCTACTGTGCAAATGTACTAGGTACATTCACAGCTGCAAAAGGGTTCAAGAAAAAGGGATTCTGCATGGTCTTGTATGACTCAAAAATTGGTAGATGAAATATGATGCCAAGTGATTTGAGGCTTCTGAGATGTGGGTGTGAAGAAGGATGGAAAATATATAAATAATATATAAATATAAGGAAATATATAAATAAAAGGTAAAACCAAGAAAGATGTGCTAAGCATTGTAGGTGAGGAGAGAGGTTTATTGGAAGAAAAAAAAGGCAGGAAAAATGAATGCAGAACATTTTGATGAACAATGGAATGCTGAAGACTGTGATATATGAAGGACAAAAGTAAGCTAGGAAGGGGTAGGATTGGGATAGGCATGTTGGATGG
This sequence comes from Hetaerina americana, assembly GCF_022747635.1. Lineage (NCBI taxonomy): Eukaryota > Metazoa > Arthropoda > Insecta > Odonata > Calopterygidae > Hetaerina > Hetaerina americana. Next base: position 39,769,631 of record NW_027286070.1, read on the forward strand.
AATAAAGGGAGATGGAATATATGAGGTATTGAAATTCAGTTAATTGTAGTGCATGTTTCGGGCTACATCTTGTCAAGAGAGGCTAAGAAATATAGGAGTGTACATTCAATGTCTACCCAAAACCTATCTCAAATGATAGACTACCAAGAATAATCTGTTTCCAAATAGCCATCCAAAAGCCATACACAGGATGATCCTTGTATGTTCTTATGGAGTAAAAAAGAAACCTATTAAATGCAAGGATGGATGCTATCGTGGGATTATTAACATACCTTTTATTTTTTTTTTAAATACTGAAACTTAATTGACAGCTTGAATAGTTCATTAACCTTTGAAGGTCATGCTATTCACATTTTTCAGCAAAAATGCAGGGAGAAATATTAATCAATAAAAATGTAATTTTCAATTTCAGTGAAAATTTAAGTCAGACACTTAATTAGTGTCCTTATACTTTATAATAACTATGACCAGGGTGAGATAAAACCATTAATTTAAAATCTCCAAGCATAAGGCGAGCAACATCAAAGTATTTATGAAGCAATCAAGAAGTAATTAGGGAAGGAAACTGACAAGTCATTTGACAAAAGCAGTGAAATATGAAATAAACAAAACACACAAAACTTTGTGCAACTTGAATATTTAGGAGCAGGCTCTATCGGAGTTGCTCCAAAATTAAATCTATTTTGACTGAATATTCCTGTTAAAAATCATCAAAATTTAATGTTCTGCAAGTCCTCTGTATCGTCAATTGCTTGAAGTGCTTTTTGTATTTCAAAATACAGAGACTGATCACATCTAACTTCTCTTTCAATCTTGCCCTTATTTTTTAATTATATAGTATTTCTAGAATACTTTACACTTACGATCAGGACATGAATTTTCAAGCAGTGATATTAATATTATTATTCTGTTTCACAAATATGTTTTTCACATTGTGGCTATGTATTTTTATATAAGAATCTCATATATACATATATATATATATATATATATATATATATATATATATATATATATATATATATATATAATATCTTCGAAATGGAACGCTCTTCGGCGACACACAAATATATAAAAACACAGATGTAGATTTTTAGAATATAGAGACACAAAGAAAGGACACTCACAATTTGTTATTTTACGTTTCGACAGCACGGCTGTCGTCTTCAGAATTATTCTGAAGACGATTCTGAATGATTCTGAAGACGACAGCCGTGCTGTCGAAACGTAAAATAACAAATTGTGAGTGTCCTTTCTTTGTGTCTCTATATTCTAAAAATCTACATCTGTGTTTTTATATATATATATATATATATCTTTGTTTATATATATATATATATATATATAATATATATATGTGTGTATATATATATATATATATATATATATACTACCTTGATCAAAAATTTCCCGGAATTTATTCAGAAAATTAAAAATACAAGTTTATTCATCTAAATCTATATTGTCCCCTTCAAAGTAATCCCCATCGACTGCAACACACTTATGCCAGCGCTTGATCCAATCCTCGAAACATTTTTTATATTCGGTTTTCGGTATGTCCATCAGTGCTTCCTGCGATTTTTCCATTACTTCCTCTCGGCTGCTAAAACGCGTTCCCCGTAATGGTTTTTTAACTCGATTGAACAGAAAGAAGTCACAGGGAGCCAAATCAGGTGAATTCGGTGGCTGTTGGATGGTATTTGTTGCATTTTTCGTCAAAAAATTACGAATAATGATAGCACTGTGCGACGGTGCGTTATCATGGTGCAAAATCCACGAGTTTTCTGCCCACATTTCTGGTCTCTTTCGGCGAATTGCTTCACGCAAACGTCTCATAACGCCCAAATAATACTCTTTGTTTACTGTCTGGCAAAAATTCATGATGCACTACACCGTTGTAATCCATGAAAACCGTCAGCATTGCCTTCTTTTTTGACTGAAAACGACGTGGTTTTTTTGGTCTCGGCTCATTTGGTGAACGCCATTCACTTGCCTGATGTCTGGATTGCGTGTCGTACTCATAAACCCACGTCTTGTCTCCAGTAATGATCCTATTGATGAATGTGGGATCGGATTCAGCCTCGCAAATCATGTCTTTTGCGACGTCAACACGGTCTCTTTTTTGCATGAAATTGAGGTCTTTCGGCACCAACTTTGCTGCTACATGACGGAAACCCAAATCATTAACCACAATGTCTTGGGCGGATCCATAGGCAATGTTCATGTCCTCCGCTATTTCTCTGATGGTTAATTTGCGGTTATTGACCAACATTTCTTTTACTTTATCAATTTTTTCACCGACTTTCGATGTCGATGGTCTGCCACTGCGTTCATCATCTTCGATTGACTCACGACCACTTCTGAACCGCTCGTGCCACTGGTAAACGACCGTTTTTTTTAGAGAATCGTTGCCGAAACACTTTTCCAACATTTCCAACGTCCGTGCGCCACTAAATCCGTTTTTTACGCAAAATTTAATACAAGTTCGTTGTTGCAAATTTAAATCCATTTCTGAAATTGTAAAAAATCGCCAACACACACAGAGATAGATGTACTCTTGGCTACGTAACTTTTGCAAATGTCAAGTTATGACACTAAGATTTAAAGGGAATATCAACAACAGATGTACCAATTTAACAAAAAAAAAAGAACTCAAATCGGAACGATGGGAGCGCCACACGGTGGTTATTCCGGGAACTTTTTGATGAAGGTAGTATGTGTGTCAAGTTATTGGCTACCATACCCAAAACTATCCATGAAAAACTGAGTGTACAGGTATTTCCCATGCTTTGATCAAGACAACTAGGTAAAGTAGGGGAGGTAGCATTCCAGCTTGTACATATCAGAAGCTAGAGTAACATCAACCAGCCTAGAATGTCTTTAGGGAAGCCAAGAAATGAAAGGAAACTAAAAAAAAACAATTGGCTGACATGACCGAAAACATTAGTCAATCTTTGGATATGAGTAAATTAAAACAAAGAGAAAAATTTTTTCTTTCATAGCACTCAGTAATGCATTAGGTCTATGTACTATCTTTGAAAAAATGTAAACATACTTAATCTTAAATATTTTCACTAATGTAAAAACTTGAAAAACCAGAACAAGTTACTTTATCTCACACCTTATCACACTGGTATAAAGTTGAGTTACGCTTGGCTGAATCCTCACTAACTTGATGGACACGACGGTGACGTTTCAGGAAATGGGGCTGACTGGTTTTATAGCTGCAGTGTGAACAGTTTAAATACTCTTGGACATTTGCAGCTTGCTATGGAAAAAAACATAAATACAATCATTCCCACATGTGCGACAGACAATATGATACATTATTATTAAGGGAATTTTACCATTCAAGGTAGGTTTTGGATGGATACAACTCATACTTTTCAATTCCCATCATCCCTTCCTTCAGTTTGACATTCCTATTCTATTCTTATGCCTTCCTTGCATACCCAAAGTTACCCCTCCATCATAGTCTCTCACATCTCTTTCCAACCCACTCAGCAATACTTACAACTCCTTGACTGACTGGCAAACCAAAACTTGATTATTCACACGCATGAATAATTTTATGAATTGACTATTGACTTTCATTCATTTCTCCAATTCTTCCCATGCCGCTTTTACCATTTCCTCCAGCTATGCATTGAAAATCAAGGATAACAACTGATACTACCATCTTCCCCTACCCTAACACTACCCATCCCGACTCTTCATTCTTCATTTGCACCTGAGCAGTCTGAGATATGTACATCTTGTGGATACGTCTCTCATCCCTCTAATCTACCCCTTATATCCTATAATACAGTAACTAATTCTATCTAATTTACTTGCTGAATATCTTCTCAGAATCCAACAAGTACACCGTGATTGTGTCTTATGTTCCTCTCTGTCAGTGATATCAATACTCTATATAATATATGAGTGTATGTATTGCTCAACCTATGTGTGATCTATAACAACAGATAACTGAGAACTCTATTGAGTTTTTAACTGATCTCTAGGATTGCATATATATCTCCAATGAGTTCATAGAGCAGAATATATGTTTACACTTAACAGCATTAGTTAATCTATACATATTGAGTAGTAGTAGTATTTATGGGAGGCGACCAACAACTAAGGTCATTTTTGCCATTAGGGATGGACAGGAAAGGATGAAGGGTGGAGAGAAACCCAGTGTCGGCATCATCCTAGTCTTTACAAAAGGCACCAAGGGGTCCCCACAGCTTAACATCTCATCCGACGTATGGCATACTCACTCAAAGTGCCATCCACAAAGCACCTCAAATAGAGATATAAATAGCACTGAAAAATATTTGCTGCCGGGATTTGAACCTGAGCCCTCTGGGTAGGAAGCCAGTACATTAGCCACTGCACCATCTAGATCCCCTATACATACTGACCAAAGGTAAGCATCTACATCTTAGATTACATTATGTCCTACTATTTGTAAATGATACCACAATACCATTAACATTACATTACAAAAACACAACACCCACCAAAATCTATAGTTATACATGCCATAGTATATTCTTTGCAAATTAATAATTCGAATTTTTTCTGTCACTGAGAGCCAAACTTTTATTCAAAATTAAGTTTGACAAACATAGCTTTATGAGTGTTGATCCCTTCACTAACATTTATACTCATGACCATTTTTGGTTTATTGATCAGTAGATATTTAGCTGGACCCAGCTATGTCAAGTGCTTGGTGCAATCACTGATTGGTGACTATGTTACTTATAATTTCAAAAGCAATAATTTTAACATTTGAAAATTTACCACAGACCATGATTGTTGACACAGGCAACTAATTTCTGAATAATTACGCAATATGTAGGGACATATACCATGAATTTCACTCATTTTTAGGTTCCAAAAATTTCCTGCAAAAATTATGCCATCCACAAAAAAAAACGTGCACAGGGTCTCTGCCAAAAATGAGTACAATGAATCCAGGAAAATATTTATCGTAGATCAAAGAACAAATTAGAATAAATGCAAACAAGGCACCTTAGACATCCAGCATTCCAAAATGGTTCCCTCTCAAGCTCCTTTTTATTCTTGGAAACAAAGAAAAGTCTGGGCGGTGTCACATTGGGACTGTAGTGTGGCTGGAGCAGCATTTCCACCTTGTGCTTGGCCAGATACTAGGTCACAAGTTCTGATCTCCCAACAGCACCTTGGGGACTATCTTGGCACACACCTTTTTCATACCTAAATCATCCGTCAGAATCCAATATACTATGGTTTTCACAACATTGCATTCTTCTTCTAACATTCTGACACTCGGGCATCAATCAGAATGAATCATGTCTCTCATAATAATGCAAAATTTCTTCACACTGTGTTGTTGATGGATGCCCAAGTTGTTCTTCGTCATTAACCTTCTCTCTACTCTGCCAGAACATCTTGACTCTGCAAAAACCTATTCCTTGGGACATTGCTTCATCTCAATAAGAATCCTTGGTCATGGTTTCCAAACCAAATTTTCCAAACAGAAAATTTAATTGAGTATCATTGCCCCATGGAATATGGCATCGTGAATTTTTGATGCAACCCTTGAACATGGGTCCAGTCTAGCAGAGGTCCACATACTGTTACAGCCCACAGACAACTGAAGAAGTTTCAATTAGCAAATCAATGACCTCCTACCACCTTTCTTGCCATAAATCACCCCACTCCGGCAGTCCATATAATCAAGAAAAAATCATTCTACTTATGTTTGGGGCAGACCTTAAAATCTGAACTCAAACCAGCTGTAAAGATGCACTGAATATAAGACACCAAAAACTCTTTTTTACTTTTAAAGCAGGTGCATATTTGATTTTTTGTTTGAGTTTGATTTTTCTTTAAAATGGAAACATATTTATCTACTTCAAAAGAAAATTTTTGGAAATAAACAGTACATAAAATAAGAAATGAATCATATTACCTCTTTGGAACTGGAAGAATGCTTGATTCGATGGTGACGTTGCAAGAAGAAGGCGTTATCTGTAGTGTATGGGCACCAGGTACAACTTAGTGCTTCAGGGGCATGCTGTAGTTCGTGTCTGCGCAGATGACCCATTCGTATGGTACGAAATCCACATTGTGAGCAGATGTACAATTTTGTAGTAGCCTAATAAAAATAGAAAAGATTTAATGAAATTGATGCAAAAAGAATTAATCAAAACAATTTCATGATAAAGAGTGAATAACAATTTAAATCCTCAGTTTAACAGTCTGGAATGAAGGGAAATCTGCCCAGTGCACACATTTATTTATTTTTTTGACTTATTTAACGGGAATAACCCTTTTACACAAAGAAAGGCAAAAAACATATATTGGTTCCACAATTATAAAAAAATTACAAACAGGTACAAATTACATAAAGTTACATACTCGTTATTGAGAATTAAAATACAATGTAAAATTAAAGAAGAATTTTGATTTGCAATACATAGGTTAATTAAAGTAGACAAAATATCAATATTGAAGAATATCCAAATTAAAAATGGAAACAATATTAATATAGTGTTTGTTACAGGCCAGATAATGGTACAAAAAGATAAATGGTAATAGCAGTTATTAACAAGACCTTGTGGCATCGATTAAGAAAATTTTCCCAATGGCCATTTGGAACAAATTATTGATTGACATGGACAGATATCCACAAAGCAATAATTAGCATTCTAAAATTCTTCGGATATTTTTGATGACATTTTTTTAAGGGATCCTAGGGAGAGAGAAAGTAGGTCAATATAATCAAAACTGTTGGCATCTCTAATAATCTGGCTTATAGGCGAGTAGTAAGTGTAGTTTTGTGTATGATATCTAATTTCAAAGATAGTTTCATACCTTGTGTTATGTGAAGGTACTCAGAAAGATACTGCCCTTAGGAGTTCTGAGGAATCAATCTTGTTATGCAGTAATTTGTAAAAAAAAAGTTAGGTTATTAATTTTTCTACATTTATGCAAGGAGGGGAGATTTAGTATAGGTAACATATCATGATGACTATAAAGATCTTTGTGAAGATTGAATTTGAATGAAATTTTGTGCACAAATTTTCTTTGAATGAATTCAATTGTATGAATATGGAGTCTGTAGTAAGGTGATCAAACAGCAGAGCAGTATTCACAGAGTAATCTAACTAATAAGATGAAAATAACTTTGGTTTCGATAATTTACATTGACCTCGAAGGTTTGAAGGTGTTGGAAAAAGTCAAAATTAACAAGTTTTTGAATGATACACACGTGCTGTCATACTATTAAACATATTATTATCATATAGCTACTAAGAACAAATTTTGGAGGATAAAGTGGAAGACCAAGAATGGAAGAATGAGATAACACATTTTGGTGGGTATTTGAGTAGAAATTAATCCTAGAAGTACCATGGGAGTAATAGAAATGCTTATCACTTCATATGTTTTATTTTTTTATCATTTTGAAGCATAAAAAAAATCTGGAAGAATCTGAAAATATCTATGACCAACTGGAGAATTAAATACCTTGACTAATGGTATATTTTCATCTACAAATTAGATTTGAGTAATTGGCAGCAGATACAAAACAACCCTCACTTGGCCCAACTTGTTACCTTTTTTCTTTTTTTTCATCGCATTTTATTTTGGTATATTAGGATATAAGTATCATGAAGCTAAACATTAGGTTTTACAATGGTCTCGCACATCATGATTTCTTCCCGGGAACATACATTATTATTTCTTTAGTTTAATTTTCAATGGATTCCAAAGATGATCCATCAAATATTAATTTGTTTGTATTCATTTGGAGAGAATTAAATTGAAAGACATAGCCAGTACTAACCGATTAATTATATTCATGGACACTCAGAAAGTGTTAATCCTTTTAGTTCATACTTATAGATATATTAATTTCCTCCTTGTGTTTGCCAATAAAAAAATGAAAATATACCAAATCTTTACACTAAGTTCATTTTCAATTAAATATTTTCCACTTTTTGCAAATTTTGATGTTCACTTCCACCATTTTATTCTATAGAAACCGATTAATCCTCTACTCCAAAATTACACAGTGTTGAGCCAACACCTTAAATGTATAGTCATTTATTCAGCTATGACAGAATTTGAAAGCCCACTCGTCTTATGCAACCAGAAAAATTTTCCCTGGAGGCTTCTATGGAGGGATTCACTAGAATTTCTATAATGCTAGTAGACAAATCAATGTATTTTTACCAGTCATACACTTATTTTCTGTTCAGCTGGGATTTACATTTTTGGAACCCAACATCTATCTTCCCCTTCTCCGAAAACCTATGAATGAACACACAGATTCTGAGCACTTATCCTTCTCCATAATCCAGCTAACTGCCTTCTAACTACTGCTACTACAATATTGATGCTCAAAATATTGAAATGGTAACTGCCATACAATTAATTTATTGCATCTTGGGTGGAGTTCAAAATAAATAAATTGGTTTCCTTATCCTGAATGAATCACGGCTCAAAGAGTTACAATTTATGGCTTTGGCACTAAACAAATATTGAAAAACCATCTAACTAAACATCTATATTTTCCGCCACTTAAAGATAGTTGAGTAGTGCATGTGTGTCTGTTGTTGATGTCAATTGTGCTTTACCTAATCATCAGCCATGCTTTTTAATTGTTTTTTTAAATTAGTTTCATTTTTGAAAGACTATGTAATCCCTCAACATGTATTTTTGAGAGAAAAAGTGAACTGGGGTGAAAAATATTAACAGACAGGGTAGGATAATTTTATTTCATCTTCTGATTACTTGTTGATAAACTGAGGCTGGTAGATGCAAATATTGCTACTTGGAAATTATTTACGGACAGTCTTGTACCTATATGTGCTCATTTTAAATATTTAAATTTCCATTCCAGCAGGAATGTTTGAAGAACAAGGTGGACTTGTCAATAGCCGTGTTCCATTAATATCAACATTCACTGGAAGAGGCAAAGTACAAAGATATAAAAATCTAATTTTAAAGATTATTTTCAGCATGGGTAAAATTTGTTATAATGAATAATAACCTAACTGAAAGTGACATTGGATGGAATGGGGAAAACCATACTGATCTAGAAGACAATATTTCCAGGATATGAGTGAGACTGAAAACCAGGTCAGTGCATTCAGCCAAGATGATCAGTCAGATTGACTTTATTGTGATAGAGAATGCAGCATTGCTAAGAATTTGAAATGCATAACAAAAACTGGGAATACTTCGGTGCAATTTCTAAAATGTCATGGAAAACAAATGTAAACAGTCTAAGGAGACAGCCAGGATTACTAGTAAATGGGAGAATTATGGATGAGAGAATAAGTAATGGGGAAGAATGGAAGTGTGTATAATTTTTTAAACTTTTTAAGTCCTGAAATTTTTAAAATGACTTCAGAGAATTCAAATATGTATACAGGTAGAATGAGCACTAAAATCTAAAAAAGATTTTATTGAACTGAAAGTGTTTATTTATTTAATAGGTGCTAATGACAATGGTGAATTAGATTATCACAATTTATGGTCAAATATGGAAGGCACTCATATCTTACTACAATGAGCCATAACAGATTTTGGGAACTGATGACCTATTTTAGATTTGATGATGAATCAGTGCAACTAAGTCGCATTGAAAAAGAATTATTTGCTCCTACTTGTAACATCTCTCAGATAGAGAATGAGTCTTGTGACACATTACATGCCTGAGCCAATTGTAGTTACAGAAGAAATGTTATCATTATTTCTATTATAATATCATTGTTTCAAGGTAGGAGCTCATTCAAAGTGTTAGTGAAAGAAAAAGCAGAAAAACATGGTATTCTAATAAGAATGCTGTTAGACAGCAGGGAACATAATGTGTTTGGCATAGAAGAGTGTACTGGTAAAAACAAGGACAAATTGTTGCACATGAGAGGTCTGAAAGAAGTAGCAAAATATTAAGTCACTGCTCAGCAAAATTCTGGGTTAAAGGTGACAATGAATAGATATTATACTTTTGTAGAGCTTGCAGAAAAAACTGTATTGTAAATATGGAATAGCTATGGTTGCTACAATGCAGAAAAACAGAAAGCACATTCCTGAAATTTTGAAAATGATCAGTAAAATAGTAAGAGAAAAGGGAGACATTTTTTTAAGTTTTAGGTCTAAAGACCAAGGACAAAACAGATATAAATCTTTTCTATAACTGGACCTAGAGAGGAGGAGAGTTTCACCAAGGACCAAATAACAAGGAAGTACTCACCAAAAATATCAACAAAGAGGTGACCCATTCTTTATTCAGATTGATGTAGTGGCTCTAAATGGCTATTCATAATTTAAGCAAAATTTCCTCAATGGAACAACGTAAAAGTAGACGATGACGATGGTATTTACAGGAGCTAGGACTTGAACTTGTAAAACCATAGGTAGAAACTGTTGAATGATATTTCAGGTTAGCAATATCATATTTTTTTCTGCAATGCAATCAGGTTTGTTGGAAAGAAAAATTTGACAATAGAAAGTCTTGGCAGGTAATTTGGAAAGAAAGCTGTCACATTCATGGTTTTGAAGCAACCTCAGAGAGAAAAATTGAAAAGACACTCAAAAACAACAACTAAATTTGCAAAAATGAATAGTATCCTTTATAGAGCAAATCAATTAAATAAGGTAAGTACAAAAGCAAAGAACAAGTATGATATGGGGATTAACATTAAAAATGTTTTGGGTAATTTATTGGTTAAATAAATTTTTCAATAAACTGGTAATAAAATAATTATTACACAAATATCATGAAATGGAGAAAATTATTATGCATATATGTGAATGAATAAAAGAGTACATTTTATATACTTGGATCATATAAGCGGAATGTATGAGGCATGAAAATGCAAAATCAGGTAATTTTTAATTCCCTGGAACAATATCATAACAGATGAACTAAATAATTTTCTTCAGTTTCAAAATGAAATTATGCAAAGCCGTTGTTTTTCAAGGGTGAATAGATATTAAGTAATTGAATAGATTAAGTCCCTAAAATGCTGTAGAAATAGGGGCACAATAAAGTGAATAATGTCCAGATAAAACAATAAATCCACATGAAAAATGTACTTAAATGCGACCCAGGTTTCACTGTGATGTAGCATCATTTGGCCTGGTAATGCTGCACCACAGTGAAGCCTGGATCTCATCCAGATTTATTTTTCATGTGGATTAACAAAGTTTACACTGTGGTGCAGCATCAGCAGGCCTAAAGAAGCTACACCGCTGTGAAACCTGGGTCGCATTAAAGTTTATTTTTCCGGTGGATTTAGTTTTATTTTGACATTCTTCATCAAGCAACAATTCCACAAAGTAACGCCTGAAACGATTAATTAGGAATAATAAAGACTGTATTCTAGTAATTACCTGTTTGTGCAGCTGAATATGCTTTTTGTAGTGACTTTCTCTCTTGGACTTGAATGAACAAAAATTACAGAAAAACTTGAAAGGAGCTTGCTGTTCATAAATTTTCCTCTTGTCCTTTTCTGATGTTGATTTATTTGAAGGCAGTGGAGTAGACTCACATTCCTCCTTATTAATTCTTGACTTCAGGTTTTTGGGTGAGTTCACACTGTGTACGGCCGGAACATCAGAAACTGAATTGGGTCCACCAGACTCAACACACAAGTCATTACAAGGAGTTAAGGTAATGTTAACATATATCTCATTTCCATCTTCCACATTTATTACTGATTCTTTAGTCGAATCCCTAGTCCCAACAGAATAATTATCAGCTAGTGCTGATGTTTCTTCATTGCTCACACTAATGTTTGTATCATTACATAGTTCTACTGCATCAGAACTTTCATTGTAAATAGTTTTAGGGCAGGACTTTTCTTTAATTCTTTTGTCTGAATGGGACTGTATGAGATTTGCCGACATTTCACTTAGAAAATAGTTCGTAGCTGACGGCTGGAATTTGTTCCCAACCAGATGAGTCGAGTCCTTCAGCGTATTTCTCAAGATGTCCTAAGCGATTGGAATACAGGGCCAGAAAAAATTAGGAGACTTTTAATAAAAATATTGGTAAAATATTGAAATACAAAATATTCACATTAAGTTTTGAGGGCGATAAAATAACAGACAACTTCAGAGGGAGATTTTTAAGGCTCACTAAAAGTAAACATATCGTGCGAATGTACCTCCAACGCTAGTATTTTTTTCCATGATCCTTGGGCGGTGAAATTTCCTTTGGTGTTACATATGATATTGACTTGTGCAATCGAACAAATATGATTGAAAAAACTTAATTTATCTTCAGGAATTGCCGTTAAAAAGGCACCACTTACTACGGCTTCAGCGCTCGAAAATACCTGAAATACAACAACAACGATATTTAAGTATATACATAGAGGTTAATTCAAAAGCTGAGAACTAAAAATCACTTACTTCAATGTCATTGTATGAAGTCATTTGAATTACGTTAATGACTTCCATTTACTGGCGAATTGAATTTTCAATTCATTAAAAATATTATAAAAAAGGAAACAACGCGGTCACAGATTCCAGAAAGCAAAACACAAAACCTTCTATCGCTCGCAACTTACTTCCCCTTTAAACGTATATCAACAGTATATTTAGTATGAATAGCGTTAATCGCATGGAGTTGCTTCTTCGTACGGTACGTAAGATCAGCTCTTTGCACAAAAAGATTCGTTCAGATAGAGCCGTATATAATGTCACCTATAAATACCCAAGACTTGTGACAGTGATACTACCAATGTGATTTCCTTGTATTCAATTCAGAAGTATATGCGTTGACGTTTGAGTTTCGGGAATTGCCAGTTCATCATTTCCAGAGAGAAACAAATTTTTTGACAATGTCTTTCGATTCCGAGTAAGTTAAAGAGAAATTTGTCTAATGCAGTAATTTAGTGGAAAATGTGCATGTTTACGATCACGGCTGTGAAATTTTTGTTGGGAGTTCAATTATTTTCCACACCAGTGCTCAATAATATTACATGTTTTATTTTTATTATTACTTGAATTCTGAATCGTAAAACAGCCTAATCGTACTATATAAACAAGCATGAAGCTGTATTAAAGTTTCTATCCTGGTTAAGTAATTCGCTTGCCGCAGCGCCTTGTTTCCTCGTTGTATTTTCTTTGAAATCCTTCGGTAAACGTATAAGATGAACTTGCGGCTCTATGCTAGAAAATGGAAATCAATGTTTTGATTTCATTTAAAGAAAAAAGAAATATTCCCCTTTGCGATATTAATCAGTGTGATAGAAGTTTGTACATCTAAGCACTGCCCAAATTTCGCCTTTTTTAGGGTTAGACGTAGCAGTCTGAATGCTGATGTTATTAGCTTATTTTGCCTTTTTTGCATATAATGATCCTCTTGGTATTTGCGAATATATTTTTCTCCATCGACAGCAGTGCTATTCAAAACAAGTCTTCATTGTCAGTATGTACGTAGAAATTAGTTGGTAAACTATTTATTTTGGAGGAAAAAATAAATGTTTGACGAATTTGCACAACATTCAAACAAAATAACAATGATAAGTTACAATCCTTTCACAAAATTCCAAAATTTTGTGAAACGATTGTAACTTATCAATGTAATTTTGTTTCAGGGTGAAAAACTCCAATTAATTCTAAAACCACATTTCAGTTTGTTTTTTATTCTCTTTATATAAAAATATTCTATTTTTATTATTAATATAAAATAGGTGCAGATAGTCTTTCTGGTCGCTATAATTGAATTGCCCCTTTTTATATCTATCCTTATTTTTTACGTTAAGTTTAAAAGGGGTACTTCGATACTTGTTTTGTGGCAAAATTACCTGGAATTTTTCGACGAATTTAATTTTTCAAATAATGGAAATATTTATTTTGGCATATCTTCATCATTAGTGTAGCTTGTGTTAGTGGGTCCAGTGCCAGGCTACTGACCGTAGGGTGCAGGTTTACTGCTGGGTGACGTTTCTGGGCACTCTCAGCTTCTGCCAAGCTTCGTAATTTTTCAGGCACCAGATCTCCTCAGATACAGATAAAGGAACTGGCCACCAACGTTGATGTGTGAATTTCATATGCCATTAAGTTTAGTATTAGACATTTGGGTTGATTGCTAAGGTTATCTTCATAATTGGTAACCTACCTGAGAAAGATAAAACTTAAGTTTTGGAACGGTTCCTATTGGCTGCTATGTCTTCCTCTTTGTAGTTCTTCATTATTTCCCTCCGTAGTGTTTCATACCCCATACCAGCCTTCGTGAATTTGAAAATTCCTATGCTCTTCCTTCATCCTTACTGGTCACTTAAAATTTTCCCTTTTACCAGAGGCTTCACAGTCCACTTCTTCTCAATGTCTCATCAATTCAATATTTAGGCCCACTTCATATTTTAGCCCGCCTATTTCGTCCAACTTATTTTCTCCTTGCTTCTCCATATTCATACCACAAAAGTCTCCCACTTATAATAATGCTCTTGCTTAAAATACCAGGTTTCAGATCCACACACTGCTATTCTCCATATTGAGTCTTTACTAATATTTTCTAAGTTTTATGTTATGTATGTATATTGCCTCAATTCTCTCTTGATTCTCAATTCTGCAATGATTCACTGAAGAAAGAAACCAATGAAAAATTCAAGGAGAAGAAGTTGATGTAAGATTTGGTAGATTTTGAGTGATACAGATATCTAGTGTATGTTGAGACATTATTGCCTGGCTATGGAATAAGTTAGAAGAATATAATTATACACGCAATGGCAAGCATGATAGTAAATATAAGGTATCAGAAAAAACTATTCAAATGATTTATTCCTAGGAAGACTTTTGAATGGTTAGTGTTCTGCTACATAGTTATACTTGTAGCTTGGACTTAAGAATAAAAACCTTACTTTTTTATTTGGTGGTTCATGTAATGGGGATATCTGCTTGTATTTTTTAGAATATTCTATAGCTATGTTTCAAGATGAAAATCCCTTCTATGTTTATTTTGGGGCACATTTAACATTAGGTTCTGGTCATATTTTTTACATCTTTGTTAGGTCACATTCATGTTATACTTATATGTTAAAATTAGTGGTTGGTGTGTACAGTAATTATGTGACAAAAAGCAAATTACAAGCATTGAGTTTCATTCAAATAAAGCCATATCAATAAATTAGGATGAAATGCCCAGAAATTTTCCAATATCTTTTAGCCACCATGTTTTTTTCAGTGAGCTGATTGGTAGTGCTGTTGCTGCACTTATAGCACTTCTACTGGGCCTGTGTCTCTGTTATTGCTGCCCATGTTGTCTTTGGTACAAACGTCGTAATCAGGGTACAGTGTATCATAGTAAGTATAAATCTTTCATTTAAAAAGCTCAAGATAATATTTCTCCTTTATTTAGTTGAACTAAAATATACTAGTATGCTATATTTGAACTGTTATTGACAATGAGCTATTGTTCTCCTAGTGTTGTCTCTTTTTTCTAATGATTCACTTCCTCAACCAATGGTTTCACAGCTGTTGATCAGCAGATTGTGAATACACAGAATCAGTCTGCAAATCCAGGCTCAAATATTGTAAACCCTCAAGGAGCATATCCAATACAACCAGGGTTAACAGCCTTCACAACTCACTCATATTATCCTGGTAAAACATCATGGATATTTGAAGCATTAATTGTGAGAAATTTATAGCAAGAGATATGTAGAGCCCACGTAGTGCACGTTTTAATACTTTAGAATTCTATCTGTTTATTCAGGTGTATATTTGTGATGGAGTAGAACTATATTCTGTATGCTGTATTAATATTTTTCTCGTGGGTTGCTTTAATTCCAGAGGACTCTAATAATAAGGAATTTTGACCTTTAAAGACATGATACAAGTTAAAGACAAGATATGTGTTATTACACGTGCATGATTTCAATTTACATATGTGCATAGTATATGCTTTCCTAATTCGTCATCTTGGTACCCTTTTATTCATTAGCTAGGTTGTTAGATTTCTGATTTAGAATGGTTGAGAAATGTGAAAATTTACTTAATGCAGTAATCCCTTACAGTAGAAATTACCTATAGTTGGCTGTTCACTACCTAGTATTGATGACAACATAAAATGGTATTGTTGTAAATTGGAGTCATTCTTTTGTAAAATATGGTGGTAGGTAGTGTTGCTTTAGACCAAGGAGAAATGAGATCAATCTCTTTCATGATTTCAAAGAATTGCAGGAGATGCGACATTAACTTTTATTGAGGCAATCCGTCAGTATGAGTTATCGGACATCGAGTGATCTGGGTTCGAATCCTGGTCAAGGCAAATTTTTTTTCCTTCCAGAATCTTTAATGCATCAGTGAAATATATTTAATATTGATGCTATTTTAGCAGTTAAATCATCCTTCTATTTGATTATAATTCATTTACCACAGAAATGGCTTAAATCGTCAAAATGAAAGTGCATGTGTGGACTGTCACCTGTAATTTACTTGTATGTTTGATTGTATATATCACTATAACAGGTATGGTAATGGTACACAAATGTTCTTATTTAAATGCATGTATTGTTCACTTTCAGTGATAGATTTCTCAATCATACCTCATATAATTTGCTGTGAGAATTAGTATATTGGTGTCAATTATGATTTGTGCTTTGTTTATGGATTTAGGATGTTTTATTTAGATAATTTTATCAAATCACATGCATGGTAAATCATTTGGGAAAGTTGGTGTTATTATACATTAGTGCTTGTAATTAATTTATTGTTGATGTTAAAAACTCTAATCTTTTTTGATCACAAATCTCCAACATAAACTAATGATGTCATTGCTGCGGGAATCTGAAGTACCAAATAACTGTTATTTGTTGGTGCCTGATTGAAGTGAGCATATATGTAGAAGGGGAACGTAAGATCGGGCAAAAAGTACATTAAAGTACAATTCTTAAGTTTCAAAATCATATATCTATTTTTTAACATAGTCACCATTAAGGCTGATACATTTCTCCCAATGTGTAACAAGTTTTTTCATTCCGTCATTGAAAAACTCCTCTGATTTTTCTCGAATCCAGGACTTGACAGCGAACTTCACCTTATCGTCCAAGGTGTAATGATTACCCTTGAGTTGAGAAAAAAATAAAAATCGCAACGTGCAAGATCGAGGGAATGAGGAGGGTGTGGAATTCAAATTTCAGGTTTTGCAGAGCCTCTCCAGTTGCACATGAGGTGTGTGGACGAGCGTTGTCATGTTGCAAGATTATTGGTGCAGGGCTGCCTGAAGTTTTTTTATGGATGGTTGCCTTTTGAAATTTTTCGCCTGAGGAAAAGACAAAATTTTACTACCCATCGATTTACTGTAGACCTATCAACAGCATTGTCACCATAAACAGCGTTTAAACAACGATGAATCTCAGTAGAAGTCACTTTTTCAGCAGGTAAAAATTCGATAGCAGCATGCTGTTTAACTCGCGTGAACATGGCACTAGAACACGTTTCCATACCTCCGCTTCTCCAAATACTCAGAATGAATAGAATGGCCAGATTCAGTCGATTAGATCCCTCCTCTTATCAAAAAGGGACTCTGCATGATGGCCAAACAAAACAATGACAATAGAGGTTAGGTAGCTGCTCTGAGTTACCTAGAGGAATTTTTTACCAGATTTACAGAGAAGAACATTGCATAATATCACTTAAACAGAAACAAATAAGCTGAAATTCTCTCAATTCTGATGATTTTGGGTTGAAAAGGAATTTATTATACTAAAAACTCCAGTTAATCAAACATATAACTCCAATTTAATTAATTATAACTTAGATAGTTTATATACATGGTGGCTTAGTCATTTTTTGCTAGTTATAATTTTATTAATTGGTGTAAACTCTTTTTACCAATGCTGTTGTTAACCACACAAAATTGATATTGTTAATTTTGACTTTTACAAGGAATTAGTTGAGTATTAAAACTTACCATACATGCAAACCAACCTTTTGATTTAGTTGTGAATCTTCTTCAGGGCTAAAATATGCAAAGTAACAGAACAAACATGAGTAATCTGCCACTACAGTAAATCTCTCTTCAATTCCACATACTTCATTCCTCCCTTCATTCCATCCAACTTTCCTATCCTATTCTTTCCCATTCCCCATTTGCCCAACGTTCTCCCCTCTATCACAGTCTTCAACATCCCATTGCCAATCAAAATGCTCTGCATCGATCTTTCTTGCCTCCTGTAGATTTCTGCTAACAATTATCTCTCCTCTCCCACCATGCTCAGCACATCCTCAATTCTTTTCCTTTCAGTCCATTTCACCTTTTCCATCCTTCTCCATGCCATACAAGACTATGCTCCATATCAAAGTTTTAGCATGCCTTTTCTTAAACATGTTGTCATCAATTCCTACCTCCTTGTAAAAGCATATGTCCCAACTACTTACATCTTGGTGCAAAGCAATGCTGCAATAGGTGAACCATTCCATCTGCTTTAGTTGTTGCCCTTTTATTTTAATGTTTAACTTAGCCTCTCTTTTTTCCAAAAACCACATAACCCATGTATTATTTACATTTATTTTCACCCCATTCCTATCGCATTGACCTTCCAACGCTCTGAGCAGAGTTTCTAACCCCTTTGCTGAATGGCAAACTAAAGCTTGGCCAGCTGTAAATGTAACTTTTTTTATGAATTCCCCTCCATTTTCATTCCTACCTCTAATTCTTCCCATGCCTCTTTTACTATTTCTTCCACATACATGTTGATAAACGCAGGTGTCAATGGGCACTGTCTTACTCAACTTCCTAACACTGCCCATTCAGACTCTACGTCCCCCACTAGCACGTGAGCAGTCTAGGACATGTACAGGTTGTGCATAAGTCTCTTATCCAATCAGTCTACTCTTATTTTCTGCAATACAATCAATTATTCCTCTCAATTAACTCTATCAAATGCTTTCTCAAAATCTACGAAACAGACAATTATTTCCTCATTGTAGTTATTCTATGTTCCTCTATTTTTGACATAACTACAATGGCATCACACATGCGTCTTACCCTCTTGAACCCAAACTGATCATCCCCTAAGTATTTATTTGCCCTGCTCTTCATCCTTTTGTTGATGATCTCGAGAGCCACTGTGGGTGCATGTGAAATCTTATTTTTCTGTAGTCCTCTCATATTGTTACCTTTTTTTTTTAGGAATAGGAACTAAGACTGATCCGGAAAAACTTTTGGCCGAATTCCTCCTTCATAAATCGATGAATTAGTCCATTTAAACTCTTCCTCCTGTTTTTCGTAAACTATAAGTAGTTCTGTTAGAGTATTGTCAACCCCAGAGGCCTTTTTAATTTAAATCCCTTAATGCCCTTTCTACCTCGCCATCAATTAAGCCTATTGTCTCGACCTAAGATTACCTCATCTATCTCATACTACCATTCTATTCATATGTCTGACCTACTGGCCTAATTATAAAAAAATAAAAAAAAGCTAATTATAAAAAATATTAGAAATTAATAATTTTAATTAAAAACAGACTTTTTTGCATTTTATTATCACCAGGTCTCCTGCATCATTTTAAAAAAATAGTATCGAATTTTATTTGTATGGTATATTTATCAAAGTTAATAGTACTTTTGGTGTTCATTTCACACATGTTGGATGTTAGTTTAGGGTGAGTTCTAATCTCATGTATCACAGTCATCTTTCTGGTTTATTATTATAGTATGTTACCTCATGTTTCCATAACATCTTGCCAGAATTTTCTATTTTTTTTAGGAACTATTTTGATTTAAGTATTTTGACAATTTATTAGTAGCAAAAAGGTTTAGTGTTACAAAAATATAGGTGGAGTCTGGATTTTTACATTGTTGCAAACTCTGCTGAAAACTGACCAGTCTTAGTAATCAAATCTATGATATGCAGAACTTTGGAAGAGGTAGGATTATTTGAAATTTTATATCTTCCCCTTATTTTTCTGCTCTCTTCCTGCCAGTAATAGTTAAATTTTTCCATAAATACGTTTTGAAATTTCTTCAGAAATTTCATTTCGTTTTTTCTCTCAAGCATGCAATTAAGTAAAAGGGCTTCTATGAAAATAGGTGTACCTTTAATAGTTTAACATTTACTGGATTTAGGCAGCTGATTCCTCTTGGAATTCTTGGAAAAGTAAGCCTTATGGAACTTTTATCTTAAGAAGTAGGCTTCAGAACTGATATCACATTTATGATGAACCATTTTTTTCTTCCTTAAGCCTTAACGCCACCGTCTTATAGAAGTGTTAGTGCCAGTTTAGTACAATTATCATGTAGATACCTAGAAAACATGAATATTGCCTTAACCATTGGTCTAAGATACCATTCCTAAAATACATGTATGTTACAGGTGTGATTCACCAAGGTGTGGTACCTGTTCCAGCAATGCCTGGTCAAAATGTAGGTGGTTTCCCGGTCACACAGCACATTGTAGTCAGCAGTGCTGTCCAACCGTCACCCTATCCAATGCCACCTAATGCTTATTCTGTTCAGCAGCCAATGCCTGGTGGCTATGTGATGCCTGGCGCTGTACCACCTTCAATGCCAGTTCCTCAGACAGGTAATATTTTCGTAACTTATGACACGATTATCTCTCAGACTTATATCCATGTCATGTTAAGTTTCTAATGTATCAATTACAATAAAAAATAAATATAGTAAAACTCTATTTAAAAAAATTCCATTAAACAACATTTGAATATCATTTATGCTAGTGTATAAATATGATATTTTAAATTTTTATACCATTAAAATCTAAAGAAGGTCAATTTATCTGAATAATACGTTGTTACACACTATGATAATGGTGCATTATGAATTTAATGAGTGATTAAATTTCAATCATCATTTTTCTTTGTTTTGTTGTGGGGCAAGTCACCAATGGTGGATGTCCATGTCTTGAACCATTCTTTGATTTGAAAATGTAATTTAATTTATTTAGTCGTAAGTTATTTGAAATGAATGTATCTCAGGGTGATTGATATACTCTGTGTTTGATGATTATTGACATTTATCTCTCATTTTGATCTCTTTATGATGATAATATTGGAGGATAAATATTAGTTCACTTTTGTCTTTGTCATCATAAAATTTTTTTCAGCCTCCTAGAATGGTTTATAGATCAGAATATTATACTGAAGAATGGAGAGGAAAGCTAAGAGCACTGAGGACCAATATCAATTTAGAAATAGAGGAACGTGAGGCTATTCTTGCCCTTAAAAGCATCATAAGGAAGATGATGTAGAAAGATCAATCAACTTTTCTTGTGATTTCATTTGTGACTGTAAAAAACTTATGACAGCATGATTACAATGTAGATATCAATTTATATACAAGTAATTTGACATATTCCAAAAGAAATTTAACTGAACTACGGCAAGAATTTTATATTTACTCCATTGAATCAAAGTGAGCTGAAGTAGGAGGTTGTTGTTAGATGCTCCATGTAGAGGGAAGGTTATAGTGATTAAATGTGATGAAAGCAAGGAAAAATATAAAATGAAGAGAGTTCAAGGAAAATTTGAAAAGCCAGTGCAAAGTCAGAGAGAGGAACCATTGGCATGCATTGAACTGATTTTCAGCTATTAGCATCTCTGAAAGGGACATAACCAAGTGTCGGCCAGATCGACCAATTTTGTATAACATTCATTTGAAACAAGCAATACAAGTGATTTCCAAAAAAAATGGATGAAAATATATTGATGAAACATTTTATGAAAGGCAAATTCCCTCACTAGACTTAAGAGAAACTTGCTAGACATGATGATGGATGTGCACTTTCAATTAGAATGTTTTAAGGATTTCAAAAAATTTTTAAGTGGCAATAAGAGCAAAATGTTGCTGAACGTTCTGGACATCACACTGTGACATAACTCGGTGATAAAAAGCCACTCCAGAAGTGACTGATGAAATCCATGATATGATGATGGTTAATAAAAATTGGAAGATATTTGAGAAAACTAAAGCTGTAGGCATCTTGAGTGAATGATACATAATATTTTGCATCTACATTTGGAAATGTGAATGATGGGTGCTGTAATTTCTCACATTGGGCCAAAACAAATCATTTGAAATGTTCCTACACCATTTTTGGGTTATTGCTACAAAATTGATGGAATTTTAGGTGCCATTTCATCAATTTGTATGGTTTGGAAGTACAGATGCACCACTACATTCCTGAAACCAAGGAGAACTGTCCAACCCATGTGTAGCAAGTGGAGTCTACATGAAAGAAGGCAAAGACTGTCCCCTCAGCTGGGAATATTATAGTGATTTGTTTTTTGGGATTTTCATGGAACAATATTCATTGACTATTTGGAAAAAAAAGAGGACAAATCTCCACAATTGGCTTGCAATAAAGTCTTTTTCCATCCCAGCAGCACAGAAACTCTCTGCAATGCAGTTGCGACTTCAAAATTAATGGAATTACCATTGTCACTCATTCCACATCTCCCCATTTTTTCCAAAGTAAGGTACCTTGCTCTAATATCTCCACTCTAACATGAAGAAAGGGAAGGAGTTTTTGTTGAAACTAGGCGGTGATCATGGAAACAAATGTCTCTTATGCGGAGTTGGAACAATCACAGTATTTGGAAGGGATCCACGAACTGGAACCTGATTGGATAAAATGCTACTATAATATAAAAAATAAGGTAACAAGGAGATTGTATTGAAAAACAAAAATGGTTAATCCAAAAAATATATTAGGTTTCATTTTTGCATAGATTTTCAAATCACCCTGATAAAATATGATTGCTTATTGTTGCCTCTGTTGTGTATACCTCAAGAAGGCAGTCAAAGAGATGAAGGGATAGATAAAGGGTGATATCAAAATATACAGAGAAAGGATAAGCTTGATGAATTTTATAGATGATGTAGCAATACCTTCAGAGAAGGGACAATATATGGCAATAATACTGTTGTATGGAGAGAAGGACAAATAAGAAAAACAAGAATAAAACCAAATGTTGCAAAAAAGGTAATCTTAAAACAAGACTAGAGATAGACTTTGGAAAAAGTGTACTGTTTTGCAATAAGATCACAATTGATGGAAGAAGTAGTAGAAATATAAATCAATACATTACATGTGTAATTCGGTGTGGCTGAGTAAACTTTTTCTTGCCTTTAAAGAAAATGTTATCCAAAATCACTTGTAGTAGATGTGCACTGGCTCTTACAAACAACATGGGTTGTAAGACCTGGAGATATGGTCTAACTTCTGACAAAATTTCCCCCTCTCCCAAGGAATGCTCATAGTTTATAGCCTTTTAAAAAATCTATTACATATTCTATTGTACCTGTTTGAGTAAATGGTAAATAACCTACTTTAAAATCTCCTGCAGACATTTTCCGTTAATGACTACTACCCTACTTTGCAACAACCCATGAATCCATTATGTACAGTGTTAATTTTGGCATTAAGTATCATGATCAGTGCTCCACGAGCATTTTTTGTTGATTATGTAATTTTATAGTCTGATATTTACATCATTTGCATTATAAAATCAGTCAAATATTTAATTTGATAATTTTTTTAGGCTGCACTCTTGAATTTTAAGCTGCATGGGTGAATTTACTCTTTAACACACACTTCTCAGAATATTTAATGGTGTTTACCTGTTCATAACACACTTGTATTTCATATAAACCTAATTTCTCTATGCTACAATTTCAGAGTTTAAAAATTTTAATGCTAATTTTTATTCAATTGAACATGTATTAGAATAGGGTCATCATTTTTTTTAAGTTCATGAAACAATAAACACTTCCTTTTTTAATTTATCATAGGAGCGATGCCAATGCCAATGGGACAGCCACCTCCATACAGTGAGGTTGTGAGAATGCAGGGTCCTGCAGGAGGAGGACATGATCAAGAAGCTTACTTGAAGCAAGCTCCATACAATCCCTATTTCAACCAAGGTGGTGCTCAGTGATGTTTCACTCAGACTATTCGTAGGCCAATTATTCTGGTCATACCTTATGGTCACAGTCGTGTGTGATCACCATCACATTCATTTATCTGTGTGTACCTATTCTATTGCTGTTCATGAAAGCAGACTTTAAGATTAGTGGAAGATCAGAAGTATGAACATGTTGGTGATATATCTTCCTGAGTGACTACTTTTCTGCAATAAGACACCTTGCGCATATATTCGTGAGAGAGAATTTTTTGTCTTAGTTGTTCAGTTTAAAAATGGAGCTCTCATTTCCATGAACTTTGAAGAACTTAACTTGAAAGGATAAGGCTAAGTCACTTATTATGTAGCGATAACATATGGATACTTTTTCTACAATTAGTGGACATTTCTGACGGGTTAACATGCAGTGAAAACATTTTTACAATCTTTTCCTTGCTCCTTTTTGGTCTTTTTTATATAAAAGGAAATGTATTGAATATCTGAACTTCAAGCTCTGCAGTCAAGTCTGCAGCAAGATATTCAACCAGTAAACGGATGTCATACTGAGTTAAAAATCGCTTTTTTTTGCATTTTTACCTGGCAAACAAGATACCATTCAAGCAAATTCCACTTATGAATAACGTATACTTAAGTTTTATTTAATTATGTCAAATTGGTACAGATTGTGCATATTCCGTGGCTGATAAAAATTGGCAAAGTAACATATTGGTTTTCCTCTCTGAAGTAATGCATTTCAAGCATAATGCTGAATTGTGAATTACATGTGGTTCTTTTCCCATACAATATGTTACTCTTTTTAGCAAAATGTTAGTGAAAAATCAAACATTTCCATTTTTAAGAGTTAGATATTATTATTTTTAACTTAGATTGAAGGCTATTTAAAGTTATATGTGCATTATTGCTATTTACATTGAAATTCAAGCTTGGTATGTTGGGTGATTGAAGGGGTCTCATGCCAAAGAGAATAGAATATGGCTTGAGTATTATGTTCTATTTTTATTCTTTGCCCCAGTTTATGTACCATTTTTAGTTTTTCCTCTCAAGTACCATAATACTTAATGATATAGATGTTAAAGACTTGCTTTACTATTCCTCTGATGAATTAAGTAGAAGACCTGCTTTTATTGCTATAATGTTGATATATCTTTTTTTGCTCTCCTTTGTTCAATTACACATTTACAAGCATTATCATTATTTTTCTTGTCTTACTACATCCTAAGTTTTCACTTACTGCAAGTATGCATTACTGGGCATGTTAAGGTAAAAACCATATCACTCTGTACTTACATACATTCTTATTCAATATCCTTCCGAAGATAAATATTTCATCAAATATGTGCTAGAAGTGTAGTACATAAATCTTGTTAAGTGTCTACATAAATCTTAGGATATTCACCCTGGACAAATATTTATAATACTGATCTTTCAGAACTTTTAATATTTGTATTGTTTTAATTGAGCTATTTGAAGTCAGGCATCTTACAGGACATGTTTACCAAACATTTAAACCATGGCTGGTTCCCTTAACCTTATGCATAGAGTACAAGATATTTTAAGGAATATTCATCGAGATGAGTACATACGTAGGAATCGTAGTTTAATATATTCATCAAAATTGGGAAAACTTCCATTTATTTTTTCGTTAAAGAAAATATCAATTGCAAAATGCAGTTTCATTATATCAGTCATGGCATTGGTATTACTCACATGTGAGAGGGTTGTTTAAGAAGTCTGGCCTAGGTGGACTGCTGTTATACATGCAATGAATTAAGTAGGTCAAAGCATTGTGTCATGCCTTATGCCCAAGTTTGGAGCAGTTGAGACACTTTTATACATTGTAAATTCTGTTTATTTTAAATGTTCCTATTTTTATAAATAAATGCTCATATCCAGTGTTATTGTACATGGTTCATTCTTCTGCAACTTGTTCTCCTCTCTTTTAAATTTGGTATAAATGATAAGTGTGGATGGTATAAATTCATGTACAACTTTCACCTTTATTTTTACATGTACCTGTGTTACTCATTGAGATAATTGTGAGTTGATAAAGAACCTTTTTTGCATTTCTATAAGTTTGAGACATGAATTTTAAGAGAGATAATTTGTTTGCTAAGTATACTGAATTCTTTTCTAGTACAAAATATCTTAAATAAGGCTAGTGAACATGTGCTTGGAATGGACATTATACATTACATATAGTTTAGAATTCAACTTTCTAGTGAATACAAGGCTTTTACGAGTGTGCCAGGTATCAAGTGATCTTCCAGTATAAGAGGGAAATTTTTTTATACATATACAATTATGAAAGTGTGAATTTTTGGAAACATTCAAGTGCACATGTTTAACATTATAAGGAATGTTTTCCTGTCACAAAAAATGTACCATTTAGTGGAAAATGATTCGATATTCAAAAGATCATGTAAAGTTGATTGAAGGGAAAATTTCATATTCTATGACATATACTTTATATGTAGTAAACATTTTGTGAATATTAAAGTAATTTTAAATGTTTCCCTTGCTACTTTGTTCATGGTGCATGTTGAAGAGAAATTAATCACAAAGCTGGCAAAAAATATATACCATACCTCAAGTTTTAGGGAAATGTTTGGTGATTAATATATTTGTCCATAGTAGTTTTAGGGATTATAACTGAAGTACATTCTTTATAGCATGTGAGTGAGCACTAACATATTTCCTTTCGACCAGCCAATGTTTTACTTTTTACTGTTAAATAATGGGTGTTGTAAAGTAAACTCTCTATACTTTTCCTCATACAATGGCTATCTACTCAATCTGCTGTTGGAGTTGATAAATACTACTAAAATCACAATAGACCACCTATAGTTCTACAGATGAGGCCTAAGCTCACCTCATACTAAGCTGTACATCTTGTAAATTTTGTATGCCAGAGTGGAAGGGCAAGTTCATTTCCCTGGAAGATCTGGCAACAGAAATATGTTTGGTTGAAGCTAGAGATGTCCAGAAGAATCGCCCATATTTGAACCTAAGCCCATCAGCAAGTACATATGTGGGTTGCTATTTATATTGTGAGCCTAATAACAAAAAGACTAATTTATTGTTGAAAATGGCTTTATTGTGTTAAGAAGTATTCTGTATGATAATGAATACACTTATACAAGCGCTTGAACCAATTTTTGTAACATTTTATCAACTCTGATCGAGGTACTTCCAAAACATGGTTTTTTAATGCATCAATGGCTTCTTCAGGCGCCAAAAAATCAGTTGACCTCAATTTTTTCTTGATAAACGGGAATATAAAGAAGTCATTTGGCACTAAATCAGGGCTCTACGGAGGATGACCCATCAATTTGATATTTTGGCCGGTCAAATAGGTTCCAGCCGATCTGAGAGAGCTTGCATTGTCATGATGAAGAATGATCCTTCGTTGCCGCTTCTTTTTCTGTATTTCACCAAGCACTTGTGGCAAACAAATGCTCATGTACCACAGAGGATTGCTGTTTTGTTTCAGCCTCAAATGCATAATGCTATATCTTTTTGAGCTTGTTAAATTATGCTTGGATTTTAAGGGATGGAAGGGCCTGCTACATTCTAAAATATGAGAAGAGGTAGATGGGAATAGAAATGCAACATTACTATATGAAGCATCCGAACCTGATTTTACACACACTAATTTAAGATTGGCTTTTATACATATTTATTGATGGTTTGGGGAAGAGCAGTAAAAATTTCTTAGATGCAATGTCCTCAATCAAAAAGAATAGGTAAGCATATTGATTCCTGGTATCTGTTAGTGTAGAAGCATCACTTATTGAGGCCTTAGCATTGCTGAAACCTGAGAATCCTCGAATGTCTTTCATGGGGTTCCGTGAATGGTAGCCAATGAAGTAAATGATCAATGCTGATTTTACCGGGCACTAGACAAAAGTTTTATCCTACTCATACCAGCTACATCTGGGTGGGCTTCAAAGAATATTACACTACCTAAGATTAAGCTATAACAGAAAATGAAGCACATATATTGGTTGGTGCCTCCTAGCTATAGATTATAAATATTTTTCACCATAGAACATGGTGGTCAGGCAGAGATTTAACTGCTTTGTTAAATATTTGCAACCAAGGTAACATTCTACAATTGATAATTTCAACTTGCTATATCATGATAAACTTTTAGATTAAGTGCATATGGTTGACTTTGCTTTTCATTCCTATTACCATATCATTCCCTACAACACTAACAAACATAAGGCTCATCTGAGACTTGGTAGATAGGTGCATATATCCATGCTGTCAGTCACCCTGAACCCAGAATTTAGAAGGTGAATTACTATACAGGTATCAGAATTGCTCAGTTTATGCAAGTGCTCTCACCATTTCAATTATAGGAACAATGCTAGACAGTTAACTTGTGAGGCTGAGGAATTTTGCATTGCAGCTCATTTAATCTCCTTAGATTGACTACTCAGATTGAGCTACTTAGCCATTAAAAGGAAAATCACACAGACATTTCACTTCAGGATTTCCATAATAACTTCATTGTACAACATTGCCCTCCTATTATATCCAATTCAATGCTGCCAAACTAGAAGTGTTGTTTGCAGAGTTTCTGATCTCAAAATGAAGATGGCAGCACATTTCCACAAAAGTTAGGGAATTTTGTGCACACATTGGAAGGTAGTCACCGAAATTTCAGCCATTTTGGGCTCTGTTGTTTTAAAAGTCTTTGTGAGGGTTTATATGAACATCAAAAAAATTGAGAAGAGCAGTCATTAAATATTTGCTTAAAAAAGGCAATATTTGCAAATACAAATCAAAGACAAATAGAATGCTGTGTATGGGAACTCATCAGCATCATATTCCACCGTGAAATTGTCGGCAGCTGAATTGAAACATGGCCATACCAGCTTGGCTGCTAATGATGAGCATTCAGGTCAGCCAAGAACTGCAACAGCATCAAGAAGTTCACCAAGTGGCACAGACAACCATCAAATTAAGGTTAGAAAAATAGCCATGAGCATGTTTAAAGAATGGATTCATCATACTGTCTGAAGAATTGGACATGCCATTCATCGGGTGCCCTGTTGCTCACTTTTGCCTAGAAATTCTTTCAAATTAACATTTCCGAGGCAGGAAGCAGTTTTTTTTGCCTTGATTGGATCCACCAATACACTTCTGACATGAAAGAAGTCAAAACAGTGGACTGCTAAGGGTGAACCTGCTCTGAAATAGGCGAGGTGAGTTTGATCAGCAAGGCGATGGAACTCAATTGTGCCATGGCATTGTGTAAATCTATTATCCCCAAAAAGGTTAATGAACAAGCACGAGGCAGCAATAGCAAATAAAAGCCACATTGGAAGAAGGAAATACTTTTCCATCAGGACAATACACCTCTTCACAGTTCTGCAGTCACTATGGCTAAAATTCATGAATTGTACTTCAAACTGGTAGCCCACTCACCACATTCATCAGATCTGCAAGTGTCTTTCTCCCGTTTCCTAACCTTAAGTTTACCTTTGAGGACAGATTTTCATTTGATGATGCTGCAGAGAAATCCCTCCACTATTTGAAGGGTTAACAAAGAGCATCGCTGGAAAGTGTATTAACTTAGAGAGTCACTAAAAATAAATTTGAAGAATGCAATTTTTTTCTTGGTTAAAAACTTTTCTGGCTACCCTCATACTGCCTTATTTGTAACACTTATCATTGATATTAACAACCAATGAAGGGCTTCAAAAGTAGTCTTTCACAAACCATTTAGTTCCACCCTAGCTCATCCATTAAGATAATGCTTTGTGTGCTCCTGCCCTCAAATAGTACAGAACTAAATTTATGTTCCGGTCAAATTCCACATTCAATTTCATGCTAATATATAGCTTTGTGCATTATATTCACAACTAATAATAAGAACAAATCTCAACTGTCTCCAGGATTTAAAATTCCCAAGAAAAGTACTTGTAAAATGAATCATCTCTAGCCTAATTCTGTAAAATGAATCATCTCTAGCCTTATTCTGTAAAATAATCAAAGTAGCATTAACTAACTTGTTTTGTTACAAATTTGCATATAATGAAAATGGACTGATCAAGTTTGCACAATGATTTAAAAGGCAGAAAAAAAAGTTCACTTACAATGAATGATGACTTTGGTGCTTCTTAAGAGCCAACAATCAATTACGTAAAACCATTAAATGCCACTTAAAACAATTTAAAACAAAATGTTCATAAGAACAGACCACAGCATGACCACTTAAGTAGAGAAAATTTTACATCAGGCCATGAAAATCACTAAGGATTCATCTGCATCAACTAATTTACCAATGTATGGAGCTCAGCACCTACGCAATCATTGATATATATATATATATATATATAGGTATAACTTTGTACTCTTCATTTACATATACTTGATTGTAACAACAGTTTCTTTATCATAGGTATTCCACCAATGTTAAGATAGGATTTAGAAAACGGCCCAAAATTAAAATTACAATAATATCATAACCAGGTTGTAGCAATTTAATCTGTTAGAGAAATTAATATTATATTATTTTTACAAATATTTAATTATGTCACCTGCTTATGGTGATCTCATTTAATTGACTGCTAATAAAGAACATTAAAACGGTCTTGACCACTGGAATGAGTTTTATTGTTAAAAGAAGATTCCATACAACTTAACATTCTGAAATGCTATGCACATATTACAGTGACTCAATGATGTTTCCATTTGAATGGATAATAATGTCTTACAGAAAAATGGATCCACTGTAATTTTGGATGGTTAAACCCATTCACACAACACATATCAAGCTCTTCTGAAAACCACAACCTAATATGGGGCCTGTGTATACTACAGATGGGTAGGAGTGGCTTTGGACTGTACAAAACTAATCACAATTTAATGTCTTGAGGGTGAATGTTGCTTAAGAAGCTTCCTTGGCCAATTTCTCAGCCTTCTCAGCCACTTCCTCAATTGGGCCAACCATGTAGAAGGCCACCTCTGGGAGATGATCTAGTTCTCCACCCAAGATTTTCTTGAATCCCTGGGTTGCAAAAAAATATAATCAGAAAAATGTACACTTGACAAGTAAAAAATAAGCATCGACCTCTCTTCCACACTAAATTTTACTAAATATGATAAAATTGATTTTGTACATTAACAGGCACCATAAGTAAATACAGTACATTTAACAACCTTACCTTAATTGTGTCCTCAAGAGGTACAAGTTTTCCAGCATGTCCAGTGAAAACTTCAGCAACCTGGAAGGGTTGTGAAAGGAACCTCTGGATCTTTCGGGCACGTGCTACAGTTAGCTTATCTTCTTCAGACAATTCATCCATACCCAAGATGGCAATGATATCCTGGAGTGATTTGTAGTCCTGAAATCCAATCAGATTAGAAAAAATTGATGAAAATGAACAAAAAAACTATAAAGCTTAAAAGCACTACAACCAAAACCTGTAGTTTATCTATATGTCTAGAATATGTTCAATACTGCAGTTACACACACTGTATCTAGAAGTTTAATGTGATATCAATCACATCAAATTTATAAGCAATTTCTAATTATATAATTTCTAGATAATGACTGAATTGTGGCTGGTAACAATTATAACAACAGCGCAGGCTGTCATTGACTGGTTAAAGATGGACCAAAACACAAGTAGATGCCAGTAAAATAATTTCATTCAAATACTTTCTTACTATGCAATCCACAGAAATGGCAACTCGCTAGGAAATTAATTTCAATGATTATGCAGGTTTCCGAGAGATTTATTTGCTATCTATATGGTTATGGAGTATTAATTTATTTATATTAAATTCAAAAAGCCATCCACAAAAATCTATAGACAATTTTTCTTCCTACTTGTAACTATTATCTTTGAAGGCCTTACATCTACTCAGGGTTTGGCACTAGATACATTTTACTGAAGCTTTCACTAGCAATGTTCAGCATATTTTTATCTATGACCTAAGAACCAAGAACTCAAATCTACTTCACACATATTAGGAATGAAATTTTTCTGAAGTACATGGATAAAATGTTAACTACACTGAATTAATCATCAGTTATCAACAATCTAAATGGATTTACAGAATGAGATAAGTTCAATGAATTAAATTACCCATACTTCAAATGAGCTGTTCTCTATTAAATTTAAAACTTGCCTGAAGAATCTTTTGAACACCTCGTGCAACATTATAATGCTCTGCTCCAATGATGTTGGGGTCCATAATACGAGAGGTGGAGTCAAGGGGATCCACGGCAGGGTAGATTCCAAGCTCAGCAATGGCACGAGATAACACAGTGGTGGCATCTAAATGCGCAAATGTGGTGGCAGGAGCAGGGTCAGTCAAGTCATCAGCAGGTACATAGATGGCCTGTAGTAAGATGTAATATAATTAGCAAAAAATCAAATTTATTCATTCAAAATAATTAGGTTTTAATTATGGCAAAAGCACAAAATCCAGCAAAAAACCTGCACTAAAATGAGTTTTTTCCAACACAGCAATTATCTCTTGACAAGTCATATATCAAACGCGAACAACTTTCTGAATTGGGCAGCCTTGAAATTGACTAACAGTAATGACAACTAGAAAAAGGAATATTTATGCAGATTTGGCATCTCAAATGCATTTATCCCCAAGTAGCTGACTCAGTACCACCCAACTTTTAGTAACAGTTGTGGAATTTTCTAACTTTTTAGTCCATTACTAAAAACCAAGCATCAGAGCTCTACGAACTTCTTCCCACTGCAAATTTGTCGAGGTTAATATTTCAAATTACAAAATCACTGAACAAAAAATAAAAGTGGAAAATTGCAGCACACTACAATATACCGAGGCTGAAGATCAACAGCATTAGTATCTTGAGATAAGCATAATATGGTATTAAAGAAGGCCATAATTGATTCCACCAAGTCATCCTCTGCTGTATACTTAAATAAAGAATTATACGAATCAGTAAACATCTCATTTTGTGGATTCCTGGGTCCCCAGATTCCAGGCTTAAAGTCTGTTGTTCTCAATACTTTTCCTTAGAATTTTATTTCAAAGGACCATGAATATTGCTTTGGTACTAAGTGCCATTGCTTGGTATAATTGAATACATACATTTTTATAGCATATCATTTTTCCTTTGGTGAAAAAAAATCAAGTTTGAGATAGGTGTACACAGTGCATAAGTTATGATGGACAATGGAGTTCATTAAGTACAGTAGTCAAAGCAATGCAAAGGTCACGAAGTTAATAGAACAATGCATATAGGCATGAAATGTAGGGGAATATTTAATTGCACAAGAAATTCAAACTGATTCATAATTTGTGAAATAGAATATCTGTTAAAATGAATCAAAAGGTTCTCCAAGAAGTATATCATTAAGACTTAATCAGAAAAATGGCAGAATGATAATGAATAAATAAAGAAAATAATGAGAATTTGTTTGAAGAGGAGTGCCCAAGTAACAGTTAGCCTCCGTAAATATGTAAAATAAATTGGCAACAAGTTCTAAATATTGAAACCGAATTTACATTCAACATTGAGAGATATAGGGTTTGTTCAATAAATGCACAAACTGGTGCAATCTGCCAGCCATGACGCGGACTATAGCCCTGCCGCTAGACCCAATAAGCCATTTGGCAGATCATCAAGCTGTACATATGGTTTTTAGGCAGATTATCAAGCCGTTCATGGTTTAAGCAGTTTGGAGAAAACATTGTTTTCAAGTGGATTATGTGTTTTATTGATGGCTGACAAGACGGATGATGCAAGGCCAGGACGACCTTCAACCACCTGTGTTGATGACCACATTGATAGTGTGAAATCCTTCGTCCTTACCAATCGTAAAAAACTGCCCAAACGATTGCTGATGAACTGAATTTAGGAAAATCAACAGTGAACAGTATTTTATGCCAACATGAAGGATGGTTCCTTCACCATGACAATGCACCTGCACATTCAGCTTTGATTGGTTGCCAGTTTCTGGGAAAAAATTGAATCACCATCCATGATCATCCTTAATCGCCAGATGTCACCCCCTGCGACTTTTTCCCATTCCCAAAATGAAAAAAATGCAATGAGGGGACATCACAGGGAAGATGTGGACGCAATAAATCAAGAAACGACGAGAAAACTAAAGAGCCTAACTGCCAAAGACTTCCAAGGGAGCTTTAACACAACGGAAAAGATGGATTAAGTGCATAGCAACAAATGAGGAGTACAAAATGAGTGAAATGAGGGGACAAAATCTATCTGGACTCAAATTTGCAAAATAAAGTTTTTATGGAATCAGTTTGCGTATTTAATAGACAGTAGTATAACATCAGCACAAGCATGAAAATCCTATAACTAAGTTCAGTTCAAAAATATCACCCTCTCCAATTGCAATTTCTAGCAGTACATGAATATCATATCATTTTTTATTCATTTGACCATTCCAATCACAATGTTATAAATAATTTCAATTGAGTTGGAATATAATTACGGGCATCAGAGAAGCTGGACTTTTTGGTAGGACTTTTTTCAGCAGAGATCAGTAGCTGAATACGGTGCTTAACACCAACTTTATTAATAACATGTTCAGACAAAACATTCCATACATTGGTAACAATCAAGAATTCAAATATTCTGATGGCTGACCACTTTAATAAAAAAAGCATGTAACGAAAATTAATTAAAAGAAATAACCCTATTATTCATGTTCAAGAGAAGAAATTGGATTATTCTAAAATGTTTTTCCCATTCATGTTCACCAATTCTGGAAGCAGTACTTGTGAAAATGAGGTCCCTAAGCAGTTAAAAATGCACAGAATTCATGATTTTCACAGCTGAGTAGCCATCTTTGATGTGTTGCCGCATAAGGAAACCTACCTGCACAGATGTGATTGATCCCTTCTTGGTGGTGGTAATACGCTCCTGCATGGTACCCATGTCAGTGGCCAATGTTGGCTGGTAACCCACAGCTGAGGGGATACGACCCAAAAGGGCAGACACCTGTCAAATTTAGAAATAAGTATTATAAAATAAGTTAGATGCCCCCATGTTATACCTCAATTTCCATTGACACATTTGGGCAATTTGTATCCAAAATCTGATGTGCAGATTCACAATAAAATATTATTAAGCTTCTTAATAGTAATATACAATATTAAAACAGAAAAAATATTGCTTGAAACAGATTTTAGAGGTAATACATGATATTCATAAACTAAAACGAAAAAAATCATGCATTAGTAAATATTATGTAACATTTAGTGGCAAATAATGACATGAAATTCTAAATATGGGCTATGCAAATCATAGATAATCCATGTTGCAGTGCCAACTACTTACATCTAAAATGATAAAATAAGGATCTTAAGTCTAATCAGGCTTTCTAATTTTTCATTTCCAACAAAAACATCAAATATTGCTGAATTCCTTAAAATATTTTCTACCTTTTCAAAACTATATTTAAGTTTTTATACAACTAATTGAATATTTGTTCTCATTAATAGAACACATTGAATATTTCCAGTGTTCCTTATTTTCGTAGGACTAGTTTCAACGCTTAGGCATCATCACCAGGGACAAATTAATCAAGTTGTGGTCCATTCATATATAATGACCATGAGCTTCCACAAAGTTGAGCCTGAAACAATTGAATCCACTTGTTCCCATATCTTTCGGTGATGTGGGAAACTTTGAATTTATCATGAATGAAAAATTCAAAGCCTTTCAAGAGTAGGACGACTCCAGTCACCTTTGTGAAGTCTCCACTTTGAGAGCTACATTTGACAGCACGTGAAATGCCTGATAGACATATGATTCTCACCTCTGAACCAGCCTGGGTGAACCTAAAAATGTTGTCAATGAAAAGCAGCACATCTTGTCCTTCTTGGTCTCGGAAATATTCTGCGACAGTAAGGCCAGTCAAAGCCACTCGGGCACGGGCACCGGGGGGCTCATTCATTTGCCCATACACCAACGCCACCTGGGAGATGATAGACCCCATTTTCATTGTGAATTTTTAACCAAGCAGTACCAAAACAAGGCACAAAGCTGGGCTAATGAATTAAAATGGATTAGCAGCTCATACACAATTTGGTAAATGTTTCAATAATAAAAAAATTAATTTTTCATAAGAAACCAGGCCTTAAGAAAATAAAAACTGCACTATTTTGTAAAGGTATATGCAGGATGACTTCCTTTAAATTTTCTTATTTAAGATCTTAAATGAATATTGGCACAACTACAACATTTACAAAATTCAAGTTTTGCAATTTATTACTAAATGAATGAAGAAAACAACGGAAGGGACAAAAAATGTCCAAAATTATCCAATTACGTAACAGATTCCATGCATTATAGTCTCTCCAGACCATGTCTTTTTGCACTTGCATCAAGTGACTCACCAAATGTCAAGCCTGTTTTGAGAAGTTGAAGGAAATTTTGGTGGCACTGTAAAATCCCAAAAAAAGTTAATCGCATTGATTTCCGGATTTTCCAATAATTTCCCTTATGTATTCTGCCAACTTACAGGCTATATAAATAGCCAGGCCAAACAAGAAACTACATGTTTTAACTTAATAGCATATATCCCAAGGACAATCCCATTTTGAGGTACATCCAACTGTATAAGCAATGAAATCCATCCCATCTGCTAATAAGTCCTTTCAAGAGCCATGATTAGGTTTGCTACCAGATTTGATTGAAATGGATAATTTAACATAAGAAAAAGGAATAAAAGGACCAAAACAAAAGTTCAATGGAAAATTTTCATTACATCATCTCAGGAAAAAGTTACCTTAGATGTCTTATCCTTCAATGAAATGACACCGGACTCAATCATTTCATGGTACAGATCATTACCCTCTCGGGTCCTCTCACCGACACCAGCAAATACTGAGTAACCACCATGAGCCTTGGCTACATTGTTGATCAGCTCCATAATAAGTACAGTTTTTCCTACACCAGCTCCACCAAAAAGACCTGAAAGAATATTGAATGTCAGCATTTTAGCTAAGGGAATTATGTACGAAAACTTAGGATACAGCAGTTAATGTCAAATATGGACTGAATAGTGTGAGGTTGAGGACAAATTAGGCAATTTCCAGAATACTTTGGGATTAGAAATGCACAGAATTTATTCCTACTTTACCCGTTTGCCTTTGACTTTTTAGAAACATCTATTTCATTAAAATCATCCCAGCAAATTTAAATAAAAGTACATCTAGTATATCACTAAGTCCCCAAAAATTATATTTGTAATCACCAAAAGGTAACTTAATCAATGGTAATCAGTACTGGGTTATTCTATTTTTTGATCCATTTTTTCCATACACTAAGAAAGTTCGCTGCCCAAGACAAATGCTATCCCCACAGACATTGGCGATCACCTCATTTAATCTATGATGAACCAAATACAACTGAAAGATAATTTTAGAACTCCATAATTGGCCTACAGCAAGTTTATTGGATTAAATAAAACTGATTTCTAGACGACCATAAAATTACAGTTAATAAGCAGAGGGCTGCTGTATGGGCAATTTTCTGGTTTAAAAATTAATTATATTCACAACAAAGACAATTTTTTTAAAATTATAAAACCGAAGTATTAAGGTTTCGCTGTTAAGGTTACATACATTGATAAGCAGTTATAATTTTTTGACATATTTTGAAATGTGTTGTTACAAATTTCTAAAATATTCTTGCCAAAAACCCTAATTGTTATGTAAATCCATGTTCTTCAAGATAAGGGCAGGGAAAGAATTGGCCACCTTAGGTGAACAGATGAATCAAGTCTACAAAACCTGAACTTTTAATGAACATACGAATTATACTAGCCAAAACAATTGGCCACTCAAAAATTTAATAAAACAAGGAAAATTTAAGCATTTGAGATCAATTTTCAATGATAATCCAAGAATATTTCAAGATAAAAATTTGTTGGCAGAGTTGAGTGATGCTGCTACCCTATGATCACTTGATAACGTGCCCACACTGCATAACTGAACATCATCCAGATTATGCAGGGATTCAGATTAACGAGGTCCACAGCATCCTAAAGATAAAGGGTGTACGATGAATAAAAACCACTGCCATACATTCATAAAATGCCTCCTCCTACCATTGTTTATACATAAACATCTGGGAAATTTTACTCATGAGACAAGTACCCAGAGCAAGGGGTTGCTCAAGGAATAGAAGGGATTTGATTATGAGTGGAGAATTCAAGAAGTGTGTATCATATATCATTCAGGAAAAAGTCTTACGAACACTAAAATAAATCCGTCAAAGAAACTCACCAATCTTTCCACCCTTGGCATAGGGAGCTAAAAGATCCACCACCTTAATTCCTGTGACTAAAATTTCTTGCTCCACACTCATCTCCACGAATTCTGGAGCATCAGCATGGATTGCAGCAAACTTGTCGGTAGTGATTGGGCCCCTTTCATCAATTGGCTCACCTGTAGCATTCGAATAAAAGAAAACCATAGAATTTAACATTTTTCAATTAATAGGAGGAAACAACATACAATGGCATTGAAATATTTACCAATAACATTGATAATTCTTCCTAGAGTTTCAGCACCAACTGGAATCCTAATGGGAAATCCAGAGTCCAACACTTCTTGGCCACGGACCAAACCCTCAGTACCATCCATGGCAATTGTTCTTACAGTGCTCTCCCCTGTAATGGAGCATGATCAAATTAATAAATACATTTTAAATGAGTGCAGTATGCATGTGAAGAACAGCAGAAATACGCATGTGCATACCCAAGTGCTGGGCAACTTCCAACACCAGACGGGGTTTGCGGTCCCTAACTTCAAGGGCATTTAGGATAGGAGGAAGTTGGTCCTCAAACTGCACATCTACAACAGCACCAATCACAGCAACTACCTTACCCTTGGCTGCACCAGCTTTTGTCTGTGCCTGAGTGGCATATGATGTCCTGTCTGTGAGTAAAAAGAAAATTCCTCTTAGTATCTATGAATAGAATGTTGCATTTGCAGTATTTCTGTAAGGAATTTCTGTTCTGCAAGAAATTCAGAGCTTATGCTACTAAAAATGGCAATGATATCTGGCTGCTATTCCATAGAACTGCAGGCTGCCAAACTATGACAACACAGGCTACTCAAGCCAATATTAGTAGGCCTACATTAGACAATGTATGAGTAATTAGAATGTGATGATTTTAAAAATCTTGGTTTGGAAAAATTTTATACTGTTCAACATTGTCAGAGATTTCCACAAAATTCAGGGCGGCAATACTTTTAAAACCCAGTAGAACACTAGAATGCATTCTAGGGATCAGTGCAACAATGCACAAAGGAGAAATATCTTTTCATACTCTGCCTTACTTAAATATCGACAAAATTTTTATTCATAGTGAAAATCATCAATTCTCAGCAGCTTTCGCATTTGATGTCTTCAAACGGAAATAATAAGGATTAAGGTTGGAAGAAAACCACACACTGAATTCATGACACCATTAACCTATTGGCCATTGAAGTTGTTAAAATAAATTCCAGTCTCTGGGTAGGAAAATTTGATATGGCTAGAAACATGCACGGTAACCACTGCTCTTCTGATTAACAGAAAACCATAAGGTGTACTTTAACGGCAAATAGCAATGACAGGCACACGGCTCATTACTATATGATATATTTCCACCATGAGAATTACATGTAGGTGCATATGCTTTCGTGTATTTCATTCAAGAAACCAGCAGCCTATTATTTTCACTTTTAAGGCAGGACTGACCAGTATAAATATTCTTCAATTCTTAACTTTCGTATTGCTGAATGAGTTTTATAACAATGAATTTTCCGGGAGATTACAGCCGAGTAGAAATGGTTAGGTCAAAAGGTTAACCCGCTTTTGAATTGTTAACACAACTTTACACCAAAAGTTATCAAAACTATATATTTTCCACCCTCAAGTAAACCAACTACTGTGCTAACTTATCCATCCACTGTTACACAAATGTTTTAATTACACTGAAGTCTCCCTTAGTATAAAAATGGTGAGAAAGCGGAACTTACGGTACACAATTGGCAACACACTGGACGAAGATATATCATTACGGAAACTTAACATTGAAGGGTTAAATCTGAACGTTTACAGTGAATTATACACCTGCCGGATTTCACAACTACCGATTCTAATTTTAAATGTTTTTTTCCATGTGTGTGAGCTTAACAGAACGGGCGAAACAAAAGAATACCCCAGAAGGTCATAAGACTTACTACAAGGCCTTAAGAAAAGCCAAAATATGCGATAATGATTAAGGCACAATTACTCAGAAGGAAACCTTCGTCCCTGATTTGCATTGATATCCTGGCATGGGGTGAGCCCCAGGGCCCCACCCTTGGCAATGAAACCACGCACTGCGGCAAGTAATTAAAAAAATGTTGGCCTGTCCTTTCTTTCTGTAAACATTGATTTATGAAACCAATCGATTTTGCATTTAAGTATGGTATGGTAGCTGAAAATGTGGATCTACCAATCACTAAACCTAGACACGGATTGGTGTAATAATGAGTGAATTACAGTTTCTTAGGTACACCCCAACCAAGACGATTTTGCAAGTAATTATAGCAAGTGAATTTCATGATTGGCACGGTGGGAGAAGTTTTCCAAGGAAACACATACCGCTCAATTAGACCCTTTGCATATTCAAATAAGTTATTCAACTGGTTTATTGGCCAGGAATGGGACTGTACAAAAATTAAATAGAACTTGCCGGTATTACGACCAATAATTTAGACCTGTGCAGAGAAGCAAATGCAAGTACACATGCTATATACGTACTACTACTAACAAGAAAGTTTCACTGCTCATACCACAACCCACCGAAGCAATTGGGCCATCCTAACCTAATACTTAATTTATCTTTGGAAAATCAAAAATATTTAAGATTTTAAGGACTGGGCATTTCGATATTTCACATTGGAACGGGTATAATGAACTTCGCACTTTTGACCTCTGCGACACCATCAAGGATTAACACCTGCATCAAAACTATTTAAATCAAAATTTAGGGTAACAATGGAATATCTTACGGAGGGATTTACTTTAACTGTTTCAAAAATATTGGGGTTTCTCCAAGGAGTTTTTAGTAGGCCAATCCATTAACAAAATGGCCGCCGGTAATATTAATTTAGCAAAACAAACGAATAGATTTTGAATCGGAAAGGCTTCAAATATTCGAAGAAAAGCCAATGTATTATAAAATCGAGCCCCTACAGAGAGAGAGAATATTTAACCACTATATGTGGTGATCAAGAACCAGCCGGTCTCCATGATACAACATACAAAATTTCACAATTGTGCAAATAAAATGTGTACTTACTGTTGCCAAAGAATATTGATGTTGCCTTGGCCGTTTCATTTTGAAGATTCTGGGGCTTTAGGGTGGGTTTAACCCCCCTAAGAACCCCAGCAGTAGCCCGTGTTACCGCACTCAACATGGTGTCTGACGAAAAGGGACGAACAGACAGATCACGTGACGTACCTTCCCAGGTTCCCCTGGCGCATTTCCCGGATGTTACTGCGTAAACAAATAGCCATGCGCAAACTTATTGGCTTTTTGGGAGCGAAATTTAAACTTTTGTACCTACGCCACTTCTCCGTCAATTAAGTATCCTATACCATGCTGATGGTTATCCTGCCAGCACTAAATAATGCAATTAACCATAATAAATAGGAGATGTGAGACATATCATAAAATAAATATCTCAGAACTGTCACGGAGGTATTTTTCAAAAAGTCAATAACTTTATGAACCACGGCACATGCTATGTTCTTTGCTGACTAAGGGGTTAGAT
Source organism: Hetaerina americana (assembly GCF_022747635.1). Classification (NCBI taxonomy): domain Eukaryota; kingdom Metazoa; phylum Arthropoda; class Insecta; order Odonata; family Calopterygidae; genus Hetaerina; species Hetaerina americana. The sequence goes on from NW_027286070.1 coordinate 39,811,303, forward strand.
CAGTGACATCCTGGTATCAGCTTTCATTCATATGTCAGGTTATCATTTGCTCTGCTATTGCATTCACATGTACACTTTACTTTTAATATCTCTCTTATTTTTTCTCATAATTATTTTGTTTGCCTTCTCAACCCATTAAGATGTCCCCGAAAACTCTTGGTGTGCGAATCACTATAACCAATTCTTACTTCAGTTTCTAATTATAGCAATGGGACAATATGGTTATTTTACTGTTAGTCGAATCAATAGATGTGGATATAGTTGAGATAGTCCAAATCTATGTCAGATTCTTTGGATTTTTCAAGTAACTTCCAGGGTACTTCTGAAATATCTTAAGGTAGACTATTTCTGGTACATTTTTCTGAGGTACACCCTGGAACTAGAGAGGAGTGACCATGATATAAACCAAAGAAATGGGTGAAAGGGTCAACAATACATACTATATAGTGGAAGAATAATTCTAATCACATTAGAGACAAATCACAGAGATACAATTGCGATGATATAATAATATTCTTCCTCATCATGTTTTAGATAAAATGCCTCTATTTCAATGGCCAATTCATTGTGATCTAATACCTTAACAGTTTCCTCACTGAGACGAAAGGTATTCCACATGTTGTCTGGATGATATGTTGACTAAATTTTATCAGACTCTTGGCCTTTGATCTAGTTAGTATGTGATACTACCAGAGGTAGGCATCATTCCTCTCAATTGTGAAGTTGGAGGGGCCCATGGTGAGCATTTCTCATCTTACACGATAAAATTTATGGATGCTATAGTTGTTATTTAAAACTTTAGGGCGTATACATGCTTGCATGTGTATATAGTGTTATTTACTCAATGGAGATCTGAGAGCAAGTAATCATAAGAATAATGTCCCCCGCCACATGCCCTTGTGGTGGCTGGTGGGGTATATTGTAGATGTAGATACTTAATCAAGGCTTTTGCATTAACAGGACACTCATTGTCAGATGTTCCCTTCATTGTGTACCACAAATCTTTGGACAAAAATAAATTGATTGATTCATTAACCCATGCACAGAGACGTTGCAGAACACTATCCTCTAGAGAACACTCAAGCCCGTCATTTGCAAGAATGGTTGACATTAATTTGAACTTTTTTGCATTCATGTAAGTGAAGGTACTTAGCTTGCAGTTTGACCCTGAAAACTACAAAGGAAGTTTATTTAGAGTCTATTATGGATAGCAAATTCCATTTCAACTGTGAATAGTATTTTTACATCAATGTTTGTGAATTCTCTTTGGTAGAAATAACACTAAGAAAAAAAATCTTGCAGAATAAATAAGTATCTTAAGTAATTGAAATTTATTTCAGATACATATTTACTCTGCAAGATTTATTGAACTGAAAATTGTATTTCAGCTACGCATATGTTCAAGAAATTCAGTAATCTTAGTGAGTTATTATTTGTTTGAATTCCAGTTTGCACATGAAAATTATTATTCAGATTATATAAATAACTCAACAATTAAGGTTTGATTTTTATCATGCTGAAAGATAAAGGTAGCCCCTTTTATTAATTGTATGAGTTCATCATTGCTCCTTTAAACAATGGATCCAAAGAAAATGGGTGAGCTACATCACAAATCAGAAGGGAGTTTTGGCTTATCAACTTTGAACACAAAGCCATTGAAAGTTTTTCACATACTGAATGGTGCATGCGCAATGCAATGTAATATTAATTAGGTACTTGATCAACAACAGATGTACCAATTTAACAAAAAAAAACAGAACTCAAATCGGAACGATGGGAGCGCCACACGGTGGTTATTCCGGGAACTTTTTGATCAAGGTAGTATATCAAGGAGATTTCTCTGCTTACATGATGCAAATATTGGGGGCAGTTCTAACAGCATGCCTTTCATGGGGAGCACATATCAGGGCAATATGCGGATCCGTCTTAAAGAAACTCTGCTTCATTAAATGGGTGGTAGGGAAATATAATGAAAAAAGTTAATGAGAGGTGTTATTTTGCCCTAGTTAGATCTCATTTGGAATATGTCGCAAGGATATGGGATCCTTGTGAGAAAACTTGACAAAAAGAATTAAGTTAAGTCCACAGAAAATCCACCAGATTGGTTAAAAATTGTTGTGGTAAGAACTCAAGTGTGACAGGTCTTTTAGGGGATTTAGGCTGAGAGCCACTTGAAATACAAAGAGAACAAGTGAGACTTAGACTTCTAGAAAGGTTCAGAACAAATGAGTTTAACGCTAACACTAAAGGAATTACAATGGCCCCACACTATTTAGGTAGATCAGACCACAAAGATAAAATAAGGGAGATAGATTCCAGTACAGATAGATGCAAATACTAATTCTTTCCCAGAACAATCAGAAATCATAATTGTAAGAAACCGTAGGCATTTAGAAATATTAAAAACATTGAATTTACAAGTCGGAACAATATTAAACATTGCAAAGATATCAGGTATTTAAATAAAGAATACATTGTACCTTTCCACTGTCCTTTATTCATGTACAACTAGTTTCAAAGAGTTTAATTAACATGAATTTCCACAAAGTTGAGCCGGGAACAATTGAATATTAGGTATATAGGTAGGAGCATGTGTATGTTAGTTGGTAATTTGAGTGTTTGCATGTGTGTGAGGTGTAAGGGTTCTTGCATGAATGTATACCATGTTTTGTTTGCGGGTGGTAAAAATTTGTGGTTTTTGCATGTGGTTTTTTTCTTTCTTAATTACGGGTGGTGTCTTAACATGCCCTTGCGGTACCTTGCAGAGTATTGAGTAGATATAGATTACACGTACCTGTATATCCAAAAACTTTAATAAATTATGCCTCAGTTTTGACTCTGAAGTATCTGTTTACCCAAGTTAGAGTAACTCTGTGGAAAAGGATGACGATACAAACAAATATTATAAGCCCTTAGTATCTTTTTAATCAGGTTTAAATTTTATTGGTATTATTTGATAGTCTACCATTTAAGGTAGGTTTTAGATTGGCACAGATTGAACAAATTGTTACTTCCCCACCTCAACTAACAAGGCAAAACCTGAAACTATACACTATTATAAACTGTTCAATTCTGCATACATTCTTTCTCACTTCATTCCATCCTACATGTCTATCCCTTTCCTACCCCTACTTCACTTACCAAACACCTTCCACTCAATCAATTTTCAACATTATGTGGAAAATCAAAATGCTCTGCATTTATCTTTCCTACTTTGCACTTATCCAAACAATGCTTTCTCCTCTCCTACCATACCTAGTACTTCTTCCTTTGTGTCCTTATCTGTACATTTTATCCTTTACATCCTTCTCCAGAAAAACAACTCAAAACTTCTCAAAATTTCAATTCAAGTAAAATCATAAGCACAAATGTTTCATAAAAATTCACATTTTATTATTTATTCAAAATTCAATGGCAATTGACAGTTACAATGTTATTGACAAATTTTCAGAGAATTTCTCCTTCTTAAGGCATAAACAAAATCACAGTTGTGATTTTAATGCAGTGTTTCATGTTCTATGGCCCACCAATGTGGGTTGGAGCAACATAATTCGGATCATCAACCACACATTCCGTGTCCAACTTCCCTGGAATGACATCGTTTGTCAGAGTCTTAAACATATCTAGCGGACAGAAATGGTCACAGCCTTTCAGAGTCAGAGGAAAAGGCTCATGTTCAGTGGAATTCCTCAGGAATACCTGTTAAAACATAATAATGGTTGACATCATTCCATTTAAATAAAAAAACAAACATTCAGGATTCAAAACTAGGAAGGTTACAGGTCAAATGTGTACATCAGTTAAAGATAACTGCACAGAAAGAACCATCTTCTCAAATTATTACTATTAATTAAAAAAATCAAATACTAATTAAAGAATACTCTATTAGTTGCAAACATAAGGAAGTATACTAAAAAATATCTTATCACTTTGCATCTTGAGCATAAATATGTGGATGAGAAAGTTATGAAATCCCGGTCAAGGCAAATAATTTTTACACTCTGAAATTGTTACATTGTGATGCACATTTAGCCCACAATTTCTTGGAATTTGGTATTCTAAAATAAAACTTTTCATGCCAATATAGTCTTCACAAGCTACAAAACAACATGCAACATAAATATCAATTCAATATATGTATTTGAGAGAAAGAATGTGAATGTCTACTGCTTCAAGAAAATTATCCAACATATTTCTTCAATGCTTATCAGAATTCATCTATCTCCTTTAAATATCTTATTTGTAACCATACCTTGAATCCATAACTATCTGGCTGTGGTCCTTTGTGCAACTCAATCATGGTCATGATGTTGTACACAGGAACTTGTTCATCAAACACTCCTAATGCCATGAGAACATTTGCCACAGTAGAGTCATGTCCTGCATAGAGGTACATCTTTTTTCCAGATCCTTTCGCGATTCTACTCTCCGAGTCACTTAAAATTTTCTTAAGTAGGGGTCCTGGAACATTGTTTTCAAGCAATAAACTTATATTATTAAAATTAGATTTTGGAAGATTTATTTTATTTATTATCATTAATAAATGGTGTAACATCTTATCAGTCTAGATGTGACCATATCCACTTTCCTAATGACATAGAGTCAATTGTAATACATATGATGTGATAATATGCAAAACATTCATAACTTGGTTGACCTAATTAATGTTTTACCACAAGTACAATAATCAGTTTATATTAACTTAATACTACTATAATCTCACTATGCAATCGATTTTTAACCTCATAAATATATTAGTTTTCTTTAAAGGGGGAATATTTCAACATTTTACATCATAGGCCAATTCAGTACCCTTGCTCCTCACCATTTTACTATCATTAACTATTGAAAACCCATCCAAAAAATCATATTCCCCTTAGGTCAAAACTTGAGGTCCTTTAGCAATTATTGTTCACACCAATATAAACAGTAATTTCATTATTACTAGTAATGACACTGTAATACCTAATAATATAATATTATTACAGATAATCCACTGGTTAAAGTAGGCTGTGGATGGATACAAGGTACCAAATTACCAAACAGTACAATGATAATTTCCTTGTTTCTGCTAGCAATAAACAAAACACCCAACACTACATTTTAATCTTAAGGTTTCCATGATGACTGTTTGCTGGATGATTCATGCTGCTTCTGGGAATTTTCATCCTACATGACAGAATTTCCCTGAAGCAACATGGATCATCCATCCAAAACTACAATTAGCCCCTCCTCAGTCCCGCATACTTATTTCCCCCCTTCATTGCGCTCAACAACCCTATCCTATTCCTTTACCTTCCCTGCTAGCCTGATGTTCTCCCCTATATCACAGCCTTCAACATTCCATCACCAATCAAAATGGTCTGCATTCATTTTTCCTGCCTCCTTTTTATTTCTTCCAACAATTCTCTCCCCTCCCCCACCATACCTAGCACCTATTCATTTATTTTCCTTTCAGTCCACTTCACCTTTCATCATTCTCCAGACCCGCATTTCAAAAGCCTCCTATCTATGCCTATCATCCTGCTTCAATGACCATGTTTCTGTGTCATACAGAACCATGCTCCATATCAAAATTATAACAAGCCTTTTTTAGCATCTTCACACAACATCCCTGCTATTGATTTCCTCCTCCATGTAAAAGCTCAATAGTCTAACACAATTCTTCTCCTAATGTCCCGACTACTTTAACCATTTTGGTCCACAACACTTCTGAGATACATAAAGTGTTACACCTGCTCTACTTTTGCCTTCCCATCTTAACGTTCAACTTAGCCTTTCTCTTTCTGGAAAACTGCATTAACTATGTTTTGTTTACATTAATTCTCATCCCATACCTATTGCACTGACTTTCCAATGCACTCAGCAATGCTTGCAACCTCTTGATTGACAAAATAAAGCTAGATCATCTGCAAACTTAACTGATTTCATGAATTCCTCACCGACTTTCAATCTTATCACCAGTTCTTCCCATGCCTCTTTAACTATTTCTTCCACATATAAATTGAACAGCATATATGATAATGAACACTCCTGTCTTATCCTCTTTCTAACACAGCTCATTCAGACTCTCCAGCTATGACCTAGCTTATGACCAGTCTGAGACATGTACAGACTAGATAAATCTTCTGTCCCTCCAATCTACTACTATTTCTACAATACATTAATTAATTATATTCCAATTTACTACATCAAATGCCTATTTGAAATCTATGAAACAGACAAACACATTATGATTTTCTTCTATATTCCTCTCTATTAGTGACCTAATTACTGCAATGTCATCATGCCTACCTCTGCCCTTCCTGAACCCAAACTGATCATCATATAAGTAATCACTTGCCTTACTTTACAACCTCTTGTTAATAATCCTGAGAAGCATTTTAGCTGCATGCAAAATCAAGCTTATTGTTCTGTATTCCTCACAAACTACTGCCTTTCCCTTTTTTGGAATAGGAACTGGCGTTGTTGATCTGACGAAGCCTTCTGACCAATTTCCTCTCTCGTACATGCTACGAATTAGTCTATAAAAACTCTTCCTCCTTCTTCCCTTTTCCTAAATATTTAAGTAGTTCCATGGGAATGTTGTCTATGCCCATGACCTCATCTGATTTCAATTCCCTTTATGCCCTATCTATCTCACCTTCGAATAACTCTGAAGCTAAGCTGTACTCATGCATATCATATCCTCTTTTTAATTCTAATCTCTGTGGTTTATTTTCATTTATCTTACGGTTCCTCTATACATTCCTTCCATCTCTCTTGGACTTTTCCTGTTTCAACTAATATTTCTTCTGACTTATGTTTGATTGCTTGCAATGATTTTCCCATTTTACTTCCTGGAAGTGCTTTTTCCAATTGTTACTTCTGTGGCTTTCAATATCCTGTTTTGATATGCTCTTATTTTTCCTCCATAGTACCCAGATCCCTGCCCTCATTCACAATTTCCTCTACAGCCTGCTGACACTCCTTTCTTGTTGCTCCTATTAACGCTTCTACTTTCCATTTCCTAAAACGTCTTCTTTGTTTCATCTTTTTGAATCGGACACTACACTTGATTAGTACTAAATTATCGTCCAAATCCAACCCAGTTGAAGGAAACTGTGAATATTAATAATGCTATTCCCACATCTGTGCCTAACCATTATATATTCTAACTGATATCTCTCTGGATCACCAGTCATTTTCCAGGGCTACTCACACCTATTATGGTATTAAAACAAAGTGGTTGTTATGATTAACCCCTGTCCTGCAGAGCTCTTTGCTTTCTCTCCATGGTCATTTCTCATCCCTAAACCATAGTCCCCTTCCTCACTACCATCTCTTACTTTGTTTCCATCACATTCCAATCCCCCATAACTATACTCCTAAAGCTTCCCTCCAGGAACACCTAAAATTTTGGCCTCTAACTGATAATATACTCTATCATTTCTTCCTTTCTATGATTGTTTGGTGGCATGTATACTTTGTTGGTTCCACATATACTTCTGCAAATGATATTCCATCAGTTGCTTACTTTATGTTTATTATACTTTTTCCTACCTTATATTCAGTACCACTGCAACCCCTAGCTGGCTCGAATTAAATTTCTCATTGGAAGTTATGTAAAATAATCATGTACAATTTAGTACTAGAAGAAGAAACCAGATATGCATTGCTTTCACACCAAATATCTGTGATGTGTAACATGATAAATTGACACATTGATTTTTGAGTGAATACTGACAGAAATCTTTCATGCTGTAAAATACATTTTATTAAAATTTTTGGTGATTCATTAATTTTTTCTGAAAATATTATTCCACGCTATTACCATTTATTTATGCATAATTTCTATTCATTGCCTTGGCCAATTGAATCATTGGTGGGAAATGGAGATTAAGTTAAAAATTTAAGTAGTTTTTCAATAATAAGTAATAAACTCTCTTTTCTCTTGATTCTGAAGTAGTTTGGATTGACTGATAATGGCACAATTCTATTCAGAGAAAAGTAAATTTTTGGTGGGAGACTCTCAAATATACATCCAGTCACTCTCCTCACTCGTTTTTTCGAAACCTGGGTTGTGTTTTTAAATAAAGTGAGTGGAATTACAAGGTCAATAATTTCATTTCAATATGTTATGCAAATTCCATGAAGTTACGCCAGAGACAACAAATTGTTGAAGTAGTTTGGATTGACTGATAATGGCACTATTCTATTCAGAGAGAAGTCAATTTTTGGTGGGAGACTCTGAAGCATACATTCAGTGACTCTTCCCATAGTGCTTTTCTCCTAGATGTTAAAGATTGTTGTCACATTGAAGGCTTTTTAATCTGCACCTCTTGGAAGCAAGAATTAATCGTTTGAATTAAGCGACCAAAGTAAACTTAAGGAGCAAGAAATTTTTATATAACTCTTTAAGATGACACATATGTGCTAGGACTACAATTTAAATTTTGTATCAGCATAAAATCTATCACAAGCATGTAATATTGAGGATTTGGCGCATGTGGTAAATTTTTTTAAGCATCATACTTGTCTGTAAACATTCATGAGTATATATAGTTCAAATGCATACCTCCTTTAATCTTCTGGAGAGTCTTTGTGTATACATTCAACACAAAGCTAAATGTTGTCAGTGGGAGAAGACGCTGAGGATAGTAATCCTTTGTCCATTCAGGCAATGTTAAATTGAATACTTCCTGAAAAGAATAATTGTATTACTTTCTTTACAAATATAAAAAAGTAATTTAGACAAAGAAGGAAAAAATAACCAGATCTTGAAAGTTTTGAAAAAGTTGGCACTAAAAAAACTCCTGTTTCACGTTGATTCTCTCAGACTGAGTTCAGTTTTCCAGTCAGTTACATCTGACAACCTACCAACAAGCAAAATTTCAGATTCACATTACAATTTTAAGATACTTTCAAAGGCTTGAAAGACATGCTGATCTGGATTAAATAGTATAATGAAATTGGTTTAAAAATTACAATTCCTGAAAATCATGAATTTTTTCATTAACAAATTGAAGCCACTCTCTAATAATTTAATACTCCATTTCAGTCACAAAATAATGTCAAGTAAGTTTGAGACCAAGAATGAAGGATTCCTGAAGCAAAAAAAAATCAACCTTCAGTGCACACAATCATTTACAGAAACAATACTAAAGGTTAATTATGCATACAAAACATTCTTTTAATTTCAAATAAATATTTGGAAAGCTAAAATGAGTGAAAAGGGACAATTGGCATTTGCATATAGTTTTCCATTGACCACAAATTTTATTTCATGAATTGTAAAACAATGTTATATAATCATGTTTTACTTTTGTGCATCATTTTTCAACAAATTCCGTCTCTGATTAGAAAATGCTACATGCCCCCAATAAGAGAAATTTATAATCGAAGCAAACTCAGCGCTATGCTTAAAATGTGATAATGTAATCACCCAAAACATATCATGTGAATCCTCAAATGATAGTCAGCGAAATCATTCAAATAATACATAATTATAATTCCTGAATGCAGAAAAGATAGAGAAACTGAAGATGAGGTGTCAACAAATATAAAATATTGAAATCAGTACTTTTGAAAAGTATTTATGCCTCAACACTCAGAAAAATTAGGCAGTACTTTCCCTATTCTAGATTCTGTTAGGGTAGAGACAGTACAGTATTGTAAAACCCATTTATAATTACTTAAACAATGAAAAACGTACGAAAAGAAAAACTGGTTAACAGAGAAACTTGAGCAAATAACAGAAGTCAGGATTATTTTTACACATAAAAGAACATTAATTAATTTTATCAAGTTGGTGATAGCTGGCAGTTAGGTGTGCCATGATCCCGCAGGACAAACAACATTCTACCCCTAACCTTTGCAGCATGAAGATGTTTAAGAACTCCCTCTTCAACTAATTTTAATTACTAATTTACTTTATGCCATTTAATTGCATGTTTGATTTCAGTAGTGAATAGGAAACAGTGAGCATACTTGTTTGATACAACAAGAAGTTTTTGATTATTTAACAAACAGTAGAGTCCCAAAGTAAGGAAATATTTCTGGGTGAATCATTAAACAGCAGCAAACTAAAAATAGCTAAATTCTCTAGTAAGTATTGATGGATTTAACAACTTTAAAACACTTCATAAATCATGTTCGTCAAAGTCATATAGATAGCTTTCTTTCTACAATTGTCTATTTTTTCTTTAATATTTTTAATTGAAAATTATATGGGTCATTAAATAATGCCTTAGAAAATCCAAGCAATGGCGCTAATAGTATCGGAAAACGTTTGCTTCAATAAGTCTCATCTATCACTAGGCTGCTGTTAAAGTTTTGGCTATATTCATTCCATGGTTACATTTTCATAGTCATTTAAAGTAACAAACTTTTGCTTATCTTGAAAAATGGGTTCCACATGGTGATTTAACACTTCTATTTAAAAAGCTTTTCTTTTGAATTTTTCATATCAATTGATGCAAGCCAATGAATTGTTATGCTTCATGCATAGCTCCAGGAAGAAGCTATACATAAAACATTGCTAGTCAATCAAATAATAATAATTGAAAAAATTTAAAAAGCTAAAATTAATCCTGGTAAGAAAATTACACTACAGTGTATGTCAACATTTTGAGGTTAAGTTATAGCATATATCTTTTTTTCTTTATGTAATCCTTTATGGAAGTGTGTCTATGGGAATATCTGTACTATGTGTAAAACTCTAAGTACAGAAAATAAAATTATTACTGAAAATTATCCTGTTCTTCATGATGCAAAAGTTATTATTGTTGTATTGATATAGTTTAGCAGTAAGACCTTACCTCAGCCAGGAGTGTGTTATACAAGGACTGAACATCTTCTGGTGTGGTGATTGGCATGCCTGTAATTTCTGTCAGCTCCTTAAATAGTTGTGCATTGCTTTCCATGATCTTGACAACTTCCTCCTCTTCCTTCATCACCCTCTCCAACTCAAAGTGATAGCGAGGACAGGGGGTACGAACTAAAAGTAACTGAGAAAAAGAAAAAAGTGTTATTATTTCCATTTCTCCTCATTTTATGCAAATTACACTTTTAAGACTGAGGAATTCCTTATTCTAAGTAACTTCCTTGACATTTTTCATCCTCAATTTTTGCAAGTCAAGATAAATTTTCCCGCTATTTGTGCTACGTCAATCTTTATATAGTTTTAAAAGCAGAATTCTTTCACAGCCCAAATGAATAGTACATAATAGTATCTTGGAAAGGGCAATAAATAATCTTATTTTTCCACGTAAAATTTTTGCTTACTTTCTAATTAGTTTCTTATTCACTGAAAAAAATGACAATTCTGACAGGTTATTAGTCAGTATCCTATATAAGGTGCCTAGCTTATATTTGGTCAATTATGTCAAACCTCTAATGTCATTATTATGTTTAACTTGTGATTAAGAATAGTCACTTCTGTAAATTATTATTTTTACATTGAAGAAAACTTGCAGCTGCAAAAATCCCATTATATTGCCAATTAACCACAATTAAATAAATTAAAATGTACGAGGGTCATCCGGAAAGTAGTACCCGTTCGTGCCGCATGAAGTGCTGACGACGCGAGTAGCCGCTGGACGAGGTCAGATAGCTTCAGTGGCTTGTCTGCCTTCTCTGAGCCAAGTTGCGTGACGCTAGCATTGCCTGTGTTGTTTCTGTGATTGTTTACAATGTTTAAAAAAATTGAGAACGCCGCCAGTTGTGAAGTGAGGGCAGTGATTAAATTCCTCAATGCAAGAAACGTTCGCCCATGTGATATTCATCGCCAATTAAAGGAGGTGTATGGAGACAATGTAATGGACGAGTCGTCTGTTCGGCGGTGGTGTCGCAACTTCAACATGGGGAGGGGGAACACACACGACGATGAGCGTTCGGGGAGACCGTCTGTCATTACAGACCAACTGGTGAGCTCAGTTGACGAATTCGTGAGGAACGATCGGCGCGTCACAATTGATGACATCTGTGAGCATTTTCCCAATGTTTCTCGAACAATTGTTCATGAAATTGTTAAACACCATCTGCATTATGCAAAAATTTGTGCAAGATGGGTCCCTCGCGTATCTCAATGAGCTGGCGGCGAAGGACTATGCAGCAGGAATACAGAAACTTGTCACACGTTATGACAAATGCCTTAATTTGCTTGGAGATTATGTTGAGAAGTAGTTTAAAGTATCCTCTTTCAAATAAAATTTTTTATGTTTGTTAATATTTACTTTTGTGTCTTTATTTCACGAACGGGTACTACTTTCCGGATGACCCTCGTACATTAATGAGATAGTGAAACACATATTATGGAATGATGTAGATATCTCTATTTCTTCTTCCTTTTCTCTTGTAAAAACAATGGCCAGTTGATTATTTACTGTGATTAATATGAATTTAGGCAAAATCATTATCATCCAAATACATTGAACACATTTAATGACCTAGAATTTTATAACTAGCAGAATTTAAATTAGTAGTGAATTTTGAAGAATATATTCTTATCCTGAACGTTATGCCAATTACATTGCACGACCATCATGCTATAACCCCTTCTCAACCTCCCATGCCTCCAACCTTCCTCCAAAGGTCACTCCGCGCAACGAGGAGCCTGCATCCCGAACACCACGGTTCCTTTCCCCCCACTCTCTCCCTCCTACATGCCTTTGTCGTCCTTTCTACCCCAAAATACCGTGTTCCCCCCCTTCTTAACACCCACCAATAACAATCACTGTCCACTGCTCTCACCCCATCCACCAATGGTACACACGAGCATTATAAGCAATCTCTGTATGTGTACCTGATGATGACGCTATGCGTTGAAACCTAGGTCGTCTAAATATATAATTTATGTAAAAATACAAAATTTGTGTTGCGTAAGAAATACAAAAAGTCATTGATCGCTTACACAAAGTAAATCTGGAAACTGCATTAAATATCAATTTTGAATGATTCACCCTCAAATGAAGCATGTTTTTTCTCTGCATCATTTATATTTTTTATATTATATATAACGGAGCTGTTAAATTTAGGCAAGTTCATTTATTCTATTTTCTTTGTAGGAAAAAGATTATCTTTTCACAAATTGTCCGTAGTTTGTCGAGAAAACTTACAATTTAGAATGCTAAATTTATTTTTAGCCTCAAATGTTCAGGTCTAGATCGTGCATAATCGTAAGTTGGTTATACAAATTTTACGATGCCGATGAAAATCCGATGCGTGCCGTATGAACGAGAGAGATTTCCAACCCAAAAAAGAAAGCAAAACTTGAATTTTACACTGTCCTTATCCGTGAAGCACCACCAACACCATAACTCTGTCACTACTTACTGTGTCTTTATCGAGGGGCTGCGCTCTGATTGGTACCGGCTGCCATGCCAAATTTTCGTTCCATACTTGGGAATCCTTAGGTGGCCACAGACCGGCACATTCCAGCTGTGCACTCATCATTGTGCGGTCGACATCGGTGCTCATGGCTGAGAACACGGCTGAGGTCAGCTTGGAACCCAGGAGAGAATCATAGCGCCTTCGGAGGAACTGGCCCTGCTCGTATTGCTGTCTCTTACCCTCCTGCAGATGAAAAGTTTAAATTGAATGGCACATATTACAACACTGACACTAATTGTTGGCAACTGCGATCGCTGGCTTCGGCGGAAGGTGGGATGATAGTAAGCAGAGTAAGGGTGAAGTCAGGCATTGGCATTAGATAATCCCCAACTGAAGGCAGGAAAAGGTTCATTTACGAGATCGATTCGTTATGCATGAACGGAATTTCTCACCTGGAATGCCTTTCTCATTGCTCTTAAGTAAGGATCAGAATGCCGCTGACCAATGTGCGAAAATTGGGCAAGTGAAGCCAAAATGATAGTTAACACATTCACCCAATTTACGTGAATTTCAATGGATAGTCAGTAATGTTTCGAGGCAAAATAGTCTGTGTTATTAAACGAACGATGAATAAAAGAAAAGAAGAACTAATCGCTACGAGTAGTTCCGTTCTATTCTGAACGTCGACGAGATTCCGGCGAATCCTATCCTGCGTACTGTTCAACAATACGATATACGCGCTGTTCAGCAATACTGAGGGTGAACATCGAAATTGGAAATGGATTGCCAAATGTGGTAGCCTATGCCCTTTATGTAGTTACGAGTCACATGCTACATTTTACTGAAAAAAAGAGGAAAGTTAATAAGTTAGTTTTTACATAAAGGCTCCTAATCAGCAGCGCAGAACAGTATGGAAATTCTATTTCACCCTCCGTCATGTCGAATTACCGGTCTCAGCAATTTAACGCAAAAGGACTCCAACAATTGTCAATTGTCTATCGACTAAATTGTAACAGGATGTTCTCTTCTACAATTTCTCCCTTACTCATGACTTCTTCGACTCCTGAAACTTATGAATAGCCATATCTGCAAAAACTTATCATAAGAAATAGTGTGTGCATCGTAATTCTCTTATGAAATTGACGATCCTGCGTAACCTAATAAAAGTTATCAGGATAGCCACGCAAGAATTATTGACAGAAATAGCTCGTAACAAAACGAGGCTGTCTTAGGGAAGAAAATAACGAAATTAATGGAAAAGATATTCCGTTTATTGAATATTATTTCGTGATTAAGGCTCATCATTACAGCGTGGCCACTCAATTAATGTATTCCCATTCCTGATATTTCTCTCGAATGTTTGGAATTTGACCAGGCATTTTTTAAGTGGATCATTTATCGACCCGCGTCCAATAGCATCGCTGAAGTGATTCGCGTCATGCATGTTAATTCGGTTTTTGCCAGGGCTTACTCACCCATTCCCATATAATATTCCAGATCTTTGCATAAAATTATAGTCATGTGAAAAAATCCGCTTTTTTTCCAAGGATTTCTGAGGAATATCAGAAAATCCCGACTTTTATGCGGTTCCTCCTGCTAGTGGCTGCCCTGAATTAGCGGTTTTCCGGGTTTAAATTCGGATGACGCCTCTTTGATTACCTTCAAGTTTCATCAAGGTTGTATACTTTCATTGGTGGTAGATGTTTCTAGGAAACGAAAAAAAATCCGCCCACGAAACCTCGATGTGTGAACTCAGTGAAAAAAGTTTGAATGTGCTCTGAACCACACGTAGCTTGTGCTCTAAACCACGCGCTTAGTTCAAGGTGAGTTCTGTTCTATCCTGATTGATTACGCTGGTGGCAGACAAATCTATTCAAGAAAAACTCATAGATTTTCGTGGATCAAAATCACAGCTTTGATATCTTGAATAGAATATTGTATTATGAGATATGCTAATTTAAAGGAATACTCTGAAAATCATCCCTCCACGAGTTTCTAATTAATATTGCCCTCTCGCATTTTTACATTTTAAGTAAAAATGTTATCAGCAATGTTCGTCCACATTTTTATGAATGGCGTACACTTTTTGTTAATATATATATTTTTCTAATTAATATTGCCCTCTCGCATTTTTACATTTTAAGTAAAAATGTTATCAGCAATGTTCGTCCACATTTTTATGAATGGCGTACACTTTTTGTTAATATATATATTTTTCTATATATATATGTATATATTAACGGCATATTACCTAATTATATATATATATATATAATAAAAATATAAGAACGCATAAAAAGAACACTCACGCATTATTTTTTAATAATTTCGACGGAATTTAGCTCCACTTAGCTGTTCAAGTTATATATATATATATTATTATTAGGTAATATACCGGTTAAGGTAGGTTTATGATGGACACAGGTCCTAAATAAAATTTCGTGACCCCCAGCAAAACATAACATCCCCCTCGACATCAGGTCCCTCTTCATCTCTGGGTACTTTCTTCCTACCTTCATCCCGTCCAACATCCCTATCCTGTTCCTTCCCTTTCCTCGTTTGCCTAACATTGCCTCATTGCCTCAATTACAGTCTTCAACATCCCGCTGCCGGTCAATACCCCCTTCATCAACTTTTCCTGCCTTCATAGTATTTCTCCCAACAAACCCCTCTCTTCGCCCACCATACCAAGTACTTCCTCATTTGTTTTCTTCTCTGTCCATTTCACCTTCTCCACACCCACATTTCAAAAGCCTCCGGTCTACGTCTATCCTCCTGCTTCAATGGCCATATGTATACACACACACATATACAGGCACACAAATACATATATGTATTTTTATAGGTGAAGAGACTAACTTTACTTTACAGTCCGCACCCTCGTAATAAATATGCTTTTTTTCTAAGACCTTGGCCGATTATAATACAGTAGTTTCAGCTCCCAAGGTAAAAAGTTAAGGATACTTCTACGGAAAGTAAGAAAAGCTGTACTACAGGAATCGACAAATATTAATAAATGTAACCCATCATTGAGCTGTTTCCACATTGGGCGCAGAGGACAATGCGATGCATGATTATGAGACGCCGTGCGACCGGCAATGACGGAAGTCAGATACTTAAATGGTACAACATCCGCCCGAATGCAATAGCGAGTGACTACCAGCCAGTACAGCAGAACGGACACACTGTTTTCATACTGCCATACCTATGAGAGGCAAACTGAGATCCGGAAACATTATTATCTTCACCGGCACACCCAGAGAGTAATTACACTTGATGACACGATCCTCTCGCGCTTCGCAACTAATCGCACGTGGCAGAAAAAAACAGTTTCCAAGTCGGAGGAAATCGATTCTGCCTCTTTTTATCAAGGTTCTGATTCACTATTCACCTAAAGATATTGGAAGAGAAAACATGGTCTGTAGCAATTACGTAAGCGTAGATTGAGACAATGCAGTATGTACTTAATGTGCAAAGAGATAACAAATAAGTATAATTTCATAATTTATTCATAAGCATGACACTTGTTTCGACGTTTAAACGTCACCATTATCAACTGCCTTGATGATGACGTCCAAACGTCGGTATACGTGTCACGCTTATAAATAATTGCGAGATTTTACTTAGCTGTTTTCTCTTTCGTTTAAGATGGTATTTCACTAAGTCAAGGCTTCTACAGTCAACTTTAGTACATACCTCATTTCTGAGAAAGTCACGTCTGTTCTCAACGACACAAGATCGCATGATGTGACCTTTGATGAGACTGGAATGATATCACTAGGTATCTATATTCAAAAGCGATTAGGGATTCATAGAAAACTTATGAAAATTATTCTTCATGTATATACTTGAATAAAATACAAATTTTCGACTTGAAATCGCATTCCGCAATTCCCTTCCATTCTCAACTCTCAAATTCTAGCGCTTTCGCGATACAGAAGTTGGAGCCAAATTAAATTGGAATACATACATCGGACTCGAAGTTAAACGATCTTATGTATGCACATCGCATACACATGAAATAATCAATATGGAAGAAGCTAACAACTCGCCATGAAAGAAAGACCGTCATTAAAAAAATCCTTGAACCAAGGATTCTTCAAATGGATGAAGTTCGTTATAATTCCAATCACACATGCAAGACGGGACCTTCAAAGTTGTGTGTGGACGCCAAACATAGTGAAAGCGGACGGATGAGACAATCTTTGGAAGGCTTTCCTAGACCTTTTGTGGACTGCGAAATTTTTAAATGAGCAGCAAAAGAGCCATTGAACGCTCACGACGAAACGTGATCTAAATTTTTATCTTTAGCTCATTCATCAAAAGTACAATATTTGGTGTACTTACTGACTTCACCAAGCGCAGGTAATCATGACAAAGAAATTTGATTTTTCATGAAATTTATAGAAATTCCAACTGTTTTCTAGGGTCAACAGACGGAACGCTTCAACAATGAGTTGTTTCAAGGTGTTATAAGGATTTCGGGATTTTAATATTTATAATACATTTATTTTCGTCGCCCATTTTCTCAAGGATTACTTTAATGCGTTGCATTGACAGTGCTTTGCTTAGGAATTGAATCACCAAATCCAAAGAAGCTATTGAACAGGGACGGATACGAGTGACCTCTTCGGAATATTCTTTGACGGTGACAGGAGAAAAGAACTCCCCTTGGGGAGTATTTTGGACGCAAAAAGTGTATCCCACTGCGATATTTAGAATTACTAACCTATCACGGTACGGTGCACAACTTTATGAAAGAGAGGGTGCTTCCCTGATTTTAGTGGCGGTATTGAGAGAAAGGACAGGTGTCGAATCAACAACCATACGAACCCGGGACCCTACGGTCAGTAGTCCATCGCTCTACCCCCTGGACTACCGCGACCAACATGTATATATTTAATGGATTGATGAAAGCATACACAGACATAGGGCAGTAATTAAACTCATTTCCTTTGAGGCTTCCGGCAGCACAAGCAGTAACGAGGTCGCTGGAATTGCGCAGAACATTAAATATTGCATTCTCAAGCCACTCAATCTCGAAAAACGGACAGAGCGAGTGACTTATTAAGCCTCACCTCCTCTTCCGTTCCATGGATACATCCTCATTAGCACAGAGATTATAGCATTATTTCCCAGATCAATATCATTCTCGGCTTCAAATAATCTCATCCAATTCTCACCACCTCTTTTGAGTCTTTCCAAATCAAACCATAGAATAGGGGCGAGAACCATTTTTGTGGTGACGAAAAGTCATGTTCTACAGTTGAGGCAGACCACATGACCATCATAATCAGCTCATCATTAATACAAAAGCAGCGTTCTATTGTAAATCTCTCATGGGCTACAACCTTGACGTGGTGGAAGGGCTTGTTCCGATGGCCCCTAGAGCTGTGCTGGTGGGAGCAATGATAATCAAATAATTGTAAGAGGAAGGAATCCGGACGGAAAACTTTGAGAGATCAGTGTCAGAATCTTTTCAAAAAAGGTAAAGGCTACATCATGTGAGGACTACAGAAAAATAAATTTGAGTTCACACGCAGGTCAAGTGATTCTCAGAATCATCAACTAAAGAATGGAGCGCGGGGCAAATGATTACTTACGGGATAGCCAGTTTGGGTTCAGGAAGGGGAGAGGCACTGATAGTATGCCACTGTAGTAATGATAGCACTAATCGAGGGGAATAGAGAATACAATCAGGGCGTAAAAGCGTTCGATAGAGTGAATTGGGAAAAAATGAGTATATAGAAATAGATTGGAGGGACAGGATGCTAATCCGCAACCTGTACATGTCTCAGACTGCTCAGGAGCGAGTGGGGAACGGGGAGTCCGGATGGGCACTGCTAGGAAGAGGAAGGCAGGGTTGTCCGTGTTCACCGTTGCTGTTCAACGTACGCATATAGTATGTAGAGGAAATGATTAAAGAGGCATGGGAAGAACTGGAGATAGAAATGAAAGTCGACGGAGAATTCGTAAAATCAGTTAGGTTGCTGATGACCAATCTCTAATTTGTCAGTCAGCCAAGGGGTTGCAAGCATTGCTGAGTGAATTGGAACTTCAGTGCGATAGAAGTGGAATGAAAATAAATATAAATAAAACAAAAGTTATGCGGTTTTCCAGGGAGAGAAAAGCTATGTTAAACGTTTAAATAGTAGGGCAAAAACTAGAGCAGATGGAATAGTTTACGAATCTCGGAAATATTTTGGACCAAAATGGTCAGAATGAAAGGGATATAGGGGAAGAATTGCGTTTGGCACAGAAGTCTTTACCAGAAGAACGGAATTGATGACAGGGATATTGAGTAAGGACATTAAGAAAAGGCTGGTTAAAACTTAGATATGGGGCGTGGTTACATACTGCGCGGACACATGACCACTGAAGCTGGATGATAGGAAAAGTAGGAAGGTGCAGAAATAGGGTATGTATGTTGGACGGAATGAAGGGAGGAAGAAAGTATACGGAGATGAAGAAAGGCTTGTTGTAAAGTAGGATGTTGGGTTGTGTTTAGTTAGAAGAGACAAGATATTTCTTTGGTAGTTGTATCCATCGAAAACCTACCTTAACGGGTAGAATACCAAATAAAAAAAATAATTGTAAATCTAACGGGTGTCATTTAACAATCGGAATGAAAGCCAGGGCTGGCTGAATCCAGCTCGTAAAGGCGGCCTTAGTTTCTTACCCTTTTCCTAGAAAAATGTGGAGCCTTAAGATTCCCTCTTTACTAGTGGATGACCTGACTCTTATGCTGCTTCAGAAAAGCATCCGATGAAAGTACTTGATGTTTCAACAAACCATATTTTTAAGTAACTTTATACGCATTTCTACCACAATAATCTGTTTTGGAGGAATGAAGAATAGTGGATTGAACGTACGGTTAATCTCCGGAGTGTCCCGGGTTTAGAGATATACCTCTGGACAACTCAACCAGAAATCCAAGAGGTTCAATTTTATGGATAGCTGAACTTCGTGGAAAACCACAGTTGGCAGAGGGATAAGAACTGACCGCCCATCTTGAATAAGAGGATTTCACCCACCGTCAGGTGATTTTGACGAGCGAGTTCTACACTTGCCAATCAAAACCAACCTCTGGATGAATAAATATGGCCGTCCAGTGAATGAATGTCCTAAGAAAGCCACACCTGGAAGATAAGATACTTACATTTGTAAGTTGTCCCCATCCCACTGGATCGAAGCTGAAGTTGATGTGAGGGTCATTAGGGTACGTGTCGGCGGGTGTTCTCTGGCCGTGGCGGAATATCTGGAACGAAAACATAGGAATCAGTGGAAAGTTATACACGGAATTTGGAGCTGAAATACATTTTCTTTCGATGATCATCAATAATGAAAGTATGCGAACAAGGTTAATATCATCAGTTCATTTTATTACGATAACATTCTGTGGCGGACACATTTGGGAAGCGAGGGAGCCAGTTAGCCCCCTACCCCCGAAACGCCTCCCATGAAATTACACTCTTGTACTCGACTCCAATGAAAACGACCGAGCATTTAAAATAACAGAATACATTAGATTTTACGAAAATCATTACATTTCAATTTTTCGTAACTTCAATCTTTTTTACCCGTCCGTTCAACATTGTGACAAGTGGCATGTCACTGTAACTGTCACAATGCGTGTGGCATTGTGACAAGTCGACCCTGTATGTGTACGCCCATGAGAGCATTTTGAGCATTATTTTGAAATGATAACATGCACTGCATAAAAGCTCTTAACAAAATAAAACTCAGCCTGTCAGGTGATTAAAAAATCTAATGTATCCACCACGCAAAATGTGATATTCAATTCAGAACGGTATGGAACGATTCTGAAACGAGTTTCATTCACATTTTCGTTAATAAGATATCATATAAGACCGTTGGAGTACTACCAAAAGCAATACTACCGTAAGTTGAGGGATCACTATGGTTTTTAATTAAATGTAGATCGACTGATAGACGCACTGCACCACGAGGTATACTCCTACTTCACAAGATATTTTCCTTTTGGCAGTTAATTCAACATAAGATAATGAAGTTGAACGTGAAATGGGGCTTTGATTATAGCAATATTTTTCACATATGCATAAAAAATAGATGTCATTATTTTTTTCACTTTTGACAGAAAAGGGAATAGACTCGATTAGATTTACACGGCAAGTGGGAAAAGTGGCGCATTCTACAAAAGCTCCCCAATGCATAAATCTACGACTTCGTCTCGTGCTTCCTTAAGCTATTAAAGAGTGGATCACTAATGTGCCTGTGGTGCATGGCGAAATCCTGCACCATAGACCAGTCCCGCTACCACAACGAGTAGCATTTCGTATCTGTGTTCAAGTGGTGTCAAACGTTCCATTATTAGATTTGTTTATAGGATAACACAAACGATTGAAACAAGTTCTTAATTTTTATTTAACATCAAATACTCTGAGATTCGACAGAAGTTGTTTCCCCAGCAGAGCAAGGGCGTTTATTATTTCGCCATCACCAATTTGCTGAGTTTTACAGATATTCAATGGTGAACTGCAGTTTTCACTGAATTACTGCACATGCACCACGAGTAAATAATTATTAAGAAACTATGGCACGGTAATAATAACCATATTTCTTCTAAGAATAACAAAAAAAGCATAAACATTAAGGTATCAGAAGTATAAAATGAACCTAAAACTGTATTACTAAGTTAAAATATCGTCGTAAACCTCTTCACCAAGCGGACAATTTTTGTTAAACTATAATGCAGCTCAAAATGACAGGAAAAATTCCACCCGTATGTGTGTGTGAAAAACCTAATTTTCCGGAACACACCACACTCATACTCCAGACTTTTCAGAAAAGCAAATTTCCTCGAACATTTCGGGCTTATGTTAAGGTTCTCCTAATTATTGGACAACGAGAATAATTAATTATTGGATGCATCAATGGCTGAGGTAACATAAGGTCACTTGTTAAAAGTCATCGCATGAAAATACGACATCCATATTCCAGTGTGGATTCGATATCGCAACCTCCTACTCATTTCCATAACACTGAGACTCCGATGTACGACAAGATGTAAGAGTCGCATTGTACATACGTAAATCAGGATAGCGTTAAGGTGATAAAATAAAATATACAGCGGAAAACTATATAAAAATTCAGCATGGGGATTACTCCATGATAAAATGCATGCGACGCTCATTTGCCAATAAGATGGTTTCAATTACGCATTTAAGATTTGAGAATAGTGTAACTCAAAAGAAGTTTGCTCATGAAAAATCGAGAATTAATATCACAAAACCGGTTAAGAAATATTTTATCTCGACATTTACGGATAATAAATTGAAATAAGAGTTGTAAAATTGAGAGGAAAAAATACTTAAACATTTACAAGAGCCATCTATATCTTAAGTTGAACAAGAAAAAGACAAGTAACATTTTTAAACCATAAGGAAGGATTCTATTATGAAGAAGCGATTTCTAACAACAAGCTATGCAAACTACATACTAAATATAAGGATTGATTAACTAGCACTAAACATTTCTGTCATAAATGATCGCAATACCTTCACTTTACCTCGTTCAATATTTTCATTGTTATTATCAACACTTACGAAGACACGATTTCCTAAACAGCCAGGAATAAGTAAAATCTTCTAGGAAGAAGTATACACGAAACGCAATTTTTATCCACTGAATTTTAAGTAATGATATTGAATGGATATTTATATTTTACTGAGCAACATTTATACCCAAAAACACGAGGAAAAGAAACTAACATACTTAAATATTACTCCATTCTAAAATATTATTTAACAGCATTAAGTTCTGAGGTTGGTAAATAAGTACTCTCTACCAAGTACCAGTGCAGCTGCTGATGACGTATGATGACGGCATAAACGTGCCGTGACTATGGGTTTAAACATATTTTGGGGCTCAAAATAATTTTCAATGTTTTAGTGGCGCACATTGTGGAGTTTCTGAAGCTAAAGTGTGCGCATGTCGCCATGCTCTACCACTACAGTTCGTCATGTTTAATTACATTGGTGGCCATTAGGGCCGTTAGGGTCAATTATCAAAAATTAAGTGACTCAATAAAAAAATGGAGCAGCCGGTTTTTGTTTTTTGTCAGGAGAGGAGATGGCGTAAAACTGCGTTAAAAGGAAGACCCCTCATTTTAGGAAAGTTATACAGACATTCCAAGTGTCTCTTCTACTCTAAAAGCTCTTTGAGCCAATTGTCTCAAGGTTTACAAACGACAATACTAAGAGGAAAGAACTTTTCTTCAATCCAAGACTCAATGCTTAATTCGTTCGGAGAAAATTTTCACAAAAATTAGATTTCGTTCATTTGCCTTTCAACTACATATAACAGCAGTGAAATATGAAGCTATTTATTTATACTAAAACACTAGCATTTTTATTAAGTAAGCTCGTCTGTGAAATAATTAAGCTCTGAATACGTCCAAGAAAGAAAAAAAAGGAAAGCTCAATAGTAATATTAACACGCGAGCTTTTTTCCTCATAAAAAGAGTGTAAAATGAAATCGGTTTTCATTTCACAGTCAATGGAACGAGCCAAGAGCATCGAAACTGGTACTCGGGTGATCACTTAGAGAAACAGGAAGCTAGCCATTGGCTACTTCACGGAGAGGGAAATGGGACTCGATTGGTACAACTCGCATTGAGCCCCACGTAATGTTTTCAAGAATTTTTTTCCAATTGAGAAAAGTTCCACCATTATGAAATTTTGGAAAATAAATACTTATCATTGGATACTATAAGACCACTTAAAGAAATGTATGCCATCAGTTGGCGTATTCCATTTCTTCTAGTCCGTTTAATCAAAATGAATCCCTGTAATTCCAACACATTGATCAAAAAAAGGATCCTGAGTACAAAATAGTGCCAGGTTCGCAACATCATACATACACTCATCATTCAAAAGAAACGATCGAGCATTAACTGTGAGGAATGAGGAAGTATTCATGAGAGGTGAACAGTAAAAGACGACGAGGACTTCCACTAAAGGAAGTCGGAGAAACATATGGACTGGGGAAACCTTGAAGTATATAATTGCTAGGAATATAAATCGGGAAAAGAGAAGGTAATTTCTCACGAATACCAAGGAATAAGAGGGCAATGAATGAGATACATAAGACAGGGGAACTAACAGGTCATCACAGTATTAACATTGGATAGGGAATAATCGAGATCTACGGTTAATCAATCTCCGAATTCTAATACTAAAAATGGTGAAACTATTATATTCTCGCCAAGTAACTGTACTATGACTGTGTACCACGCTCAAGGTTGGAATCCATAAGCAATCATTGAATTTGAATACATTTTAAATTCAACAATTTATTTGATGTAGTGCTGCAGCCGTATTTAAATAAAAATAATCTCTTCGCTAGTTTAAGGAACTGCTTTGGATTTATTACTTTCATTATCATCCCAATTTAACAATGATACTGGAGACATGGAAGACATAAATTTAACCTTATGATCCTCATCCACTTTATTCACCAGGGACAAAGCGAATGTGATGCGGTTTTTCTGGTTCAGCTATCTCAAAATTCATCAATTTTTACCACTTCGTATAACCTTGTGGTGCTGACTTTGAGAATCATACAAACATAAAATCTTCGTATAAACCTCAAAAACTAAAAAAAAACGCCAGAATTAATTCATTTAATGAAGCGGAACATCTGTAAACGCTTTCCGACAAAGGAAAGCAGCGCGAATGTTAGAAGCTGAGGATTAAGTGGAAGAAAAAGACACTTTGTATCGTCCCTGACTGATTCAAAACCGGTTTTATAGAACACGACTTGTGGAACTCCTGGAGTAAGAAATCGCGTTTGGCCGTGATAAGTTCATGGTCAACAGAAAGCTTGCCAAACAATAAAAAAGACAACAGTTCGGTCGAAAGGTAAAGGTAGTTGACGCAAGAAGTCAGCTAACTTATTAATAATCTAGTGTAACTTCTACCAAGTTGATAATATTGATGAGAACACTATTCACAGCAATAAATAAAGGTGAACATCATTTATTTAATCCAATGAAAGCACATGGGTAGATCTCAGGCATAGTGTTCAATAAAAAAAAGATTCGCTATGAATGAGAGCATTTTTATATGGGCAAAAGTGCCAAAGCATACGCACTACAGGAAAAATCCAACACAAATAAGACTATAACTTGAAAATATTTCATGAAATTACTCATTTGTTTCTAAGAGACGACACTAATGCATTGTTATTTTACCATTTGATGTAATTATGACATATCCTATTTAATTTTGGCGTCTGAAAATGCATTTATTTAGAATGTATCACCATCTCTTTGATTTTTCACTCCACATTATACTTTGATTTTCTACGTGCCCCATTTTCGCATTTGTGTTAGCTGCTATGTAAAAAATATCAGATGTATACGTCTTATGTTAATACTGCATGATATTGCTAACTTAAAACAAACTCAATTATTTTTTTCCAATCACAATATTGCGGAAGAAGAGGTGAAGTTGCGAAAGTTCGAAGAAAGAAAGTCCGAAAAGGCAGAGATGGTGGGCGAATGGTACAGTGAAATTAAAAATATCTACTAGAATGCTATAGCGTTCAATGTACGAGTATACTTGGAAGTTTACTGTTAAAGGTAGGTTTTGGATGAACACAGACTGCACACTTGTATATTTCTTAGCACCGCATAACAAGACAAAACCTGACACCCCACGCTACAATCAGCTGTTCTTCAATTCCACTACACTCTACTTCCCTTAATTAATTCCAAATTCCCTTTCCTTTTCCTACCTCTACTTCGCAAGTCCAATGTCCAACCCTTTATTACAGTTCTCATCATTCCATTGTCAATCGAAATGCCCTTCATCAATCTTTATTGAACTCTTTGGATTCCTCCCAGCAACGCTCTCTCATCTCCCACCATACTCAGTATTTCTTCGTTTGAGCTCCTGTCCGTTTATTTTACCTTTTCCATATTTCTTCACACCTGAACGTCTTAAATGTCCACATTTCTCTCATTTTGAGAGTTAAACATCCACGATCAAATTTCCGAGCCTTACAAAACCCCTTTCCAACTAATGTTTTCACTAATCTTTTTTTCTTAACCTCCTTTATTAACCTCCCTGTAATCGACTCCCCCCTTGTCATGAGAGTCTCTTTGTCTAACGCGATCATTCTTATTATAACCCTATTACTGTGACCAAGACGTTTTCTATTCCAATGACTATCGTTTTTACCTCTCGTCTTGAAGTATAAGTTAGCTTACCTCTTCCTAGAAAGCCTCATAACCTTTGTTTTGCTTAGTTTTATTCTCATCCCATACTTAGTACACTGATTTCCTAATTCGCCCAGTGATGACTGTAACCCATTGGCTGTTTGGCTAACTAAAGCTTGATCAACCGTAAATATAACAGATTTGATGTATTCCCCATTGGATATCATTTCTATCTCCAGTTATTTCTGCTTATTTTACCATTTAATCCAGGTTTTTGTTGAAAATCATGGGTGATAATGGAAATCCCTGCCGCTCTTCCTAACACTGCCCATCCTTACTCTCCATCTACTACGTGTACAAGCCCATGAGCAGTCTGAGACATGTACAGGTTACGGAAAAGTCGCCTATCTCTCCTATCTATTCCTATTTTATCTAATACGTTCATTAATTATACCCATCTCACCCTATCAAACGCCTTCTCGATATCTACGAAACAAATAGTTAAATCCTGATTATACTCCATTTTCCTTTCGATTAGTGATCTCATTACTAATATGGCATCACGCGTACGTCTCCCCTTCCTCAGTTCAAACTGATCATCCCCCAGTAACCATTAGCCCTCCTCTTCATCTTTTTATTTATATTTCTAAGCATCATTTCTGCTATCTTCTCAATCAAACTTACTGTCCTCTAGTCGTCGCATATGGTCGCCATTCCCTTTTTAGGATGGGAACTTACATCGATCTAAGGAATCTTCCGGCGAGGTTTTTCTCTCATAAATCATTTCATCTATTTCTGCCTCTCGTCAATCTTTCTTATCATCTTGACCGTAATCCCTTGACCGTAATCCTTTTATTGCCCTTCTCCTACAAGTATTTACTTTGCCTATAGTTACTTTGACACCTTTCGATATCCCTTTTGATAAGCTCCCATTTTCCCTCTCTGCTATACCTGCCTCTTGTGCCACACTTATAATTTTATCAACAGACTGCTGATTCTCCTCCTAACCATTCCGATTATTGCTTCTACATTCCATTTCCCCAGCCCTTTTCCGAGTTTTACCCTCTTTAATTAACCACTAAATCTAATCATTACTAAATTGTTATGTGAATTCGCTCCTTAGAAACTGTGCGCGTTGACGCTGTACCTAAATTTGTACATGAGCATAACAAAATCGAAATGATGTATTTCTCTGAATCCCCCGGCATTTTTCTTGTTTATTTAAGTCTACGTACAGTGGTGTTCTAATCAAGTGTTCGCTATGATTAAACCTTGACTCCGGCGAAACTCGATTGCTTTCTCTCCACGGTCATTCGTTACCCCTAAACGGTAATACCCTACCTCACTCCCATCTCCCACTAACTCCTCCATAAGCCTTAAGAATCCTCCATAAGCCTAAAATACAACTATAAACTATAATGCCTATTATCATTTCACATTTTCCCCAAAGCATCGAGAACTTAAGCATCAACAATTACATATATAATATTTACGCATAGGTCTTTCTCCAATTTTTTCCTCAGACCTAAGGAGAGAATCCTTTTCATAGTGAAGTTTGAAAATATTTGCGGTCTTCATTTATCCTTTATTACATAAAAATTAATGGAATTTTAATTATTTGTCAGGATACATATCAACGCATTCAATTGGATATCTTCGAAGCTAAAATAAATGTCAATGTGAATAAATTAATCAACCAATCCGAAAACAGCCAGATTTCGGCCGTTTACATCGGAACACAAACCTGAAATATCAAAAACGATAACCACAAGCATTTGTTTACATCAACTAGTTGCAATTTCGAACCATCAAATTGCAATAAAAACAACCTTTTACATCCGTGACAAAACTACGAAAAATCTTAAGGAAACGCTTGTGTTTTGCCCAAGTTCCTATGACCAAGATCTAACAGATGTAGAGGCATCACGCTATACCCTAGGGGAACAAAGTTATGCTACCGTTGAATACAAGCACGTTTGACGGGTTGCGTAATGATGGATTCTCTAAGGCAATCCCTAATTCTTGATGTTTATCTCTAATCTTCTTCGTATACAAACGTTCCTTCCTTCGTTGGATTCAAGTTAGAAAATTTATCAAAAGCATAAAATAACTAGAATATGTTTCCGAACAACGCGTGGCCGCATAGTCAGCTGGCGAGCTCTTCAATCACCCAAACAACCGAGTCGGCTAAATTCCTCAAATTCGAATATTTAGTATACAGAACTCCGCATGGCAATGCGTTCGATCGCTTCTTTCATCGAAAACGCCTATGTATTCCAGAAAATTATAAGAAAAACGAAAAACTTTTCACCCACAGAAAAAAGAATTTTGTCCTGCCAACACAACAAAATTTAATGATGCTACGAACCGTCATTGTCGCTTGTATCATAAATGGACTGAACACAGATATTAACTATTTATTATGATACATTCCTGGGTGAAAGATTTCTCATTACATGGTGTTATCATTGTGAATACACCCGTAAATACAGGACATCAAAGTAAATAGATGTATATAGAATGGGAGCAATTTTATCAACTTTTATCTATTTTGTCTTTTTGCAATCCTAATTTATTTATTCCTTAACCTTCAGTTACAGTTTACATTCTATTTTATGATTGCAATCTAAAGAATGAAATTTAGAAACTCGAGAGGGAAAATTTCAATTTCTGCTATAATACTCAGTCTCCGTTTATGAGCCTGAGATGAAAAAAAACATAGCTTTTCATCTTGAAGGTGCGACTTCTATCACGGCTATTAAAGTGGTCGTCCTTTCATTTGAATCTACTGGAGAGTTTTATTGGCAAGGAGATTCTTCTTCGAGTCATCCTATGTAAATTAGCTACGATATGACGAACCATCTCTTCTCTAATTCAGAAACAATGAAATTGCCAACTTATTCTTCCACATACCTCTTTCATATACGATATACATAAATATTTACATATTTCTCGCGCGTCTAAATTACGTAATGACAACTATAAAAACTTACAACATCTTGTCATCAGCAGCAGATTATGATGCAAATCCCGGTGCTAAAACTAATTAATGCGCAATGTGTAGAACATTTTTCGCCATGAAGCCTTCAATCAACGAACCTCATCATAAAACAATAATAATAACATAAGAAAAACTTTTACGCTACGGTTTAAAATTTATTTCAAATGCCCAATATGATAATACTCAGAATGCTGAAGACTTGAAATAAATAAAATAAAATATGAATTCCACATCATTCAAATAATCATTTCTCCAGAAAAATTATCGGCATTATTTCGATCTTGAACCGTATTCGAAGTACAGTTTGTTTTAAGAAAAGTTACAAACCAATTACAATGTTTATTCAGTCAGGCGATCTTTATGGCAAATTGGTATTGTGTGATATTCTGTGGACTAGTGAGGAGTAAGGGAATCGGATGGCATCAGAAGCAGGAGGAAAGTATAAAGTTACATTTCCAACAATTTTCCTCCGTGAACTATTAATCAACATTCTGAAAAAAGTTTGATGGCCATTAGCAACGAGCGTAAAATTTTTATAACGAATGTGAATGTATTACCAATAATCCCTCAGCTACCTGAAGACAGTTGGTGTTTTGCCATTTCTAGACCCCAATTAAGAAAAATTACAATGAAGTAAATATAAAAAGTTAGCAATTAAACTCAACTATGTACACGCTCCTAATCTCTGTAACTCCTTTCACAATCTCTTTCCATTCGTGTAGCCCTCCGGTCATACTACGTTCGGCACATTTAAGTGTCTATACAGTAATAAATAACAATAATATACGAGTACCAGTTTTAAACTGTCAATTTTTATTATTAATTGTATATTCTAATTAAAATAATATTTTGAACAAATTAAAATTAAGTATAGATATAATCCTATATCTTAATTTCACAAAAAAATGAATCTTTTTCTTTAATAAACTCAACGCCATGAATGATTTTAGCTTAGTTCCAGTACTCCTGTTTGGCAAGTAACGAAGAACTTAAAACATTTTATTAATCACTAAAAATCTTTGGCGAGTGAAAATAAATTTTTCGAAGATAAAAATAGTTCAGGAATTTGAACATATTCCCGGTTTCGAGGATTTATTAAATTTTATGTGTCTCCCTTAAAAGAGTTTCACATCGTTACAAAAGAAACAAGTACGTAACATGAGCTTAACATAGAAGTAATCAATTTGTAGGACATGGAAAAATTCAGAAAAAGGAAAACTAAAAACACCAAAAATGTTTTTTGTTTCCCTCAAACAAGCAGGATCCAGCACGTCCCTGAAGAACGAGTTGAGTACAGATAAATGATGCTTTAGTTCAATATCAATGACAAAACTTAAAATTATTCTCACGGCGTAGCCGGTTCACAATGTGCACTATCATTTCAAAATTTTCTTTAAAAAATCAAATTTCTTTGACTAAATGAAACCAAATATTGCCCAATTAGTGACCGGAATCTCTCCCAACCTTTTATACATGAAAATTTCATATTAAGAAGACGTGTGAACTGCGAGTCACCTATTGTATATTGAGAGTGTCACCCCTAAAGTTCCCAATTATCCCAGGATGCGTGGCTTCCATATAATTACTTCTCTCGGAAGTGATCGATTGGGAACATCATGTTGTCCATATCACAAAAGAAATAAATAGAAGATCAAACTAAAATTAAGACCTGCCAACAGTCATAACTGGGTTGCAAGCCGAATCTGACAATTGGACAATTTAAAAACGGTTAAAGCAACTGCTGGCGAAAAAGTACAAATTAGTACTTCATGTAATTAAAACCCAGAAAAAATTAAGCTTCATAACTTGAATATGCATTCTTGTTACAAACGTACAAAGCACATTGAAGGATGGAATACATAAGAATACCTAGAATATTTGAATGCACATATCTGAATTAATGGGTACTGAAGTATGGAGTTATTTGTCCCCTGGGCGTTGTGTTTGTGCTTTTTTGAAATTCATCATGATGAAACTGCAAGTCATTTTCGAATTGCTGGCAAAAATAAATGATGCTATTTCCACTCCTCACATAATTTGGCGACGTAGTCTACACACATTAAAATTTTAAGGCACTGTGACAAACAACAGTTCTACTCGAAAAACTACGATGAAATTAACTCAAGATGTTTGAACAATAGGATTTTTCGAAACACAAAGTTTGCGAATTTCAGAATTCAAATTTAACACTTTTTTAGAAATTCCAATTCCTCTTAAATCGAATATTTCAGCCAGGGTTTCAGAAAATTAACGATTGGGTTTGGAAATTGTTTTTGGCATACCAGTATTTTTTTGGAATAGCCGAAAGCTGAAAAATTCCAGTAGAATTCAACTCTAAAGTGTCTCCTTTGCATAGATAAAAAAATGAGATATCTTCAAAGTTTTTCTGGAGGGGATGTGTCATGGTTTTGGAGAGCATGGGAAAAGAGGATAGCAGAGGATAAAAAAGACCGGAAGTATAGGCCAGATTTTGTTACGAGGCCGTATGTTGATATACGCCGCAAAGTTGTACCCACGCGGCTAAGAAGGCAGCCGTTGAAGAAACCGCATGATAACGTAAGCATGTTGTCAGCTGGAAAAAGCGGTCTTCTGGTGATAGATACTATCCAAAATCTCTCCATCCGGACTACCCACGCAGAAAGACATTTGCGATAAGAAACGTACTGTTTCACGCCTGTACTTCCACGGACCTCACATTCCTATCCCACTATCACTTAGGCCACACTTGAAAATAATGTACTTGACATTCGACTTTTTAAAGACATAACTGACACAGTTGTACCCGCATCGTGCTATATAATTGGAGTCCTCGTCTCCTTAAATAAATCAACCTCACTTGGGACGCAATCATAAGCAAAAAACGAGAGCGAAATAATAGAGAGAAATTTACTTTGGAATTTTCAATGGCCATTTAAACGTTCTTGCTTGTTTTAGTTTTCGTTGCCATTTTATTACAGTATGTTTCTGCTTAAGTCATGATCCAAATAAATTTATCTGCCCGATATCTTTGGCCATACTACAACGAAATCTTATCATATGATATAATTGGATTTATTACAAAGTATATGTGTTTTAACACTGCCACGTTACGACATACGTATTTTCAATTTGAAAATTGCACATGTACGCATTTTCAAATTTATTTAACGTACAATTGGATGGACGTCTTCCGCAATTTCCCGAACGTCTTCCGATTATTTTCATATCAACCTTGGTAACGTGGAAAAATGTGCGCTCTTTAATTTTAATAAGATACTTTTCTTAAAACGGAACAATTATCAATGAGAAATAAAATGATGTCTTGACAATTGCTCAGGAATTTTCTAGCACAGTGCTTGAAAGGAGGATAAGAGCCCATTAAAACGCTTCTGAGTATGTTAAATTATGGTTTAACATCAGTTTTACCAAAAACATATTCAGTAGAATCATACACATGTGGGTCTTAGGAAAGAATAGATTCCAATTACGTGACGTGAGTCGATTCACTACACGCATGCCACTAATAAAATTAACAACAGGTAAAACGATTAAATTTACATTATATTTATCGCATGGGATCTAATTGGGTCAACTTATTTGAGCGTGAGAAATCAAAACGGTGACAACCTCCACGCGGCATGGCATAGTCGCACCTAAACCAATCCGGTTGGTCCAGTGGTTAACACTCTCGCGGGCTAACTCAAGGTTCTCCAGTTTGGAGTTTGCCTCGGGTGTTGGTGTGTCCTATTCGCGGAAATATCTCGATTTTACTAACATGAGAGAGTTGATGAATGACCTCATCCTTCGAAAGATGTCGCACACCACTATACAACTACTTAAAATTCTGGAAAAAATATCCTATAAGTACTAGGTCCGAAACATACATATCTCCTATGCATCATATAGAGATCATAATGGTACGATTTCTGTGTATATGCTGTGAATGAGGAGGCAAAATTCCATGTGTTAAATTTACTGTTTAGCTATAAACAGCAAACCTTGAACCGTAAAGGGTCATCCCTTTACGGGTTATTGTAAACATTATTATTTAATATAGTCAGTCTAAAAAGAGGCAGTAAGAAACTAAATGTATCCTTTCCAGCAAACCTTGAATTAGGTGTTCCCAAAATAAAACTATTATTCTTGTTTTAACATTTATGAAGTGTCTCAGTTTCACTAAGGGAAATAGGAACGTTGCTTTTGACGCAACAGAGAAAGTCAATTATTATCGCAACTACTAGTATATACACAGAAGTTTTTTTAACATTATAATGTAGGCAGATAATGAAATGTATTTAACTTTAAAAATTGGAACTGATAGAGTAATTACGTATATAAAACGCTAAAATGAAATATTAATGTTTCCCGCTCTGTCGCCAAAAATCTTGTAATTATTCATGTAAGAATTTGATCTGAGGCGGATGCTCGAATACCGTCATGACCATATCTAGTTTCAAATTACTATAACACTAGAGAGTACCATTTCAAAAATACAACTGTCTGGAATTGATAACTCCGGCATATTTGTGAGAGTTTCCATAACATGAATTAGCTTTGGTTCAATTTCGGTGAAAGCGACATTTCAATTCAATCATTGGGAAGTATTTGGACAATACACTACCTACATGTTCCAGCGCTATTGCCTAAAAATCAACACCCTAGGGTTTGCAATCTGGTCGCCGCAAATACTAAAATGTCGAACTTCCGGTTTGGGATTCAGAATTTCATGGCAGCGTTGCCCTTGGCCTCCTTGATACCTGTACACGCGAATCAAACAGGAAGTTTGTTCCACTCGTGCCACCGCGACAGAGAGTGAGATACATAATTGCAGTAATGCAGCTGGCGCGGCTACGCCAATGAATGAATTTACTGCGGAAGAAAAAAACATGTAATCACTTTACTGAAATACTAATTGGTGAAATTTAATCAACAGTTTACACGATAAAACCTCAAGATAATGTAATATTTAGTAAGCTACTTGGCTAGGTATATATCGAACGAAAATAGTTAATAATGTTCAATCAAAAACCAATGGCGACTGAAAAATAGGGGTATTAAATAACTTCCACCCCTTACGCTGACCAGCCTGTCTAGTTAAGGGATATCCATATAACATTGAAACAGATAAATACGCTGGTATTAAATTGTCAATTTTGCCGGAAACGTTCTAATGGTGAATTTAAGTTTGCGGTGTAATGAAACTTTTGCGCTTGCAAACCAACTCTCAGCTTGGCGAGTGGCGTGGGTGCCCTCACGGGAAATCGTCCGCCTCGCTGGGAACTACTAGGTGAATCCGATTCCTCCTCCCTTCGTCCGTCCTGGGATTAAGTTTTTGACCTTGCCCACGGCGACCTCCTTTCTTCACGCTTTTCTACGCCGTCTTAATCCGGTCTACCTGTGTCTCCCAAGTTTGAGCCTCCCCTCTCCCATCTGACATCCACCCACACTGGTGACGAAACAAAGAAACCACCTCGGCCAAGGACCCGCGTTCGTCAGAGCGGGCACCATTTCGTCGCACGACTGTCCGATTTTCGCCGAAGATGGCAACGGAAAACAACTCTGTCGCCCAGCGTAAGGGAGATGGGTGAGGGCGGTCTTTCCTAGATACGCACCACGATGGCGACGCGAATGTGTGCAACTAATGACCAAAAATGGAAATTCTTATATTCACTTAGTACATCGGGCGTGTGATACCCTAAGAGTTCGAGCAGAACTTAAATTTGACCATGTGAAGTTTTCGCTTTTATTATTCTGTGGCTAACACACGCCTGAGTTTTAGAATACAAATATCGATTAATTTTTAATTTCCTGTTTATTTCACTTGAACTTGTCGTCCCCAAAACGCTAAGTTCATCAGAAATAAGACGAAAAGGATATTATGAAGATATCAGACACATATGGTAGTATTTTCTCATAACATCTCTAATGAGTATTCCTAAAGGGGTACGGAGTAAAGAGAAAAAAAATGGTATTCTTTTAGATGCAAAACTTATTGATAACTTCCATTACACTTACAACATTGCTGCCTCGCGTGAAGAATCAAGTCAGCGACCATATAGCATAAGAGTCCTGAACCTTCTTAATTTTCACAAAGGCTCTGTTTTATTATATGATTTTTCTCGAAGATTTCCCGTAAGCATTAATTTTCATAATACTTCGGCAGTATTTCACAGACAAAGAAGATCCATACACACCCGGAAGTT
The DNA here is from genome assembly GCF_022747635.1 of Hetaerina americana. Taxonomy (NCBI): domain Eukaryota; kingdom Metazoa; phylum Arthropoda; class Insecta; order Odonata; family Calopterygidae; genus Hetaerina; species Hetaerina americana. The sequence continues at coordinate 39,847,001 of NW_027286070.1, forward strand.
AATTAATTACTCAAAAAATCAAAACTTCCTTGACCATTTGGAAGAATTCTACCAAAATAGCAAGTGATTAATAGCAGCGTCAGGTAAAATTCATTTTTTCTTCGAATAATGCGAAATCGCAATAGACAAAAAACACACCGACATAAATTCACTTGATGGGTTTGCGCCATTGCAACCGCCACTGCCTAAACTCCACAACTAACAGACGTGGACTCACATTGTACAGTCATATATTTTCTCTGGTTAGAGATACACTTAGGAGTCGTTAAGGCTATATGTAAAAGCAAAGTGCAAAACATTGAAAAGCTTTTAATGTTTTCCTTGTTTCGAAATTCCAGGAGAGAAATTATGACGTCTATTCTTTCGCAAAAAAAATTTTGTGGCGGAATTTACAACTCCTTGAAGTCGTCTTTATAGTTCTTCTGCTACTATGGCAAGAAATGGATATTCTCCTTGATCAACTAAGTATTGCGATAAGTTACGGAGCATAATGAAGATTTTATAAAATACTATGGGATTAAAGCCACTGAGAGCGTTTTAGATGAAGGAGGACAGCAATCGCGAAGGAAATAATTAGAATTGGTAGTGTATATATTTGTCGATATCCTACATGTTATTCTTTTTTATTAATAGACCCATCCTTTTACGAGCTCTACAGCAGGATTTGAATATACGTATCCTATTATTGAATATTCTTGCATGTAAGTGCTTTCTTTCGTGTGATTAAATTGTACCGAATGCATGGTCTAACTAATATTTGTCTAGAGGTAACATGATTTGGTTTTACAAGTGGTTTTATTCTATATTACGGGTGGTGACCTAACACCCCCACTACACGCCCCCACGACGGCATGAGGGGTATTATGTAGATGTAGACGAAACTTAACCTAAATATTCCAGAAAACTACCATAGGTTTTAGTGCTCAATGACGGTAATTTTTATGGGGATGTGGAAGGACTGCACTGAAGTATAGTGGAAGAGTTTATCGGAAGTAATGTTAAGCAGTAGACTACATTCAGAAGTATTCTGAACTTAGTATTACAGCACTATGAACTGACAAGCGATTTCACTCCACTGCTTCTCATCCCTTTCAATAATGTTTTTCTTTAGCTGTTTAATGCCCAATGGATTTGGCTATCGTCCTAGTAAAATACTTACAACTACATTTATTATGGCCCTGAACAGCGCCATCTTTGTAATACAGGAACATGGTGCTCATGACGGATATTCCTAGTATTTAAACACACTTCTCATCTACATCTACATAATACCCCCCAAGCGGCCGCAAGGGCGTGTGGCGGGGGTTGTTAGGTCACCACCCGTAAAAGAGAGCAAAACCACAAGCAAAATGAACATATTTATGCAAACCTACATCCATAGTGGTGTATACCATAAAAATCATAAACACAGTAATCAATCTGAAGGTTAGTTCGGTAGGTGATGGTACAATTCACCCAGTACTAAGCCCGACAGCGTGTGAAATTCACACATCAGGGTAGGGGAGCTAGTTCCTTTCCCTGCGCCGGTTATGGGTCCAGAAAAATAGTGGCGTATACATTCATGCAAAAACCTTTTTAACTTACACGCATACAAATACATATTATATCAACTAACAAGCACATGCATTTTAGAATGTAGTAAAAATTTATCCAATAACGTCAGTATTCTACTCTTTTCTCTTTTTATCAGAATTGCAGCATGAGACACTTATTGATTCGTATAATGTGGCCAAAGACTTAGTTTTTCCCAATTTTTATTTCCATTTCCTTAATATTCCGCCTTCGCTGAAAGATATAAAATGCTCTCCTCTGCTTCGATAATTTTAAATGGCACAGCTGGCTTCTGTATCGATACTACTGTAAGAAAAGCTCTTATTCTTTTCAATAATTATCATTCTCTCATTCTGATACATTTAACGCTATCTTTTTTAAGCCAAATGATTCGAAAAACTCTTGATAAACACTCCGAAATGAAATAGGATGGCAAAGTCGTTGTGTTTCAAAATAGGTGACGCTTTGATGTACGTTTTTATCCTTCACTGAGCGTTCGTATGGCAGCTTAAAACTTATTTTATAAACGGTGGCACCGAGCCATTGGTACGACTCAACGAATCCGTGGGTCTCGTTCAATCTGGAATGTTCCTTAATCTGGCCCATGAAGAATAATGGAGATAATTTATCAATAGCACTGAGCATTATTTTCAAAGCTAAGCAAATAAGCTCCCCTTTCTCCACAACAAGGAAAAGATAAAAGTTACAAATTGGTGAAATCACAAGTATTAAATATTTTCTTCAGTTTTCTGGCCTTGACCATCGATTTCTTAAAGCAAATTTTGTGACCATCAGCACAATATGATTGGACATCACCTGGACCTGGATTGAACCTAGGGTAGAGAGAGCTTTTTCACAACGTAGACACTGCTGAAAGCCGATGGTTGTAACTTTGAGAGTAGAACGGGCAGCATTGTTTTCTTCCTAGTCAAGGTGTACTCTGCGGCCATTTATTGGCAACGCCCGCGGCAAAATTTTCCACCGAAAGGAGCATGAATATGCGGTTGTCGTTATGTCCACATCAAGCTATCACACGTGACAATCCACGCAAAAGACAAAAATGTTTGAGCGAAATAAACATTATCAAACCGAAAAACAACTGCTGGCTTAGGTGTACGAGTATCCCAAAGATACACTGCGAATTACATGTCATTGAAATAATGGAAATCTTCGCACCATAAAGCAAGATTGGGCATAAGTAAAAGGAGTATCTTGGATAGTAATTCATTTAAAAATAAACGAGGCAGGAAACTGATTTTTTTTTAACTTTATCCTGTTTCGATTATAGTAATCTCCGGTCGGCTGGACGCATGGGCCTATTTTTTCGAATCCAATCCATTCATTGCACTCGTTTCAATTCTGATGCTCCAAAAATGCAATGCGAATACAAACATTTTCAAGTAGATTCAATTAAACACGATGAATAGAAATAACATGCAAGTTCTTTTACAGCTGTACTGACGTTTTTAATTAATTTTAGAATAATTATGACGGCTCGTCTTCGGTGTATTTAACAGGAAAAAAGGAAAGAATGTCGGAAGAATTCAAGAACCAACGTGACAATTATCTGACTCAATCGAGCTAATTTTTTTTCAGGAAATAAAACTTTTGGAATTCCTGCACCCTTTCTCATCACGATAAAAACGGGAAGACTTTTAATGGCGCCCGCCAAGATTATTCCTTGATGCTATACGCCAGTCCTTTCTCGTCGTCATGTTGAGACTTGAGGGATGCAGCTGAACTGAGGAAACCGCCCAGTCTTTTTGGAGCAGAGCGTTAGCCACAAATAAAGTTTTTCGCCGATTTAGGCTCACATTACTCAGAGAGAAAACGAAATGTGATTAGAAAATAAGCACTTTAATATACTCAATGATTAAATTCAATTAAAGCAGTTGTACTTTCGAGGAGTTATCCGAAAAGGACAAGCGAGTTCAGGCTTGCGGCTGGACAAATCTAAATTTGAGAGCGTTAAATTCTCTCACTTGATCTATGTTTGCTTTAATTGTGAGAATCAATCATATTCACGCTCTCAATTACGTAGCTGGCAGTTGTAAATTTCAAATGTGGTCTACATTTCCCCGCTAAGATATTAACTTTCCACAGTTAAAACTAAAAACTAACTTGCGTGCAAAGATCATTAGATAAACAATGAATCATGCTTGAAAGTTCTGAATCCTTCCGCGGAGACTCCTTCGCGTAACATATCTGTCAACAACTGCTTATGAGCGTTAAATCCAGGGCAGAGAGCCTGGTCTTTTGATCTCTCACCTTCTATTCCCCCCTGACCTTTTTCAAAGTTCCCCCACCTTCCTCAATCCTATCATCCGCTAGATCTATCAGCATGCATCTTTCCAATGTCTGTCTCCGTAATCTTCGACTCAACTAGGTCTCAGTTCCATAACCTTTCACCGAAGCGTTCAGTTAGAAACTCCACAGATGAACATGTTATTCCGTTGGCAAAAATCTCTCTCACATTGCGGTGGTTTCACAACTGCTCAACTGTGCGAGACAAAGCTAACCACTCAAATCCATTAATGAAATTCCATGCTTCGGAATGTTTTGAGATAACATTTTGGTAGAGGGAAAGACATTTCTAATTATACATTGATTGCTATATGCAAAAAATAAAATAGAATGCATTGTGGGTAGCTTTATACCGATCCCTTTTCGGATTTAAGAGGATTGAAAATAATCCCAAATTATTGCAGACCACCCACAAATTTTCCGTCTTATACCTCTTCCCACATGCGCAGGGCATTGAAAATGGCACATAAGACAAACATGAGGGGCACATTACATTAATTTTCATTTAGCTATCATCATTATACGCTATTTTATTATGCATTAGAGTGGATAAGTATTATGAAAAAATAAACGACAAAAACGCTTCAATAATGCTTGACTGGTTAACAAATATCCTTTTCTAAAGGCGAATTTAATTTTCTCGTAAAGCGGTTGAGGTCGCTAAGAACTTTTTATTTTTTATTCTTATATTAGATTTTTCTCTTTAATAAATGAATAGGAAAAAAGAGTTAAAATTTTCACTTACGAACGACGTCATATACAGTCGAAGCCTGAGTTCACCCCAGAAATGAATAAATGAACCATTCGATAAATCGATTCAGCTAAGTTCGAATCGAATACAAGAATTTAATTATCTTGGAATTCCATATATATATATATATATATATAATACGTGTTAGACCAACAGCAAAAGGAAATTAAAAAATTTTAATTACAGTACAAAGGAACAAAGTAAATGCTGCAGCAAATTCATGAAGTCCCACGAACATTTAACCCATTGAAATGTAATGAAATAATTTACTTTGTAATGTAAAAAAAAAAATTATCCCATTCTTGCGATTAAGTAAGGTTCTGAAACAGAGCATTCGTAGGTGTAAATTAGTAACAAAAATACCGATTCACACTTAAAAATCATAATAACTATGGTTTCTTACAATCATTTCATATGATTCATAGTAGTCTTTCGTTGAAATTCTCCAAATAATTTGCTGTGGATAAAATTAGATTTATAAAAATACGTATTGCTTTACGAAATTATTAGAACAAAACCTGTTCACCGATTTTCCAAAAAAATTAAATACCACATGGGATGGGAAACTATGGATAATTATTTCCATTACAACTTGCAATAACAACGCAACATCATCAAAAACCCATCCTTAAGCATAACAAGCAATCACATTTCTTTTAAGAAAACTACGAGGTAAATCTTTGGGAGGGAGACAATGTAAATAAAAATTCTACCAACTAAGATGAAGTATCCGATGGAATTTCCCGAAGTATTTTAACAGCTGGCTCCGTTTTATGCCACCTGCAAAAACATTTCAAATCCTGACTTAGTCACCATTAACAGAATGGCATTTCTATGAGGATGATGGGCGGAATAAGGTCGTGGCTGCCTTGAAAGCGTTTTTCAATCAACTCAACCGGTTATTATAAATCTCACCGTAGACGATGGCCAGCTAGCAAAATAGAATGGTAATTCTATTGGGAACAGTCTCCTCAGAAACTTCTTGATTGAGGATGGTAAAACGTTGTAAGCCGTTAAACGTTTGCATTAGACTTCCCTCGCCCACTCGCATGAGTCGAAAAATCAATTAATACCCTTAAAAACACCTTAATACGAAATGATAGATAAAAAATTTTCCCAGAGGAAAACGTTTTTTCTTAAAACTATTAATTCAAGGATGTATTAGATCAGTGATTATCTCAGTACGCAAAAAGAAAAATCCACAAAAAAATCAAACAACTACCATACCTTTGATCTTTACTTTATCTGCTGGTTTGAATTGTGAACTATGTTTATTCTTTCGGCTAAAACATCCTCGGGGTTTCAACTTCTTAGCATTTGATTGGATGTGTACAACAAATACATAAAATCTATCGGGAACAAATATATTTTCTACATACTAATAGGGAAAACGAACATAATCCAGGATCTACGTTGCAGTTCCTTCGCATTGCCCTAATATATCCCCAAATCAGTACAGCTATGACCTTAATCACAATAAGTGTTTCCTTGTTTTAATGGATAGAAAACTGATATAATCTGAAAATATATGAGTGGAATGGGAAGAATTTTAAATGCTCAAACGCCATTTTAGTTCACTCCATATTAAAATAAGCGTATCACAACTTGTTTTCATCTATACACAAGTAATGGAAGTCAAACATCAATTGAAGTTTGGAGGCGGTGAAGAACGCTAAAAAAGTAAGAAACTACTTCGGAAAGTCAATATAAGAGTGGGTGCGTGATATCAGAAACAAACGAAAAAGCTGATTGGCCAGTTAAGGAGATTGATAGCCGTCGTGGAAGGGTTTGGATTACATCGGCGGGTGCCATTTCATCAAGGGAAGAGAGCCTCCGCGAGTTGAAAGTTTAGCTATTTGCACTTACCAGGCGTACAGTAATAAAAAATAATACAGCATTAAAAGTAATGTATAAAAGTTCTCAAGACATTATTATAACTATAAAGAATGAATTATAATGAACGAACAATAATAAAGAGTATTATAAATGTTTGTTTAATTAAATATTGTTACAAAACATCCACCCCTTATCTACTGACATGCGACTTTTTATATCACTATTAATTAAAATTTGGCAATTTTCCACAAAATAAAATTGAATGCGACCGATTTCAATGTAACTACATGATCATCAGGTCGCGTAGACCTGATGATGATATAGTAGATGGTAGATTCAATATTATTTTGTGAGAAATTGCCAATTTTTAATTAATCATGATAGTCCACCATATCACGCCTAAAACGTCTCTTTTTATTTTTATATCACAGTCGCTTAGGGCAGTAGGAGAAAGTAAGTGTAAATATCATGCGGGAAGTACAGATAGACCTGGAGTGCCCCCGATTGCAGAAGCCCCATCCCTAGGGGATTCATGTGGAAGAGTAGTAGGCACTCGACCAACCGCTTGCAAATGCACGGAAAATCTTGTTCACGGGTACTGACGACAGGAGGAAAATACGATCGCGTTTCGCAAGGGTTTTGGAGGTCAACTTCAAATGACAATTTTTTTATGTCTCTAGCCACGAGTTCCGGAAGACTGGTTATGATAATTACGCTCTAGGAACAATAAAAATGGTCTACCACTCGGGTTCTATTATTTTATTGAAGATTCACATATAAAAGCACGTGGAATAACATTGAATATTCAATGTATTGAATACGCAAAGCATTTGCAATTAATAAGAATCCTTGGAGGTCACAAAATTCTTTTCGTTCCCACTTCAATAGTGCTCATACCAAGCTCCTTCCTCCGTTTAATATACTCTATTTTACTGAATAGTGATTCCACAACATAGATTTCGCGAGTTTTGGACAAGAGGCCGTTTTTAGCACAGTAGTAAAGAGTAAATAGGATCAAAAGTGGTATTCGCTATTCGTTAGGAAAAGAGAACCGGGGCCCTACTAAGTTCAGCAATTGAGAAAAAACGACTGCGGAGTTTTCCTTGGTTCATCAGAGACCAGATTTCACAAAGCTTCGAGCTTCATCAATCACGTCACTTTTGATGGCACGATGGGTGTGTTAAGAGCTGATATGCTTATAAATAATATTCTAAACTTTGAAAATTACGATCATACATTCTTCTTCAAAATGACTTTTTGGGAGGCGAGAAATATGAGGAATTTTTGTTTTCACGCGTGAAGGAAATTACCTAAGTCCTGCGGGGCATGAACATGAGCGCTTCACTCTGTCTTACATCGGCTTCGGTCGGAGATTGCGCACTCGGAATAGAATGAACAACATCCTAGCCGTTATCTCTGACCCGTTTCTAGGCGCTTTCGGCATTCTTAATTCCCTACTCAATGCTAACCGGAGGGAGGGAGCAATATTCGCCAACAACTCACGCCAATAAAACGAACAAAGGTAAAATGAGGCTGGCATTAACCTAAGATAGGTGATTATCGGCAAACACAGTGAGTGAGTTAGGAATCAACACGGGCAGGCAGGCAGAACTTTGTTTGCGAGGAAAACTACGACGGTATGCTAACAGTAAAAGCCGAACAAACGCCAATTTAAAGTGATTTATCAATCATTTAATGGTTTTAGGATACCATTGCTTCAACTACTATTCCCCTAGATAATTCGGAGAGCTGATATTCCCCTAATCCCATCCTCCGATGGAAAATTCGAGGGTTGGCTCTTTTCTAAACCCCTTTATACTTACTTTCAACTCTTAGGACAGCTTTTCGTCCTACGGGACCCTGAAGACGAACTAAGTTCATCTCGTAATTCCATTCACTACGAATCACAACAAAACAACAATGCGCCACTCAGAATTAAAACTCCATTCCTATCTCGTGGCAGTAGCATGCACATGCCCTGGATACCAAGAAACCCAGGCCGGCTTCCTTTAGCGAATGCCATTTATTTAAAAATATTTTCTTGGTAAGGAAGTAACTCGCATAGCGGGATGTCTTTTTCGGTGAGAAGTCACAGAGAACATAGGAGTTACAGTAAAATTAACTATATTTTATCAGCAACATTAACTTCCTCTTGACATTGGAACTATTGAGATCTACTCGTCCCAATGTAAATTTTATAAAGACCTAATTTTACAGTCACCGCGTTATCACATCAACATAAACTGCTCATGAGTGATCACAGTCATAATCATTATGTACTGTCAAATATTTCGATTATTTATGAGTATTATGATAAATATCGTTAGTTACACTAAATAGCGGTATTTCAAAAAATATTTGTTACTCTTTTTTGATCTCAGTGCGTTGAAGATTCGATAACTAATTACTGTTGATCCTTGCAATACCATTATTTAGTATACAATATTACCATTGACAATGTCGGAAGTTCACTGCAGATGTTATGCAGTTTTTACAATTTAACAGTCATTGTGAAGTTGCAATCGCACATTTTGGCTAACGGAAAAAAATCTAAAAATGTAGTTATACATTCTATAATATCGTATTTAGTGATTTACGGACGGGAGCATTAAAAACACTAAATATTCTTTCCCGATAATAATCGAAAGATTTTACTTAACAAATTAAAAAACCACTATGGTGTAACACAATATTTTCGTTAAAAAAAGGATATTCCGCAAATAGCTCATACAAAACTATGCACCGAAAATGATTGCCGCGGTTTTAGGCCCAACATCAAATTGTTTGATTAGAGTTAAGTAAGTAAGACCACAAATTAATTCTGATACGCATATCAATTTCACTATGAGTAATTGCAACCTGCAGTAAACTTTCTTTCGCTCATGAACACAAGTTATCTTCTTCAGGCCTTCTTATTTTTCTCAGTTTCTGTTTCCTTATCAGATTTCGTACATTGCTATACTTGGAATAGCGTACGGCGATTCCGAGACTGGTTCATACTAAAGAATAGCATGCTATTCAGCGGCATAAACTCCACGCGCCCGGCTGTAGTCGCTGTTTTTTCATCAATCTACATTCACCAAACAAACAAAATCGCTTCCCAAGCAGAAACGCACACAAGGGGATACAACTAGCAATTGGATTTCTGCTCTTGAAACGCGTTGCGAGAGCAATTTGATGATGAATTATGAGGAATTATTGTGAAGTACGCAGCTCCTCGGAGATGCCATAACAACCCCTTCGTTTATTTAACAAGCGATTATGCCCTTATCCCAACTACAGTGGTAGAACATTTTAAAAACCAATGTGTTGACACATTCTCGGGCCACAAAACCCAATAGGGCTACAATTTCCAGCATTTAATTGACTTGATTAAGCTTGGAACGCAAGAGCAATTGGAAATAATTAAGACAAAAAACCATTACATTGAAGGAATGTTATATAACATTAACATCTAAAATGACGTTGATAACACTAATATATATGATGAAGCATACGACCTCTACCATTAAGTACGGGCTGCATGCTTCTTACACGGTTGGGAGGCTAAATCAACGAAATATGAAATTATTTACTTCTCGAAACATAAGATAAAACTGCGATTCAAGAGTCAGGTTTTCTTCACACGGAAAATATTTCGGAATGAAAACTGTGCCCCTACGAAGCGTTTAACCTAGGAGTGATATATTCTTCAACTGAAGGTCATCGGTTAGAACCAACGTTAAAGCAAGGCATCAATGTGATTATTTCAAACCTAATGCGAGTCAGAACATAACTTCCGACGACTGAGCGCTCCGAAATATAATGATATGTTATCTTGGGGATGAGAGGATTCAAGTTTAAGTCCTAGCGCATCATTTCCGCCGCCGGAAAGTGTTGTCGGTGGCAATGGAAAATAGTGAGGATTTTAAGAGGATGGAAGAGAGCGGCGGAAGGCACTTAAGGACTGAAATGCGCGCGGTGAAATCACACACCGCTTTTGAGCACCTCGATCTTCCGAACGCTTAAGACGTCAATCTCCTTTCGCCGTGCCGATAATGAAATGCGAGTGCACTCACCACGTGCGTCTGGATGATGGTGCTATCATCGCCCGGCTGGGCCTCCTGCTCCTCGACCGGCTTTCCCGCGCAGAATGCCACAAGGGCCAAAAGAACGGCCGTCGCAATGTACGCCATGGTCAACACCAACGATGTCTCTCGGGAGGAATGGATCTCCGGAGGAACCTCCTGGGACTTTATTGGGGAAACGGGGAGATTAGACGGGGGAGGGGAAGGGGCGGGTTTGCTCGGAAGGGAAAGGATTTTGGGAGGGGTCGAAAAGGGAGTGGCGGGAAACGAGGGAGGAAGGGTTGTAGGGGTTCAAGGGAGAGGAAGGTTTGAGGGGGTGGAAGGGGGGAGCACGCTCCTGGCAGTCCCACCGAGCTATCTCATACGACCACGGAGGTTTCGACCTCAAAGTCACCCGGCCGAGAAGAAAAAGGAAAAAGAGCTCGGGAGATGGCCGGTGAGGGGAAAGCGAAGACCTCAACGTCCGTCCTGCGGGGCGATAGCCAAGCCACTGCACGGACCGCCGACGGTGAGAGGGGAAAAAGGGAGGACGAACGGGTTAGCAATTTTTTTTGCATGTAACCCCGGCGGCTTTATGAACGCCCTGCCGGCGTTTCCTCGAGACGCACGTGGGCGGTCGAATAGCGTCTCGGGAGGGTTCTCGGCGTTCCCCTCGCCCGGTTTCGGCAACATTCGTGCGTTGGAGGTTCGCACATAAGTTCGTGGGCAGTGAGTCCCATACCAATGAATAGCATTTCCTTCCACACAATGGTGCACACATAATTTTGGCTTGGATGCCAATGCTTCTCATCCAATACCCTTTCATCAGGATTGAGTTGAAAAGTGAGCGATTCATTTGAATATTGACCCCTTGATTTTCGCTGGGCTTCACGTATTCATTAGAAAAGTGATTAAAAAAATTGATGATCGCTACTATTAGCGCTTTAACGTCATTTTTCCATGACCTTTTTAAGATGAGGACATCCATACAAACGACGGCCTCAATTAAGACTGAAATAATATAAACATTATTATAATTAGTTGTGCAGATGTTATTTACTGCCGAAGTTAGGAACGGTTTGATAGCGCATTTTTTTTCTATACTTTCACCCGTGTTTGGTGCATGAAAATCCTCTCTACACAATTGTTTAAAGAAGAGACCGTTCAATATACAGGCGGGAGGTCCGGTGCTTTATATTCGAGTTCTCTACTTACAAATAATGAACTTAAATAATTACCACGGTCTCGCCGACAGAGGTACATTTTGGGTACTTAGCCTACCCCGTAGTTGGGGAGCAATTGCTAATACAAAACATGCCAATTACTTCGATGATATTTGACGCCAGCTGCCATCTGTCGATGAATCGACCATTATGCAAGCTTTTGCCGACAGTTAGGTTTGGGAGAGTTCATGGTGACATTAATGTGTAAGGGACCAACTGCCAAAAGAATAAAACTGAGAAAAAACTCTTCAAAGATATCTTTATTGCAATACTCAGTAGAAATGTTTGATTTACGACGAATCATGGAGGGGAGCACAGCCCATTAAAGTAGACGGGTTTTAATTCAACGCATATAACAGTAACGACACGCCATGGGCCACGAGATACGTATGACTAAAAAAATGTGTATTTTATTTGGCTAAAGCTGCCAAAATTTCTCGAAACTTCCTTCTGCTTCATTTTTTTCAAGGCGCAACCGGAAGTTTTATTGGTTGAACTTAAAACTACTTATGTAATCACACTAATTTCATAATTACTATTAGCAGTAGTAGAAGTATTAATGCCAGTTATCTAAATTTTTCGCTCGCGTATTTACTCTACCCGTAGGCAAAACAACCAGTGTATTAGATAATAGTGAGTATACTTTCTTGTCCATTAATGAATCCCCTAAAGTGACTTTACGACTCTTGGCTAATACTGAATCGAGAAAGAAACTTTAATTTCCAAGAAAGTACAGCCTCTGTGGTAGCACTATACCACATCTCAGTAAGATAAAATGTGATTTCTCGTCGGCATAATATGTTTTAGAAAGAGAAAAAGCCCAAATCTCATTTAGCATATTGCATCTCCTTTCCAAGCTTTCTACTATGGACAAAAAAAATCAATATCAATAAGTTCACAGTAATTTCTCCTCAAAAGATAACAATTAAAATGTTCATTAGCAGCATAATTTTTTAGCGAAATGCATATTTAAATTAATCACTATCGTAGAACTTATTATTCTGACAATTCCTTCAGTTTTCATGACGATTATTATTATTTTAGACTTTAAGTGTAGATTTTTTCTATAACCTTTGAGGCAGGTATCTTTTAAGGAGTCCCGGCTTCTTTAGTGATCTCTTTCTAACAGTCTTATAGATGCTAAGTGAATTTTAATATCGACAACAAACAACCACTTCCAATCGCAGCGAAGTCAAAAACGTGTTGAAGATAAGACGAAATCAAAAAGGCCTACAATTTTCAATGTAGTAGAAGTACAGAAGAATCCTTCGGTCAAGTTAAAAACAATCTAAGGGCCCTTCAAATAAAAATTAAATAGCCCCAAAACTTCTGAAGGAGTTGGAAAAGTTTCATCCAATCCTAACGGGTGGGAAAAAAACCATGGAAACGTCCCAGCAACCTTCACGCTGTTAGTTTCCCGGTACAAAGCGTGGTTGGTAAATGGGTGATGACTTTCAAAAAAAGGTAAAGTAAAGAAAAAGAGAGACAAGCTAATCAAAGCTCACCTGGTTCAGCAATAGTGTGCCTCCAAAAATACTTATTCACACTTCATATCTTCTATATTATAAAAACTAGCATGATACTCGTGCATCGCCAAGGGTTAAAATTAATTTTCAATGCACTTCACAATCCTGTACAATGTTACGTTACATTATTATTAAATTTTTGGACAACAACTTTAACCAGTCAGTGTGATGCTGCTAATTTTGTAGAGGGCTTTGCAAATGCCTTTACGAATGCCTTTACTGATGGAAAATGGGAAACTACCGTAGCTCCGAGAGACCTAAGTGGCACATTGTATTAACCTAAGCTAAAATCAATGAATCCATTAAACAAAATCGTAACTGAATTAGTAGTGTATAATAATTGCAAATCGTAAGATTAAAGAAAGCGCGTTGTCAAAACGGAATACAGAAACGGCAAAGTAAACTTCTCGAAGCAAGAGAATAAAGTAAATAGACTGTATACAGACTCGTCACAAACGTTTCGACCAGCAGAATACTTGTAGAAGGGGGAGAAAAAACAAGCAGAAATGCATCGAATCCGCAAAAAAACATTCATAGGTAAATATATCCAATGGCAGATAACTTAATTTCAGCAACGACCTCTATCCCTTATTGATGTAAGCACTGTATTGCAAGTCCATCGATGTACGACTTATTTCAACACTTTTCAAGCTAAAATAAACTAAATGCCTACATAAAAATGCGACATAAGATTTAGGAACAGCGTAAACAATTCGCAAGGTTTCCCAGCATCAGATACGAATTCAGACTATACATAATTTAGTACTGTTGAGTGTAACGTCACATTTAAGAGAATTAAACGGAGAAGACGGGGGGAAGAAATAGAATTTAGAAGAGTAAACCGGGACGAAAAGAAAGGAATACAAGGAGGCAGTAGAAATTATAATGAGTGAGGACAGGGAGACGTGTACGTGCATCTACATAATAAACCGCATATGTTCGTGTGCAAACCCTTTCAACTTACATGCATGCAAATACAAATACCATCAACTCACATACATTTGCACATTAGAATGTAGTAAAAATGTATCCAATAGAGGGAAAATTAGATTGAAAAGTAAGATTTCACTACCACATGGTCATGCAATTCATGGTCTCTGCCGCCAAAGGGACAGGTAGGGAATGTGACACACAGCTGGCAGGCAGCGGACGCGTCCCCCCTCTCCCCCAGAGAAAGAGACGGGAATGGAAGGAGAAGCTTGAAAACAAACAAAGCAGGGCAAGTAATACTGCGACGAACACTTCGTACTTAAATGGCAGTCCAATGCAGGAATAGGTTTGGCAACAAAACGTTTGAGATTAGTGAAAGTGTATCTATTTGAGCAGAACTAATTATTCCCTAGACGCTGTGGGTGGCAAGTGGAATTTTTGCTATCTACGTATAACCCTACAGCTGCTATCCCATATTGTCCGTGGGAAGGAGAAGTCCTTGAGTCTGCTAGTTCTGACATCTATTTCCCGAATTTTATATTCACGATCCAAGCGACCAATGTATGTTGGAGTGCGAATAATTTGCGAGACCTCGAAGCTGAAACATGCGGATACGAATTTATTTAGGAAGTTCAACCTGGCATTGAATCGTATTTCTTCTAATGATTCCTAGCATAATTCCAGAAGTATTTCTGCGACGCTTTTCGTTTTATCATAACAGTTTTTAACGAAACGGGCTGCTCGTTGTTGAATCTTCTCAAATTTCCGAATGAGGCCTTTTTCAGTCGGATCGCATCCAATAGATGCATATTCTAAATGACGCCTTACAAGAGCGTGATAACAACGTTCTTTTACGTTGCAGTCACTCCTGCCAACAATGCGTCTAATAAATCCCATTTAATCTTTGCTTGCACGTAGATTTCATGTATTTGGGTGCTCAAAGTTAAGTCTTAAGTGATTGTAATGCCTAGGCATTTTACCGTATCAACTACTTCTAGGTCAACTCCAGCTAATTTCTAAACAAATTCCGATAGTCTTTTTAAGAAATTTACCACCGAACATTTACCATGGTCTAATGACAATCCTTATTTTGTACAGCATTTCGAAATACAATCTAGATCCCCCACTAGTATTAAACGATCCCACCGTAGAAAAGAAATGAGAACATCTCAAGGAAGGGGTATTGAAAGCTGCAAACGAAACTAGTGGAACAGTAAATTAAAACAGGAAAATGACAAGGAAACCAGGGATTACAAACGAAATGATGAAAACGATAGATAATGATAGAAGGAAACGGGAGAGGATAAACAGAATGTGGTAAAAGGATATACAAGAAGATACATAATAAACTGAGGCAGGAAACTAACAGGGCGAAAGAAGCGCGGTGGAGGACGCAATCCGAGGACACGGAGAGTTTACAAAGGCAGGGTGAAATGGGTGGCGATGTGCAAAAAGGTAAAAAATTATTATTAGGATGATCGAAATAATAATCTAAAGATTAATCAGAAAGTAGGGAGGCAGAATCCGTGCTCACTCTTGCAGATACCGGAGGAAAATTACTAATGGAACTAGGAAAGATTCGAGAGAGATGACAATATTACATAGGGTCCATATGGTAAAGGTATTAGGCCAGGAAGTTTGGATACGGAAAGAGAACATAAATTAGCTTGGGGATACCTTAGGACTACACATGTTTGATTGCAAAATAGAAAGGGCATGAAACGAATTTAAATCCAATAAACTGTGTAAATTGATAACATTCCCGTGGAAACACTAAAGAAAATGTGGAAGAAAGAGTTAACATGGATTAATTCATAGCATTTATGAAGGAGGAATTTGGCCGGAAAATTTCGTTAGATCAGTGTTAGTGCTCATCCCAAAAAAGGAAAGGCAGCAATATGAGGGAACTGTAGAACAATAAGTCTGATTTCGCAAGCTGCTAAAGATGTTTTCAGGATCATTAATAAGAGCATGGAGGGCAAGGCAAATTATTACTTTGGGGATGATCAGATTTGTGGACCAGAGAGAGGGACGCGTGATGCCGTAGCAATAATGTGGTCATAATAATAGAGAGAAACAGAGAGCACAATCAGGATGCAATTGTTTCGTAGATTTCAAGAAGGCATTCGATGGAAAGAATGTGTTGGAATTAACAAATGTATTGCTGAAAAAAGGTAGAGATTGGAGAGATATGCGACTTATTCATATCCTAAACAGGTGTCAAGCTCCTCAAGTGTGTGTGACGCAAGGAGAATCCGGATGTGAGGATGAAGGTACCCAACATGCTTATCCCTTTCCTCCAGCGACATCTTTTGCCTACGGTCCTTCCCACTATCATTCTTCAACATTCCATCGCCTGTAAAAATGCTCTTCATACTCCTTTCCTGCCACCTTTGAATTTCTTCCTTCTCGTCCACCATGCCTAGTGCCTTTTCATTCGTTTTCCTTTCCGTCCATTTTACTTTTTACATCCTTACCCACTACCACATCTCAAAAGCTTCCAATCTACGCTTATTACCTTGCTTCAATTGCCAAGTTACCGAACCGAACAAAACAACACT
The DNA here is from genome assembly GCF_022747635.1 of Hetaerina americana. Taxonomy (NCBI): domain Eukaryota; kingdom Metazoa; phylum Arthropoda; class Insecta; order Odonata; family Calopterygidae; genus Hetaerina; species Hetaerina americana. The sequence goes on from NW_027286070.1 coordinate 39,863,729, forward strand.
CCGTATCAAAGTTTTGAAGGAACATGCGATTACTAAATAGAATACATACGGGTATATACATTCGAAAATTATTAAAAGATATTTAATTTCGAGACCTCATTCGTAGTTAGTAAAAGCAAACGTTCAAGAATACTAAAATTGCTCTTATCACACAACTTTATCGCTAACTCCAACTTTTCCTCAGATTTACAGGAACGATACATTTTTACCCAGAGAGGTACTTTGTTCTTGGTTTGGCCAATACATCAAATTACGATGTTGTACGCACGCACATTTTCTCTGTACTGTAGTATCGAATACTAAAGTTGAACATGAGGTAGGTGAAAGGCAATGGATTTAAAAATACCATTTCTTACTTAATCACCGATTTGGTTATCTCGTAAAGTAACGTACCCAACCCGAAAATCGTGGCGCCGAATACCACCTCGAACATAAAAGCTGCTTGTATAAGAGGATTTAGTTTTTATGTGGATTGGTTTACGATACAAATTCGGCGGTCAGAGAGCCTTAAAAAAAAAAAACATACCACTTACAAATCAGAATGTCGGCCATTGATCATCGAGTTTGTTCATACATGGCCATTAGAAAAAAGGAGTGATTTTTTTTACGACAGAGAGGAATTATTTCTAACATTCAAGCAGATTCCTTAAATGGCTCGTTCGAATTTCTTAAAGAAGGCTTGTGTTACAATATTGTGTAATGGCGCTTAGAGATTTAGAGCTTTTAATGTAGCGGAAACAATTTTTTCTGCTTGACCTCCTCGATATTCGGTATGTATTTCTGGTTTCGGGACTTGAAATATTTAGCGGACAGGTTTTATGTAAGCTCAAGTCATTCAAGCTGAATAATGCAAAGGAAAAGAACGATGTGAGCTAAGCTAAGGATATTTCAGAAATATTTGTGAACTCAAAAGAGTTGAAGATATGTAAAAGATAATGGATGCACAGGAAAAAATCATGATAACTCTTCCGAGTTATATTACCATCATTTAATTATTTATTTACAGAATAATATTAGTATACTTTTCTCTTTAAAATTTCTAGTTCGATTAAAGTTATTCAAATATGTACACTTAAGTAGACAAAGAGGTTTGAATTTAGAATCCAACTTCCCGCCCAGTTAAACTTAATATCAATTATCGAATCTTCCATTTACGTATCATTGTTCTTTCATTTGGCTTATCAATGACCGATAAATTTTTAACTTCGTGGGATGTAATGCGACGTAATACGCCATGAATCTTCATTTGAACTCATGTCCCCTATGTTCTTTACCTTGCGTTATTCCATCAAAAACAACCTCTCTCCTCATGCGGCGGTCGTCATCTTCTATCCAGCGCATTTGCAAGTCGGCACAAAGCCAACGCCCTTCGAATGCCAACGTATTTTATAACTCACACGTCACATGCCTAGTCATTTGCCACACCATGTTAAGGACACTCATTTATATACGGCTATTTTATGCCGAGGAAATACAAGACCATCGAAAGTGCAAAATTCGGCTTTTGTGATTTCTTTTCGTACAGCGCAAGTATTTTTCTATCAGTTCAATGCCTGTTAAATAAACTTACGCTATTTATTAATTCTCTAACATCCGATGTTTCACAAAATTTAAAATAACAGATGTGCTAACCGTTTAGAAGATATACTTGACTGTCATTAAATGAAATTCATATTTAATGGATATTTCCTCCTGGAAAACATGGCAATGATTTCCACCTCAAATCGTAAATTTACAGTGAAAACTGATCATTACAATAGCATGGGATGTATGCAATAACCAATCAACTGATTTCAAAATAAAACGATTTACCTTTCAACTACAAGTGTATTACATTCGACTCCGGTTCTAGGCATAAACTTGACTGAATCAGCAGTGATTACGCTGAACTCGGAAAGGTTGCGGAAAACATATCAGCATCCACAGGAATGAGGCACTTTGAGCTGGCAACTGAAAAAAATTGTGGCATCGCACCGACGTGACTCTAAAATTCAAATCAAATATTTCCGAGCGTGGTATGGAATGAGGAGTGTGGCGAAACTGAGGATAATGATACAGCCAAGGACAGTGAGTCTGAGGTGGAACCTGTATTTTAACGTAGAGGGTGCGAGGATTTCTAACGACTCAAGTTCACGGTCACCGGGATCGAAGCTGTTCAAAATTCAACCATCAACGCATTCTTTCAATTCAGCAACGCAAAATCTAAAGGCGCCAAGGGCGATGGTTTTTTTCTTGAGAGAATCCTCGACGTGCTTACACCAGGCCAGAAATGATAAGCCAAATTGATATTATTGGAAGAAAGAAATAGATTGGTCAGGATTTGAAATACATTCTTTCTTAAATGAATCCGTAAAATCGATAGATGTAACGCTAAGAATAAAGGTAATTATCTTTTCTTAATCTATATTAAAAGTCAGATTCTAGTCTATCAGCCCGTTTGGGCAACGTTAAAATGAATTAAGTAGGAGAAATAAGGGTTTTGAGAACTGGATGTAGCTGCGTAGAGGAGCGTTTTATTAGGATGGGGCCGCGGAGCCGATCCTTTAACTCAAACAATTTATAACAATTTCAGCATAAAATTAACACAGAATAACATGAAATTAGTTAGAATAAGTCTAACCTCAAATACATAACTAAAAACGAGGTTAAGGAGCAGCATATCGCTCCGAATCTCCGGCAAGCGAGTAGCGTTTCCCAATTAATTCTTAATAACAGAACTGCAGAGGATTCCGCGACAGTTACTTGAACATCATCTGATAATAAGTATCGAAATTCAGAAGTTTTACAGAGTAAAAAATCATTCGCCTTAACCCGAACTCGATCCCGAAACCACACGATTTTGGGCTAAGTACTTTAACCAATTAAGCTGCCGAGGCGTCCAATTACACTGTGAACTAAGGGTTTTGAAAGGATCAAGATGCCGTGACAAATTACCGTAAATTAATTGCCATTAGTTACGAAATACTGTACTCGTATATTCAATGCCACAAGCGGATGATTTCGTTTGTAATAGTCTCGCCATTTTCCCCAGTTCTTTGAACTAGCCAAGGAAAACACCTCTGGGTTTGAAGTACGTTTTGATCTTAATGCGGGTTATCTAAAACTACAAGTAGTAGCAGGATTCATACATGTTTTATATACTATAACAGCAGCTTCTATGCCCGAGATGGGATTCGGCGCCACAATTTTCGGGTTGTTACGTCACTTTACGAGATGATCAAATTGGTGATTAAGTAAGAAATGGTATTTTTAAATTCATTGCCTGTCACCTACCTCACGTTCAACTTGAGGATTCGATATTACAGTACAGAGAACATGGACGTGCGTAGATGTTACAACATCGTAATTTGATGCATTGGCCAAACCGAGAAAAAATGTATCATTTCTGTATATCTGAGGAAAAGTTGGAGTTAGAGATAAAGTTGTGTGATAAGAGCATTTTAGTATTCTAGAACTTTTACTAACTAAGAATAAGGTCTCCAAGTTAAATATCTTATAATAATATTAGAGTGTATATACCCATACGTATGCTATGTTACCCTCTCTAATTTCCCTCACCATATCCTTTGCCCACTATTAAGAGAACGGCTGGGGTTGATCCTTCCCATAAGATCCAACTATGGCATGGCAACCTCTTGAAAGTTTAACTGAATGACAGTTGAAATGACTCGGAGGTTCTATTAAGATACTCTCTGAAGTAAAGGTCTCAGACAAGGCAAATTTATCAGATTCAGAAGCCATGTAGTGTATAAGAGTTTGAAATGGCTATCACTTGATCATGAAATTAGACCATAATTGCTCGATATATATTGAGTAACAAATTATGCTGAATATATAAAACTTTATCTTTTGGAATTTCACAAAGTGAGTGGAGGGAATGGATTGGAGGGAAAACCATATACATACCTGACTAGATCATGGAGGTAGGTACTTCTAGGAGCATGAGATGGGTAATATGACAAAATATAATATGCTGTGATGATCCTCATTGGCTTTAATGTGCCATTAATAATCCTTAAAGGCAACTTGATCCCTGAAAATTTTTCAAAGTACTTTTTTGAAACTAACTTTTAGATACATATCTGATATTCAATATACAGTAAATCCTCAATTTAAGGAACTCTGGGAAATCAGTAAAATTTGAATTTAATGAAAAAGATCACATCAACAAGTTATTAAACTTCCTAAATATGAAAAAAATATTTTTATTTATGACTTATATGGTGTTGACCCAAGCCATATCAAAACTAAGTCATATTTACTAACCAGCCATTACTTTTGAGGTCTGAAAACATTTTTCACTGTTTGAAAAATCATTTCATATATCACTAGGTCTCAAAATGGATATTAAAAATATACCATTTTATCCTGGGTGATTATGCAAATGTACAATTTTCTCAACAGTTCCCATATTAACTATATCAAGAATGTTTTCTCATATATTCCCATGTGACTATTGGGAATAAAAAATAATTTCCCTATTAAAACACCATATACTAATAAACCTTTCCTCTGAAGTTCCATAAAATCAAGGGTTTACCAAATGTAAACATTTAATAACAGAGTACTATGCATTCATACATTTTCAAGTAAGCAATCCTTCCGCTAAGAAATGAGAGTGTGAGAATTAAATCAAAGTTATTAGATGAAATTAAATTTATCTATTTTTAAATAAATAATGGTTTACCAACATGATTACAATCCATATAACTGGATATCTTTCATAATACTACATACAAGCTTTTATCTCCACAGATAATGCAGTGATTCCATTATAGGGATGCTCTAGCTGCTAAGCTCATAATTAGCAACGGTCTTTCCAGTTGAGATAGGTTCTTGGCAGTACCTAGGATTAATCACTGCCACTATTCTCAGCCCCACTTAATAATACAGTATATCATCTTACACCCCATATAACAATAAATCTTATTTTCAATCCACTCACTTTCATTTCTCTTCATTTTATCCTACATTCTTTCTTTCTTCTGTCTACCTAATTCACACAATAGCCTCTCCCACATCAGCATTTCAATGCCTCTCAGTATCCCCTGCATCCACTTTTCCAGCCTTCTTTGAACTTCTGCATTCTCTCTCATTTCTCACTCACCCCACCTTTCATTCTCCATCCAAACTCTCCTTTGTTTCCCTTTCCATCCATTTAATGTTTTGCTCTACTTCTACAAACCTGTCTCCCAAAAACCCACAATATGAGTAACCACCTTTTCAGTGCATTCAATACCACAATACATATAAAAATTTTTATTGATCTTTTTCTTTACATCTTCAATTCTTGTCATCACCCCTTGCTGTATAAAGGGTAATTTAACTAGCCCAAGTTGTCTTTTAATGTCCTCACTCCTATGACCATTTTTGTCTAAAGAATGTTATAAACAGATAAGGTGTCCTATGTTCTCTAGTTCAAGCCACCTCAAATCTAATGTTTGACTTAACATTCCTATTTATTGCAAAACTCATTCCCTTAGTTTTTATTTGATTGATTTAAATACTATACCTTATCAACTTGTCTAAAATGCTCAGCAATGATGAAATGTAATCCCTTATCTATTTAACCCTTGATCATCCACACATCTAGTAGTTTTTGTGAGTTCCAGAGTTTGACTCCAGTGATATAAATCCATTTAGCCAAAGTAATTGTTAAATAGAGTTGAAGATAAACTATGCACATCCTAGCCTTAATCCTCTACCAATTTCAAAACACAGTCCAGTTTTTTCATGCAGCCATTAATGACTAGTGTGCCATGCACAGGCTTCTTATCAGCCTTCTCTCCATTTAAGTTTACTCTGTTGATTCTCAATATTTCCAATTATTTATCCCACAATATACAGCCAAATGTCTTCTCCAATTATATTAAGCACAATTCTAGTTACACTTGATTACTTTTCAATATGCCTTACTAATCCAATTAACCCATTTTTCTCCCAAAACCAAGCCACTCCTCTGCTGCATTCTTCTTAATTTTCTTACAGAAATATTAATTATTCCCAGCAGGATTTAAGATGCACATGCCAAGGAGCTGATTGTTCTTAGCTCCCTACATTTATTCCTTTTATTAATGAGAATTGTTTCCACTTTTTTTAGTGTCATAGGTTTACTCTGTATCATCACACCAATAACCCCTACTTTCTTTTTATCTCACTTCAAGCAATCCTAACAACTCAATATTTCTTATCTCCATATCTTGCTTGATACTTTCTAAGTTCCCTGGCCTTATCATCACCCTAACACTCCTAAGTCTTATTATAATAAAGGCATCCCTTGTGTCTTTCTTTCTAATGCTTCAACTTGCCTGTACATGGTATGATAATGTTGACTCCTGGATGTGACATCTAGCTCAGTGGGCTGAGTCGTGTAGTTGCTAGGACTCATCAATTTAATAACATCCATAAAAATCATGGGAAAAATAACTGAGGCCACCTCACAGATCGGATGCCTTTCCTGCCGCCTTTCTAAGGAACAGATGCAGTGTGGAATATTCCTCCCTTTAGGAAGAAGGAATTAATACATTTTTCCCACCAGAACAGTTGTAAGAGTTATCAGAACACAAGATCATTCGCCATGTCAAGATTTTTCTATGGAAACAGCCATTGTACCCCATTTACTTCACATAAGAAAATATAACACAGGGATTATGACATCATTCATGTCTGAGATTCCTTCAAATCTGAATTAGCCAATTAATTAACACCATTTCCATTTCACTATCCAGCTCTCTCTTTTCATGTTTGGTACCATAAAACCAACAGCCCTTGCCAAATTAGAATAGGGTTTGCAGAGAGATAGGAGTGCCATACTTACATGATGCCATTATAACCTAAATATCTCCTTAATTTTAAATCATGACCTTATTTAATTAGCCAAGGACTAATATTAACCACTATGATGAGAGTAAAAAAAGAAACTTTGCACTTCCACAGAAAGATTTAATACTTCAAATGACCATGGTTTCCATGTTGCGCATCATCATCAGGTGGAATATTCAGCAGGAATCTGCTGCGCATTTGCTGCTGGAATCTGTGAATCAGCTGTGCATCATCATTCAGGTGGAATAATACACATGATGATGATGCACAGCATCAAAACCATGGCCGTGTGAAGTATTGAGTCTTTATGTGAAAGGGCAAAGTTTCTTTTTCTGCCCTCATCATGAAGGAATTCCACAAAGTTAAGCCTGAAACTGTTATGTTTATTAACCAACAGTTTAAGCTATCAAGTTGAAGATGATATGATCACCTATTTTTAAATACATGGGCAAACAAGGTAAAGGAAGGAATAATAGAGTAGGCTTTCTAGACAGCATGAAGTCAGGATGTAATTATGAAGTGATGAAGAAAGAAATTATGTGAGGCAAAGAAAGAGTCAGTTCCCACAATACTCAGAAATTAATAGCCACAAGGGTCTGCCCAAAACCTAACTTAAAAAAGTAGAATAACCGCAATGAAAAATGAACACACAAATCAGAAGATTCTCTTTTGAGGTAAGCTAAGCCAAAAAATCTGAATTTTAGTCGTTAGAGGAAGGCCACTTACTCTCGCTGATTTGCTACAATATCTATTACATATGTATGCATGCCAAGTGAGGCAGGTAACTCAAAAAACCAGTAGAAATTGACAATTAAGTGAAAGTTCTATGTAATTAAGGTGGAATGACAGGCATTAATTTTAATTTTTTAACGAAAAACTTTATTCTTTAAAATATCAATTTCCTTGATTATTCTTCTATGCAAAAAATAGTACGGTTTCACCAAAAATATTTTCATAATATGACTTTTTAATAATATTAGGTAGACTTTAACAGTGACTAGTGAAAATGAAGTGAAGAGAGAAAAGGAGAAGGAATTCTGAACTTGAAGGCAATATAGTATATTGTTAGATCAAAATACGAGAGTTCATTTCGATACTAACCAGGATGACAGCTACTCCTTTCAAAACCACAATTGGAAGGGTGAAATGAAAAAGGAAATCGCAATGTTGTTGGGATGGCAAAGCCAACTTCAGCAGGCTATGAATGATTTTTACATGGCTTCACAACTGATCAAGGAATGGAAGGGAAGAGGAGGGGATGGAGGGAGGACACCATAGGTTAAATCAGCGAGGATAATTGGAAAAGGGTGAAAAAATGGAGCTATGGTCAGGATTTAAATTATTAATGGATTCGCAGATGAAAATGTATTCGTTGGGGACAAGGAGATGGTCTAGGAGACTTTTTATAATATGCATTTCTGCAGGAGATATGGAGTGGTTGGTATCAGTCAGGTGTATACAATTGTGTACATACCATTGTAGGGAATCTCAAAATAAAGAATTCAATTTGATTAACATATTTACCATATGTCAAAATTTGGAGGTGCATGAACAGTCACATTATACCCAATATCTCTACTCATTTTCAGCTGATTGCCAGAAAATTCACTTATAACCAGTTATCAACCTGCAGATTGTTTTGCTAGTTGAGAGGTTAGGCTCACCTTTTACTAAGCCCAATAGCATATGAAATTCACTCATCAAAGTAAGGGGCCCAGTTCCTTTCCCTGTGCTGCCTATGGTTTCTCAGAAAACTCTTGTACCTGAAAAATCACTCAGCTAGTGTGAAGCTAAGGGTACCCAGAGGCATCATGCACAACTGAACGCAGGTCCTATGGTCAGTAGGCCAATGCTCTAATGTACTGGGCTACTATGGCCCCCCAGGATTCATTTAGTATTAGTGTTAGCAGCAGTCCCGTCACGTGACAGATTTTTGGTGGACCCAGAAAATCAACTAATGTTGTTGAACAATATCCTATTAGTCAGAGTCTGACAATAATCCTTATTTTCTTTAAGAGGTTCAAAATGAGTTTTTCAAATTCATTTAACTTTACCTATGCTATCAGGTACATATAAATCCTGATATTTGAAACTTCTGGTCGTTTTCTTTACTTTTCTCTCTATACATATCTTTGGTAGACAACAATTCAGAATGTTTTATTGCAGAGAAGCAACTATCTAAATATGTACACATCCAAGAATCACAATTTCATATCTCTCTTTCATCACCATGGAATTTCTTTTCAATTCGCAGACGGTTATTGGAAGGTTTTCGTAAACCTCATGTTGAAACTTGGCATCCCAACCTGTTCTTTGGATCTGCTTACATTAATTACAAATGGTCCCAGATTGTTATGAAAAAATCCAAGAAAAATTAACCATGAAATATTTTTAGTAGACATGATTCCAGAGAAAATTTAGGAACAGAAACCATAAATAGTCACCAAACAATATATGAATAATCTTTTCCTTGTTACTTAAGTATATAAGAAGCACATACAATACATGCTTCATATTATTAACCAGAGAATATAAAAATCCAACTTACATTACTCATAATTTGTTTACTATAACATTTTAATGTTATACAGTCCTATGTTTGTTCAATTCCAGTTCTTCATCCTCATCATCCAATAAGCGTATGTCACAGAAATCACAAGTCTGATAATTTGCCATATGTCTTCTCAAATGGAATAAAAGAATTGCACGTGATGTTGTCTGTAGTTGGCAGATTTTGCACTTCAAAACTGGTAGTTCAACTTTGTGTGGTGGTGCACCTGCTGGGGGTTCTTGGAATTTGTCTCCTTTAATTTTACCCTTGATCTTATTTTTCCACATATTTTTTGTAGCTTTTTCTTCAACTTGCCCATGATCCACAGTTTCCAAGGGTGAAACCTTTTCCGTCGGATTTTCAACTGTTCCATCATCTAGACTCTGGAAATGCAAATAAGTTTCCTTTCAAATGTATACACTAAAATTAGATATAAGGAATTATACAACAATAAACTACATGCAACTATTTACAGGGAAGAAAGATCTGGTGCTTTCTCACCATATTTGCTTTATGAAGATTTCTCGGGGCTTTCACTGGGTCAGGGGTTCCATATTGATGAGTGCCACTCTGCATTTGGCTGTCTTATATACATGAGCCTGAGGGTCAGGTGACTCATGATTGGTCTGTGATGGAGGAGCCTACTGGTTGGTTGCCATGGCGTTGTGTTGTGTTCCTTCCTTTTCTAACTTTCAACAGCACCGGTTTCCACGTGTTGCTAATGGAATAGCCGGAGTCCCTTTTGAAATTACGTCTCACCATTCTTACTTCGATTGCTTCTTTAATTATTTGGTCCTAGCAACCATCGGTGCAGGCAAGTAACTTTATCCCATCAAAGTAATGGAATGATCCATCCCGATGCTGTGTCCAGTGATGGCTAATTTCTCCAACCACCCCAGCCGAAGGTGTCTTTTGTGTTCCTATAACCTGGCCTCCATGGTCCGCCCCTGTCTCTGCAGGACACGGGACTTGGTAAATGCCTGGGGTCTACAGGCCCATTGGGTCCTTGGCTCTAACAAGAAAATGTCTAATTTTTCCCAGTGGTTTGTGGACTGCCTCAATTTTGTGCCCCGCCAGTATCCTGGATATTTTCCCAAAAATTGAGGAGACATACAGAAAGCAGATGGTGGCTATTGGCTTCTCATTTTCTTCCTGCGTCGAGGGCATTGATGGGTTGAAGGACCTTTTTAGAGTCAAAGAGATTTTGCCTCCGCTATACCCATTTTGGAGGAAGGTTGTCCTGAGGTGGCTATTCTCCTCTGGCAAACTGTTTTTGTTGGTGATAGCCCTGGCTCATTGGAAGAGTGTGTTCTGCACTGATCGTCGCTGGGCTGGGTGGTGAGGGCAGGGCTGGGACAGCCAAATGCAGCGTGGCACTCATCCACCCTGAGGATGATGCAACAAGTCGAGCATCAAAACATCGGCTAATATGGAACCCCTGACCCAGTGGAAGACCAGAGAAAACTTAATATTCAAGGGGAAGTCATCTTTTCTTATAATTGATTCTATATTAATTTATATTGAAGCCTATTACATTTAGAAGATAGTTAAATGATGGAGACAGCTTATACAGGGTGCGGCAACATAACTTTCTTTTTCCAAACACAAAACACTTTCAAAAATGAAGTTATGTTGCTGCACCATGTATATCAGCTGCCAAATGAGTTGCCAGTTAACACTTTGTGTTTGTAGCTAGAGAAAATACTATGAATTCAGTTAATTATTTTTTCCATTTATTTTATGCTCTTGCCGCTTAGATATCAATTTTATAAATGACACTTTATTGAAATTTTGCTTCAAATCCAGAGAGGATGCATCTTCTAGTGCAATTCTCTCTTGATTTTAGAATATTATAACATATAAAAAAGACCCTCAAACATTCCAATCACCAAAACCATGACTATCTTTTTTGATGCAATGCTGGTCACTAGAGATAAAATTGTGAATGTCAAAAGCTATTTACTATTATATTAAGTACTCCAGGTGATTATAAAATGGGGGAAGCTAGTGAGATTGGTTGGCCACTGCTTCGATCTTGCCCATTATTATCCATTAAATAAAGCTATGACATATGTTTTTCAGTCCTATGGGGACTATGTCATATGAATTTAACTGACTAAAGATGTATTTAAGGAATTGTGTGATGTTGACTGTAGAAATATTGCTACATCCTATCTGCTAAGGTATCATTTTCAATAGATACCCCTAGGTAGGTTTTCAATAGATAAATTGCTGCATTTCTTAGCCTTATCTAACAAGACACAATCTAACAACACACACAACAATAAATTTTCTTCGAAAATATAAATATTTTACCACCCTTCATACCATTTAACATGCCTATCCTCTCTCTCAACTTTGGTCGCCCAATATTCTCCCGTATCCCAGTCATCAGGATTCCATTGCCAATCAAAATGCTGTACATCTACCTTCCTCCTCACTGCACCTTTCCTAGTACTTTTTGCTTGTTTACCTGCCCATCCATTTTACCTTATCCAAACCCACAACTCAAATGCCTCCAATCTACACCAATCATTTTTCTTCAATGATCATTTTTCTTCGTCATAAAGACCAACTATCAATATCAAAGTTTCCACTAATTTTTTCTCAATATCCCTGCCATCCACTCCCTCCTCACAAAAGTTTCTAGCAATTCTTCTTCATGTGTCCCAACTACTTCTGGGTACTACAACTGGGTACTGGGTAGTTGGGTACTACAACTACCCAACTATTATGACCATTTTGCTTCATAAAATTTCCATGATAAGTTAATTGTTCCACATGCCATAGTTTGTGCACTACTATTTTAATTTTTAACTTAGCCTTCTTCTTTCTCCATATCCTCCAACCCTATGCATGGTTTACATTAATAGTCATCACATACCTATCACACAGATTTTCTACTTCACTCATCAATGATTTTAACCCCTTGGTTGACCAACTACTTGTAAAGCTTGATCAGCAAAAAACCTAACTTATGTTAAGAATTCTTAACCAACTTTCATTCCTATCTACAATTCTTTCAATTCCCTTACTGTGCCTCTTTTACCATTTCATCAACACATATAATGGTGATAATGGACACTACTATCTTACACCTCTGTCTAACACTGACTGACTCTATGTTTTCCAAATGCACTAGAGCAGTCTGAGACAGGTTTCAGACATTTTGTCTTTCCTTCCAATGTACTCCTTATCTTCTGTAATAAATTCATTCATTCTATCCAATTTTTCTCTTCATTCTATCCAATTTTTCTCTCAAATACCTTGAAATCTAAATAAATTCAGACTGTACTCAATTTGCCTCTCTATTAGTGACCTCATG